>NC_089195.1:2053750-2387500 GCF_963930695.1 Labrus bergylta | reverse complement strand
TGATGATGGCATATATTTCTTGATCTTGTGATGTTGTGAAATTGACAATGCCGTAACATCCTCTTTGTTAAGAATTCTAGTCAAGGCTTATGTTGTTTGTTGACTTCTGTCTAAATGTGCCTCTAAACTTGCACACTCCTGAAAACTTCCTGCAATTTTCGAGATTGTGCTGCATCTGTGAAACGCAGCCCTGATGTTACACAGTAAAAGTCATTAGCGATTCCAAAAGTCTGTTTTTTTTTTGGTCTCTTTAAAGCCAAAGTATTAGATGCTATAGGCATAAACAAAGCAGAGGATGAAGAGAGGGGAACGATACCTGAACTTATCAACTCAGCAAACAATATTTTCATCTGAATTTTCTCCTGTGAGAAACGCTACCTTCTGAACGTCGATGGTTTGAGATTGAACAAAAATGATACATTTGGGGACTGCGATGATGAAACACTACCCAAAGTCATGCTAAAACACTTGAAATGATGATTCTGTGTTTCTGAACTCCAACATCCATTCTTTAACTTTGCACAAAGCATTCTGGTCCATTGTTAATATGAAGTTATCAGTGAGTGCAGTGTCAAAGAAGATTTAAGATAAAGGTTAAAAAGTGTTGACAGTGTTGACATATTTACTTATTTACCTCAATATTGGAGCAGCATTTATAGTTCTAGTAGGGATGTGTATGTGACAATACATCACGTGTTATTCTCCTGCTATGTGCTTTGTAGTATCTACAAACCAGGATTTCCTTTTTTCTTTGTCTCCGTCTCTCTCGCGTAACCGTCCAATGCCTCTTTAAAGCACACGCTGTTTGAAATAAGGAAGTGGTCTGCCGTCTTCTCATTGGCTGCTTTAGTAAGTTGTAGGCGGGCTGAAGTCATTGCGACTGAGCAGCGGATAAAAAGCTGGGGAGGCTTCTGAGTCGAGTAAGATTCCAGATGATCTCCCAAGGCAGACACACACACACAGGCACACACGCACACACAGGCGCACACACACGCACAGGCGCACACACACGCACACACACACACACACACACACACAGGCGCGCACACACAGGCGCACACAGACACACACACACACACAGGCAGACACACACACACACACACAGAGGCATGCACGCACGCAGCCACACACACACACAGGCATGCACGCACGCAGCCACACGCATACACACGCATACACACACATACACACACACACACACACACACACAGCAACAAAACAGTGTGACAGTTCACAGGGATGAGTGAGCTGTGTGGGTGAAGAGGAGGAGAGACAGAGATTAGTTAAATGTAGGATAGAAAGTGAGGGAGGGGCATGGATTGCTTCAGGTAGGTCGGCGATATCAGGGGAGAAAGAATGATAAGAGACGAGGAAAAGACGTGCGAGAAAAGGCATTTTTGATGTGGGGGAGCGCAGCTGAGATGGGAAATTGAAGTGAAAAGGTTGAGAGGGAGGACATGTGGCGAGGAAGAAAATGAGGGAGGTAGAAGGAGAGGACGTGTGTGTTTCACAGCCGGGACCAAAACGAGAGGGACGGAGAGTAGAGGAGGAGAGGAAAGGTACATGTGACAGGAGAGAGAGAGAGAGGATAGAAAAAGAGGGAGGAGGAGGAGAGTGGCGTATGTCAGCAAGAGAACAATAAGAGGCGTTCATGACACGTCTCCAGGGGTATCGACGCGACGTGTTCCTCCTAATAGAAGCTCAAATAATGAATTACTTCCTGTGTTGCTTTCTTTCTCTATTGCACACACATACTCGTTTTTCCCTCTTGACATACAAGGACTCATCCGGACACTATATGTGCACAAGTACACGCATGTTCACACACATGCACGCACACACACACACACTCAAACATGTTGTTTCTTTCTGTGATCATAAACCTAAATTCACACAACACACACTAATTTCAAAAAGCCCATGTAATCATACACTCCTAACAAGCCCCCTTTCTATGAAACACACACACACACACACACACACACACACACACACATACACATACTGTAGTGACATAGAGAGATGGATGCAGAGAGGGAGAGGCCCATTCTAATGTTCACTCACATGAATAAGTGATGTTGTTAAGAAGAAACAGTCTGGGTGGGAGGACGGTTGGGCAGCGGGGGTGTGTGTGGGGGTCCATGTAGCATGTGCATGAAACTCACACACACACTTAGAAACACACACACACACGCTTTTGTTTTGCATGAGCGGCTCCTCAGGACCCCAGAAGCAGCATTCTGGAACAAAGCCTACCGCTGGTGTTCCTCGGTGTTGGTGGCGACTGTGCGTGCGTGCGTGCGTGTGTGTGTGTGTGTGTTCATTTAGTTTCCCTTGCATGTGTGTGACATGCGGATGTTTATGGCCTGGGGGCACAAGGGGGGAGAGAGAGAGAGAGAGAGAGAGCGAGTAGGAGGAGAAAAAGGCAGAAGTACAGACAGACAGACAGGGAGGGAGGGGAGGACCAGTGAGGAGAACAGGGTGAAAAGAGAGAGCGAGAGAGGAGTGTGTGTAGTCATTGAGATGTTGAAAGCGAGCCGCAGGCAGCCTGTGAGCTCTCTCTCTTTACCCCTCCCACCCCCTCTCTCTCTCTCCCTTGCTCCTCTTTGTGAGCCTGGAGAGCAGATAAAAGCTGTCCTAGACTTGAGGACAATAACGGCCATCACGGCTTTGCTGCAGTCAGCGTCGCCTACCTGCCTCCTCTTGTCTTTGTGTCATGACAGAGTGTCTCCAGCTTTATGTTAGCAGCATGTGAAGGCCTGTATGTGCTCTAGAGGGTTTATCTCAACTTCATCTTGTGTCACACAGAACCCTTCTACACAGCTGCAACACCGCAGGGTTCAGGAAAACATGTTTGTTTAAAAAAAAAAATCCAAACATATCGTAATGAAAAGTTATCCTGTGACGAGGCTGTTTGCTCATTTGGCTTTGGACAAATCAGTGTTTTTTTTATTCACCACGGGGGGCACCACAGCTGGAAAACAGCAGCAAGCTGGAAAAATAAGGACACCACAGAAGAAGAGCGTTGTGGATTCAAAGCTGTGCAAAATGCCTGACAGTCTCAAGTGCAACCCTCGATTCTGTTTGGTGTTTGAAAGAGTAATAATTGGAACCTTGATGTTAAATGCTGTTACACATCAGTATTTACATTTACTAGGTGTTTTTCAGAGTTTTTGTGAGTGAGTCCCAAGAGCTGCAATAGCTTAAAAAAGACACAGTTTGGATCATATCACAGATTTCAGTAACAGACCAGATCATGGGAGAGATCAAGCAATACAACATTGATATTTTTAACCTTTGCCCGCTGTAACTGTTAGTTTAAACTCTCAGCCATCTATGATTGAATCTTCACACAAATTGATGCATCTGGATATGGAGCAACCTAAGGAGCAACCTAAATCTTCTTCAAAGTGAGGGGGCCTACTTTTCACATCTGGCTATAGGAAAAGACACATAAGTCTGCTGTATGAAGAAACCAATTATCAATTTATCCACACACACATTGCCATCAAAGAATGAATTTGCCTTTTCTTGTGTTAAATGATGGTTTTAGCACGTTAACAGTTGAAAATGTCGTCATATTTAGCATTTTGCCATACAGTTAAATCAGGAAATGGGACACTGAAGCAGACAGGAAGTTAGGGATGTGCATCGCGTTTTTATCGTTATGGCGATATGACTCTTTGCAATAAACACATTATGAAAGTCTAACTTTATTGCCGTACATAAAAAAACCTTTAATGTAGTCAAGCATTGCTTTCTCCCTCAGCATGTGTACAATGCACCTATTGGATGGAGTCCTGCCTATAATGTTGATACTTTCAAACCATTTTGATGCAGATAGATGAAGCTACAGCTATTACTACCCTTTGATTTTTTGTGGAGTAAATAAATAGTTTTTGGGGATTAATTTTAGATTCATGAGGGGCATGTTGCAAACACAGGCATTGTATAAATCATTAAGAACAGCTACCAAAACAACTGAGTTATATGCACTCTTTATCGTTCTTTATTTCTCACTATTTACATCGTTATCGCAATATTGAAAAATGATATCGTAAATGGCATATTTTTCTCACATCGTGCAGGCCTACACTATTTTTAAACATTCTGTGTGCTGATTGATACTGCACTACAACATATGTTAAGTCTCAGACATCACATTAAGTATTTAGCAAGCTATCCAAAACACAGCAGCTTTGTCAGAGAATATTTCAGAAAAGAAAATCTTCAATATCGAGCCCCTTACAAACATTTTGAATTTGCAAACACAAACAAAAAAAATGGAAGAAAAGCTATTAGTACAATGAACACTGGGGTGTTAGTAAAGTGTCTCACTTGAAGTGGTAATTAGCATAAAGTAGTGTCTTTGAGCACCTCAGTGGTGTGAATGTGTCTACATTAATATATGAATGTGCAGCCCTGTTAAAGAGGGTTTCTCTCAACCTTCTCTTCATATGTAAGTACTTCTGCACATGAGTAAGCTTTAGAACATCAGTGATTATTTCAAGTGTTCAGAGTGTGTTTGGGCTAACAGTGTGTTGTTTATGCATGTGATATGTGATGAATGGATTAAGATGGCCCTCCCAACCCGAGAGCATTAGACCCCGTCAGAGCCTTTAAGTTACATTTATTTATACATTGTTTGCTGCGTGTGTGTGCGCGTGTGGGTGCGCGTGTGTGTGCGCGTGTGTGTGCGCGTGTGTGTGCACGTGTGTGCGTGTGTGTGTGCACGTGTGTGTGCGTGTGCGTGTGGTGGGGAGGTTAAGACTGACTTTTGTGCCACACTTTGTGAAAGTGTACTACACAAGAAGGATGTGTATTCTGAGACTACGGTTATTGTATTTGTGTGTTTGTGTGTCTGTCTGTGTGTGTGTGTGTGTCTGCGTGCCTGTGTCATAGCTGCATTAGCAGATGTGTTTGGCTGGAAGTCATTTATATGATAATGATGTCATTTACCTCTGAAATGCATCTTCCTCAACACTGCCAAAAAGGGCTTATACATCCTGGCAAAGCGTTGTGTCTGGCTGGTTTGTGGATGTGTGTGTATATGTGTGTATCTTGTGTATCTAAATCTAAATTTTCCTTTAAAATGAGAATGTGGTTGCAACACCTGTATCCCGTAACAAATCAAGATTAAATATATATATATCTGTCTCATCACACATCGACATACACATAAACGTGTTGGTGTGTGCATGGAGGATGTATGTATTTATGTGTGCCTTTTGTCAGAATTGTGATTACTGTAGGTTTATCCTTTGTTCATAATATTATTAAAATTTCCACGATTTTAGGGAATTCTTCACTTGTCCAGGCAAAGCCGGCCAGTACACAGCCTCAGTCTCCTATTGCAGGCAACACACACACACACACACACACACACACACACACACACACACACACACACACACACACACACACACACAAACACACAAACACATCACTTATTTATGTCTGCGTCAATGAAGGATAAAAGAAAGATCTAACAGAGACTCTCCTGCAGGTGTTAAATAAACCGCTGAGCTCATGGCCGTGATGGCGTTATTGTCCTCTGAGATGTGTATACTTGTTTTGTTTACACAAACACATTGCACACACACTTACCTGCAGCGGCCCTGAGGAGATGATGAGAACGTGTGTGAGCTATGAACTCTCATTTTTATGACAGACAGCAGGAAACGATCCTCCCTTCAAATTCAACCCAACGATCCCCAGAGCTGCTTCACTCACCCTCATTAGAGCACCAGCAGGCCTCCATCCACTCTAGTAACCCTGTCGTATATATGTGTGTGTTCAATGTGTGTTTTCAGTCTGCCAGCCACTCGCTGCTATCCAAAAGCCCAGAATAACCGCACAAAGCTTGTCGCTTCGGCGATAACTATCATTAACACGCTGATTACAGGTCTGAGCATCTTAAAATAACACACACACACTGGGGCAGTGGATCAATACATGCATGCTGGGGTAATGATGGGTCTGCCCACTCTTCACAGATGAGAGGGATGATGCATTGTGCAGGACTGGATAGATGGAGGGAGAAGTAGTGATAGAAACAGAGAGGAGGTAATGAATACCAAAAAGAAGTGGGGGCACAGAGGTCAAGAAAGAGAAACTAAAGAGAGAAGGTGTTGGTTTTTAAAATGTACAGCGTATATGGGGGAAACATCAAAACACAGTAAACAAACAACCATACAGAGAGGGACAAACCACAACATGTAGATGTTAAATGAAAATCACTGGTCCTCCACTCCCTCCCTGAAGATCACCGGGATGCAACAATACAGTCAGCCCACGGTTCAATACCTGGGTTTTTTGGTCACAGTTCTTGGTTGATATCTCAAGGGGGTGTTGTTTTTGGTTTAATTTTTACAGGTTTTAGGTGAATTTAACAGGAAGAGGTTAAGAAAAAACAAACACTTTTTAAAACTTCAAAACTATTTCTTTATTTTACTTCTTTCTTTTTTTTTAACTGTTTCCATGGATACACATTCCTGGTGTTTGGTGTAAGTCCTAGTGAATACTGCTTCCCCGTCTGCAGCGTGCAGATTTCAGCTTGTGGCTGCGTGACAGCCTGCTAATGTTACAGCTTGCTAACTCTGTTAGCTAAATGACATAACTGTTTCTATTTGAGTAGGCAACACGTGTAAAAGGATGTTTGCAGACAGTCACTTTGTTGTTTACCCTTTTCTCTTCCTTGTCATTAAACTCAACGCTGAAAACGAAAGGTCCCCCACACAACTGATTTGAAAGACGGCAGTGCTTCCTCTTGGGTGTAGTGTTGTCAGCTTCCTCAACTTTAGCGCATGCTTATTGGATATTAACTCGGGAGAAGGGGCTTCCTTATCCCAGCGCATGGACTCACAGGCACACACGACCAGAGCCAATCAGAGAGAAATACTTTGCATGGATGCTCATACGTAAATCAGTAAACCGCAATTTACAAGCCCTTATTGAAGCTTGTATGCCGTACCGAAAGTTCAATATTATATATTATATTATATTATATTATATTATATTCTTTTATCTCTTTGATCTCATCTTGGTAAGAATGTGAGGAGATAATAGATGGAGAGGTGTATAGCTGAGGTCTTGATAGATTACTCTAATTTGGCTTGGGGGATTTCCTGAGGTAAGACGTGACGTAAATAAACAACGCAGAAGTAGCGGCTGTAGCAACAGAGTCCGCTACACGACGTTATAATGAGAATATCTGTCTTCATACCAATGCTATGTGTAATCCAATGGAATGACAACATCCACAAAAGAGAGGAGAACAACATACTGACGAACAGAAAACAGAATGCAGACGTTTAATTAGAGCACAGAGATCGTAGAGGTCACATGCAGACACTTTAAACAGTCACTATATATAAACGTCATTCTCTTTCTATTGGCTCGAGTTGAAATCTCCAGAGTATATGCTGCTGCGTTCAGACATCAGCTCACTTGGATATTCTGTAGATAAAATACTAGAGGTCTGGAGGAGAAACTCCAGGTAAAGTCTGCGTGAAAACTGTGTCTGTTTGCATTCACACATAGCCTAAAGAACCTCCGGGTAGACAAATCTCCAGAGTTTTTCAGGAGATTTCCATATGTGTGAAAAGGGTTTAACAGTCATCACTGCAAAATGTCACTAAAATGAATATTAGTTAAACCCCACCCCGATCTGTGAAAGTTGTTCGGTTCCAAAGTCACAGAGGAGTCAGGAAGATGTCAATGAGGTTCAGTAAACAGACGTCAAATCAGGTTAAATAAATAACACACGTGTGGCTGTACAAAGGGTGTGTAGTGGCTCTTAAATATTGATACTGCTGAGGAGAACTTGTCCTTCTGAAATGCAAAATTCTCCGACAAAGTGTCAATGCTTCAATTTTGTATAGTCTCAAAGTATCACACACATGTGACACACACACACACACACACACACACACACACACACACACACACACAGCATCTTACAACTCCCAAACGTCAGCCCAAACTTACTCTGTGTTTGATTGTTTGCTTTTGTATGCATACTTGGATCTCACATTTGTTTCCTGAAAGCAGGCATACTGGGTTGGACTTTGTTCCTTCCAGGTTGAAATGTGTGTTTAGGCTGTGTAAACACACACACACACACACACATACATTCAAAGAATTACACAGTGGCAAGGCAACAGCAGTCTACTACTGCATGACCTAGTTATGCAAACAGAAATATTAGAGAGGAGAGAAAGAATGCAGCCAGTAAGTGAGAGAGATGGAATAACACTATTTTAATAAAACAACATCCTGCTGGTAATGTCTCATGTCTGAAATGATAAGAGTCGTTTATAAAGTCATTTATCAAGTCCACAGGAAAGCACTTTATCATTTAAAGCATTTTAAACAGAAGAGATAGAAGTGTAAGTTGTGCAGCCTGGATGTACAAGAGACAGAAAGAGGAACAAGGAGACGAGTGTCGTGACTCAAGTAAGTGGGATGTGCTCTCATGTGGCCATCGATCTGCACGACTGAGGACATCTGGAGCACAGAGCACACATGCACACATCAGCTCAATGGGTTCAGTCCTCCCAGGAAGTCTCACACATGCACACACGCACACTTCCCCATTCAGCATGTCTTCTGGTCAAACACACACTCATTCACACTGACGCGTGTGTGCAGCCAGTGAGATTCTGGCATCGCTGCCAAATAGCCATCAGGGCCCCTCCACTCGCTGCCACAGTGATCTGTTACCATAGCAGCCTCTCTCTCCCTCACTGTAGCTCCTGCTCTCTCACTCTCTCCCCCTCAGCTCAGAAGCAACAGTGTAGAGAGGGAAAACTGGTGAAAAAGAGGGAAAAAAAACATTCATTCCTGCTACTGAGCATCCATAAATCTGTGTGTGTGAGTGTGTACGCGCACCAGTCTGCCCTCACGACAGGCTCTGGCAGAAGCAGAAAGTGACTGGATTTTTACACAGCCAATCGAACGCTCTCCTTCGGTGGCACATCGCCCAACTGAGCCAATCACAGGAGCCCACAGATATCCTCGTACAGTAGACTCAGACATGGACTAAACCTGATAATACACACAAACATACTTTGTGTTTGGCTGCAGATGTCATTCTCTGCATGTGTGATATTAGAAGTGGCTCCATATGAAGGAACACATTTTGAAAATCCTCCCACTTGTTTCAAACCTGCATCCTTCATTTTCCAAATCTTTTTCTCCTTAGTTCTTTTCCTATGCTATCTGTTGCTGGTTTTCCTTTTGTCCCCCCATTCCCCCTGTCTCTCTCTCACCTTCTTTCTGCTCCTCGCTCTGTGTGTTTGATGTTGCACATGTTGAGTTGAGCTGGCCTTTTCTTGTGTTCTCTTTTGTTGTTGTGTCCAGGGAGGACAGGTGTTGGACACAATCTGTCCCTATCTCTCTCTCTCTCTCTCTCTTGTATACGCGCACACACACACACACACACAGCTGTCAGGCCCCTCCTGGTGACCATCTGGCTATGAAGCCAGGAGTCCCCCCCCACCCTTCACTGTTTCTTTCTCCTTCTTCAGTCTTGTTTGAAACATTTTTTTCCTTATGAGTCTTAAAATGAAACAGTGAATAATTCTGTTGTCATGACATTATAGTAGGTGATGCAAACATTAAATGGCTACCTTTAAGAGTGTCCACAGGTATGAGACACTCACAGATGAAACAGCTACATGCCTTGATTTTTTTGGCACAATTCAAAGAGAGTGGTTGACAGTATGGACCGTCAATCTGTTATTTATGTTCTCCAACGTTATATGGCTAAACATTGCAATGCTAAGTCTGGAATGTAAATAACTTCAGGGCTTAACCACCTGGATCCTAACCCTAATCCATCAGGTGCCACAAACCAACCAGCAGCAGCCCCACCAGTGCTGAAAACAATGACCCCCCCCCCCCAAAAGCTGCCCACCATTATATAATGCCATGTGTTTACATTTTTGTTAAGGGGGGGCTGTAAACTGTATTTTATTTTATCCTCTTGACTTATGATCTTATGGAGTAAGGTCTTCACTTTTTTTTTTTTTCAAATTCAAACTCATTTTAAAACTAAGGATGCAAAATTTGTATTCAATTGAGGTTTTTTTTATTGGAAGGTTACAATTTTTTTTTTATATTGGGATCTATAATCATAACATTGTATACAGCCGAAGTGAGCTGAGAAAAGTTTCATGAAGTATAGGAGTTCTACAGTTACGTGCATGTCTGATCTGATTGACAGGAGGGTGCAAAGTAATGGTTTGTCAAGAAGACCTGCCTCAGCTTCAGCTCTTAGCCTGAAGGTTGTGCCAGCATTTCCAGCATGGCGACCGGTAACCAATGGATCATGTCACTCAGGCTTCGTCCACTATTATTTACAGTCTGTGGCTGCTACCAATCATATGCTACATGGTGTGGGACCTAATGCCCTGGAGAACATAAAAAACTGATGCTTGCCAGATGTTTATTACAGAAACTGAATTTGTGGGAACTGATCGCCTGGATGTTGCAGCTTAGTCTTTGATATATAGAAAGAAAAACCATTGTATTGTAAAGATTACATTCTGGCATGTTTGTTCAAACTCTTGATGTACTGCTCTCTACTATTGTATGATTCTACTTTACTTTTGTTTGAAGAGAAACATGGTCTGAATACTTGTTGTATTGCAACACAAATTAAATGGGCAACCAAGAAATGTGATTAAAAAAAACTTGCATCAGGAAAGAATAATTTGAAAAAAGTTTATTGCATGGCTGAAATTGTTTGAATACACAATGTTCAGTTTGCAGGTTCGACAGATAATTCAAATTATTTTGTCTTTCTTGTGTGCCTCATTGACCCAAAAGTAAGAAATGTTATGTTGTTTGCTACAAAAATGGAGGACGCTAGCAAGTCACAGTCAGTCAGAAGATAAGGCTGCTTGTCTTATACATAGCAGCCAAAACAAATACGCTGATTGAACAGTTAGCTCGCAGACAAGACAAGAGGAGCGATTGTTCTACTTTGTTACATCGCCTACAAATCTTCACACTTGCTAACTAGCTTGTTTCAGGGAGAATGGATTTAAATGAGAGCTGATTTGTAATTTACACCTTATGTAGCACTCTTTAGTTTACCCTTAAAATGGCCATTGATGCTTACCAAATCACCAACTTCGAATTTTTAAATAATTTGCCAATATGACATATGAGGCTAAATATCATAAAGGGATCTTATGACGGCCATATTTAGTCTCTGTCTTCTAGCAACAGCGTAGGTCAAGATAAGCCAAGTGTTTACGGAATTCAGCTCTCACACACTCTTTATTTCTCATTGTGCAGGATAACCAGAACACCATACTTGTGCACAAATCCTGATGTCTGTTGCTTGCAATCAAACAAGAAGGAACGAAATAGGGTTTTTCATCCACACATACCTCATGACTCTTAGAAGGGATGTGTTAAAAAATGACTCAGAAACCGTGTTGTTTTTAACACATCTGTTCTAAGAGTGTCGGTCAAAAGTTATTGTTTGCGCTGTTTCCATATTAGCACTCAGCTTTCACAGTTTATTGTATTTTATTTTAAGCAATATTTGGGCATTTTTTTTGCCTTGATTGGATTGGACAGCTGCAGAGAGACAGGAAATGTTAGGAGGAGAGAGTTGGGGGTGACATGCATCAAAGAGCCAAGGTCGGATTCGAACCCACGGCTGCTACGATGAGGACTATAGCCTCCGTACATGTGACGCCAGTTATAACTGCTAGGCTATCTGTACCCTGTAGTTTACTTCTTAATTCAGCAGTGTCTCATTGTGCAACAGAATTCTGCCATTTCTTCATATCATATTCAATACCTCCCTAATCATCCTTTCTGTCCATCTCTCGCCCGTGTCTCTACTTCTCTCTCTATCTCTCTCTCTCTCTCTCTGGTGTGTAGTTCTTGTGTAGCTGCTGGTTGAGCCCATGTTGAGTTAGAAAGGGAGGGGGAGGAAAAAAAGGGAAGGGGGGAGAAAGAGGGAGAGTGATAGAAAGAACGAGAGGGGGTGGATCTGTTGATTTACTAAAGACTCAAACACGACCAGTCTCTCCTCCCACACACCCACTCACACTTCCTCCCTCTCCTCATCTCCCTCTCTCTCTCTCTAACCCCCCACCCCCTCCTGGCGTGATGGTACAGCTCCAGAAACAGGAAGGAGCCGCAACTCTATAAATAGAGAGGAGCTGCTCAGCCAGGAACCACACACACACACACACACACACACACACACACACACACACACACACACACACACACACACACACAGTTTCCCCTCTCTCGTCCCCTCATTTTTCCTCTTCTCTCTTCCTCTCTCTGTTGCTCCTCTGCTCTCTCTGACTGCCCTTTTTCTTACTTACACTTAATCTCCAAAATGTAAACACAACAACACAACAACACAAACACTAAAGCACACTAACGCACTGCGGGGATGTACACACTGAAGAACGAGCTTGCAGTCCTCTACCAGGATGATAATAAGTTGTGTGTTTATTGGTTTGTAAATGTCTCCGTTAACACACACTGCTTCTTGCCTCCCTCCCTTTTCTTCTGCTTCTTTAACTCTTTCACCGTGTTCACAATCACGCGTGTACACACACGCACACACACACACTCACTCACACACACTCACTAAGGTCCGTGTTATTGAGTTGGGGGGGGGGGGGGGGGTCAGACATTGGGAGGGAAAAACTGTCCGTTTTCCATGTCCACTAGATTTTTTTTTGTCAGGTCAGCAGGTTTGAAACTGCTGATGACACACAAACATGTTCACACTCACCTTCTTTCTTACTTACTGCACACACACATATAAACACACACACAAGTCAGGCACAAAATAAAGTATTAAGATCACTAAAGTATAGTTTGGGTGTGTGTGTATATTTGTGTGTGTTTGCATGCATGTTTTGTGTTTACCTCTGTTTTTTGGTACCACAATTAAATTATGATTGATAGCCTAAGATTAGCCTAAAGGCCTTAAACAACACATCCTTCATTCAGTTTGGTGTGAAAGGAATTTATTTTCAATTAAGACAACTATCAGATACCCACACTACTGACATCTGTCTGTTTGAACATGAAAAGAGTTTGTCCACCAGGTGACTTCTTTTGCCCAACATAAAACAAAACTTTTCTCTGAGTCAGCAGTTTAGCTTGTCAGCATTAAATGAATGTGATGTCTGTCAACCAGGGCGATATCGGCCGATACCGATGTTCAGCCAATGCATTGTTTAATCCCTATTTCAAACGGGTAAAAGCACTTTCATGATGAAAATCAGAGTCTTTTCTGAGCTTCAGTGTCTGTGACAGTCAATAACTTAACTTTAAACACTGATAGACAGCCTTCACTATGGAATACTTCCACAATCGTCTGTTTTAAGGGGCAAGTTAAAGATGAGACTCATGAAGGTGTGACAACGGTTTAAAGGAATGCACAGTCAAACGAAACCAAAATTAAGAGTCATATAAGTCAATTTACATGTCCAATATTCACCTACATGATGACTTCTAATTTACTTATAAAACTGTGTTTCTAAAAAGGTAAACGATGAATAGCTTACTGAAAACAAAACTGAATTTCTTGCAAAAAATGTAAAGAGGTACATCTTAAGGCGATATTGTTTGGAAGATAAGAAGTGCGGGTGTATTCAAATTAGGGGTTTACAGGCCCCCTGAGTACAGGAGACAGACTGGCAGGCGCTCTCTCACTCACACACACATACAAATACACGTACACACACATACTGGGATGGCAGCCAAATGGTTCTTTTGTTTGTACCTTCCTCTTGCCATTTGGAGTTTTCTGTCCCTCACTCCCACAGACTTTCTGTTGCGTCCATCTATTAGCAAAAATGCACAGATTTCTGGTCAGAAACATGTTTTGAAAATGGTAGCAAATACTAAACAGTCTTTCAAAGATCCTGATAATGTGAAGATTTCATGGCAGAGTACTTGAAAAGTCTTTGTGAGCCCTAAGAAGAAACCCAAAGGGAATGCTTAAACACCCAAATGGGACTTTCCTCTTTTTCATGATGTGACATGAAGGCAAAGACACAGACTTGCTATTTCTTTTTTCATGCTAAGCTAATCAAACCAGCTACTGCTTTTCTCGACAATTTACAGAATATTCTTTATAGTGTCGCCACTCTTAGCCACATGGTTACCAACCCTGTCCCTCAGATCTGTCCAACTTGGACCAAGTTTCAGACTCTTGGTGTCAGGGTCACTCTCTGAAAGGCTCTCCTGGTGAGTTTCAATACTTGCTCAAGGACACTACAGCAGGATGGATGCTTGCTGACGTGTGCTTGAGCAGCGTCCTTGAGATGAAGGACAGACTGTCTGACAGCCTTGCCTGTTTTCCTGCTTGACTTCTCTCCTCATGGCCTCACAGTTATTTTCAATGTCATCACAGTCATGTTGAAATACAATTGTTTTTTAAATAAGTGAACCAGCTATTAACATGACGTCAGACTATTGTCTTGCAGTAAGTAACCACTTTCTAGTCTTCAGCGTTGTTTTTGCCAAACAACCAAAGATGAGAGTCGTCTAAATTAGAGCTCCACATTTCTACAGAAGGTATCAGGACAGTCCTGTGGTCACATGTTGGAGAATCTGCCTCTAAACTTTCAGTGTTTACAGGCAAGTCGTGGTTTCAATAAGCAGAAATGAGCCAGAGCTTTTTGGTCATGACCATTTTAACAACACACACTCAGAGGCACTCATATTTACTTATTAAAGACCTGTTTGATTTAATCGACTCATTTCACAGTCTAGTGGGCCCGGTCAGGAACAAGCATGTACACACACACACACACACACACACACACACACACACACACACACACACACACACACACACACACACACACACACACACACACACACACACACACACACACACACACACACACACACACACACTGTCATAATCAAGGTAAACACTAGCCTGCAATGTGGAGAACAAGTGAAATTGAACAGATACTTTGGGTGCAACCTGTATGACTACTTTATTATTATAGTGACTGCATTACATATGAACAAGGGAGACACAATGTTTTGAAGGACTCTTTGAAGGTTACCAAGCCTCCAATTTAATGGTTGAAAATCCTCTTAAAAACGATACGCAACAAACACACTTTCCTATATCCTAATACATTTGAAACATGAATAAATACTGGACGACTTATGTCAGAGTACCTTTCAGAAAGTTAAACATTAAATTCATCGTCGTTCTGTCTGGTCAAAGTTAGGGACAGAGACGGGGTTGGCTGTCGCGTTTGCAGTTGCTATTCAATGGAGGGGTTGGCTGTCGTGTTTGCAGTTGCTATTCAATGGAGTGCGGAAGAATATTGGAATTTTTTCTTATACCATCAATAATGGGAGGACCTGAAGTCTTGTTGCTGTATCAGTCAAAATGGTGTCCCTGCTCCTCTTTCCTTCAGTGCTTCAGCAGTTTGAAAGGAGGACTTCAACCTTTGCTCTTATAGTGAGAAGAAACACAGAAGGAATACAGTGCAGTCTACAGATAATCTATATATTTTAATTTTTTATTTAACCTTTATTTAACCAGGAAAAAGTCTCACTGAGATTAAAAATCTCTTTGACAAGAGCGTCCTGGCCAAGACAGGCAGCAGAACAATTACAGGGTTTCAGACATAAAACACTTAACAACAATGAACATAGATACAGGAATCACAAAAAGAACCATTCATCAGAATCTGTCATAAGTCATCAGCAACAAAGCGATCAAAAAGGGCAATACAACTTAGTTAAAACATCTACAGTCAGATATTTCTGCCTCCAGATCACTAAGACGACCTTTAAAAACATTCAAGGAAACCAGCTCCTGAAGATTTCAAGTATCTTGCAACCGATTCTAAGAAGAGGGAGCAGCACACTTGAACGCCCTTTTTCCTAATTCAGTACGGGCTTTAGGGATGGTGAGAAGGTGTAAATCCTGTGAGCGAAGATGATAACTTCCATTACTTTTTAGAAGTATGTAGCTCTGTAGGTAGGATGGAAGCAGACAGAGAATATTTGACAACAGGACATCAGTCTATGCTTCATGTTGACGCTTCTTCTCTGTACATTTCAAATGGAGTGGCGTATTCTCTGATATTTTGCCTCTATTACAATGCTCAATGTGTTTTCATTATGTTTGTGACGAATGCGCTTTGAAAGACTAATGGCCATTTATTCTGTTTTAGTGCTGAAATGTGTATCACAGATAATGATGACTTTTAGTGACTTCTATTAGCTGACAACATTATTGAGGTTGTTAGTATACAAGCTCTATTATGATCAAGATTTATCTCTTGATTCTGTGCTGGCCTAAAGCATTTTATTTTTAACATCTGTTTTCAAGTCTTTTGAAGTAACACATCAACCTTCTTGCTGTGTGTGTGTGCGTGCGTGCGTGCGTGCGTGCGTGCGTGCGTGCGTGCGTGCGTGCGTGTGTGCGTGCGTGCGTGCGTCAGGTTAAATGACTTTGTTGCTGTTGTGATTGTGAACTTCTTTCTTTTTTTACAGTGGTCACCAATGTGTTACTACTTGTGTTTGTGTGTGCATACATCCCGCCACATATCATTAAGACCGTATGCTGTAGTCAGTACAGATAAAAGAACGAGGAGATAATATGGCTGTGAGGAAAGAGGAGGAGAGAGGTGAAAGAATTGCTAAAGGTAGTTAGAAGAAGGGCTGTAGCATGAAGGAGATATTGGACTCGACCATGCACTGGCAAAAATTCAGAAGGATACAGTATGTTTTTCAAGCTTAATCCTGTAGACAAAAGGTTTCCTCTGCAGACGGGCATGTCTGACAGACGCCTCCAACATTTAAAAAAAAAATCTTCATATTGTGGAACTGTCTCGACGTAGACATGTTCTTATAATATTGAGCCTTTGGTTTCAATGTGATATGATGCTCAACCTTTAAAGAGAGGGAGTAAGTGAGCAGGAGGAGGAGGAGGAGGAGGAGGAGGAAGGAGGAGGAGGCAGCAGCGCACAAAGCACCAGAGCAGCAGGTTGCTATAACAACAGCACCTTAGTGGTTCCATCTCTGTCTCACTTCTCTCCCTCCCTCTCCCTCTCTGATCGCCCTCTCATCGTTTGCTCCCCGCTGTCATTTGGCGCGCTATGCCCTTCCATCAAGCCACCTATCTCCTCCCTCCCCTCTACTATTCTCTTCTCTCCTTCACCCTTTATCCTCCTCTTCCTCTTCATCTTCATGTTCTGGTAGCTCCTCCACTCAAAGGGAGAAAAAAAAGACCTTCTGCCTGACAAATAAATCTTTCCTCTTTCTCCTCCTCTGTGAGTGTGTGTGTCTCTCTCTTACTTTTGTCTCTCAGCATCTTTGTCATTGTCTCTCTCTCTCTCTCTCTCTCTCTCTCTCTCTCTCTCTCTCTCTCTCTCTCTCTCTCTCTCTCTCTCTCTCTCTCTCTCTCTCTCTCTCTCGCTCTCGCTCTGTCTGTTGTGGGACCCGACATAGGAGCAGTCAGCAGGTGTTTATGTCAAAGAATACAGAAAGACGCAGGAGGGGGGAACAAGCAGTGCTTTCTTTCCATTTCTCTCTCCTGTCTTTGCTCTTTTACATCCTCTCATCCGTCTTCTTTATTTTTTCTTATTCTGAGGCTCTTTTCCCTCTTGGTCCCGCTAAGCACTCCAGCTTGATTAAACTATTTCAAAATTCTTTGTCTCCAGCTCTCAATAGCTTCTCCTTTTTTGGCTACTTCTGGATCTTTATTTTACCCATGCACAATCCTAATTTATCTTAATGAAGGGATTTTATTGACAGGAATATATTTTGGGTATTTTATTGATTTTAACTTAGTGAGGATGGATCTGAACAGTACAACTGCTGTAACACAGGCAGACGTGGGGAAGTCTCCAGTTCTTTGCTTGCATACACACAAGAGTACAGGTCCAAGTCATCATTTGGCATTTACATTATTTGCATTATTTTATTTTTAAGGAAGTAAAATCATCTGCAGCACTGATAAAATGCTACCAGTAATTTAAACCAGTAAACATCATTTAAACCTCAAAATCAGACTCTCTCTTAAATCTCAAATACACACAGTCAATCCCTCTCTGTCTCTCTCTCTCTCTCTCTCTCTCTCTCTGTCTCTCTGTCTCTCTGTCTCTCTCTCTCTCTCTCTCTCTCTCTCTCTCGCTCTCTCTCGCTCTCTGTATTTCTCTTAGTTTCTGTCTCTATGTGCCGGATTTAATCAAGAAGGTTGAACCTGTAATAATTCTCTGTGATGGGTTTGTATGACAAACCTCTGTTTTGTGTGTGTGTGCGTGTGCGCGCATGTGGTTGAATCTGTGGGAGGGTGCTACAGTTCACACACCACCTGGATAATTATGGGAGTTTTTATAGGTGGGCTTTGATAGGCGAGTCTGTTATTATCAACATGAGTCACTGGCATTTAGGGAAAGCCTGCAACACACACACGCACACACACACAAAACCAAAGCTATATGCAGGAGACCTGAATTATTTAAACTGATTGATTGCAGGACCACACACTCTGGCACACACACACACATAAAACACACACACACAGCCGATGATGCCGTGTCATGACAATGGAGAGGTGTGTTTCCCTGCGTTGTTTCTCTAATGGTTACACACAAGCAGTTCAAGTAACACACACACAACTGTAGATATGGCTGTCAATAGTAATAGTGTTTATCATGCCATAAATATAATTAGGCTGACTGTCAATCAATATGGAAAACAGAGGGGAAGCCAACCTGACATCCCTACCCCACACATAGTCACAGACACACACACACAGGAAAAATAAAAAGATGTGTGCGTGTGTGTGTGTGTGTGTGTGTGTGTGTTCGAATAAATCCACCTCAGGGTCAGAATACAATCTGAATATATTTTGTCTGTTGTTCCATCTGAATAACAAAGAGCTTAGCGCGTAGCATTCACAGACACACATGTATCAGTAGTGCTTCCTTTGTGTGTGTGTTTGACTTTCTCACATGTGACATGCTGAGAGTGTGGAATTTACAAATTTGTTTTACTGCTGCTCAGCTCCGTTTTCTCAGAAGACTGTTTGAAATGTAAATCTGCTGAATACACATCGTACTGTAAAAGTAACTTTTGGTTCAATCAATGAGCATCTGAGTGCCTAAAAATGTGAAAAGAAAATACATGTGTGCCTGTGTGTATAGGCTGAGAGAAATAGATAGGAGAACAGTTTAAGAGTCAGAAGGCTTCTCTTAGATACTATGAGTGCCAGTATAGTATTACATCATAGATAGCGAACTGATTTATTTTCTTTAATAAAGTTAGCTGCAATTTTTAATCTTTAGATAAATAAATCATGCTATAAGTCATCAGCCCAATCTGTTATCAAAAATCTTTAAAGAACAGTCCGTGATGAAGCTGCAGCTATTCCATCCATTCTTTGTAAGATTCAGTTGAAAACTATAACCACTGTTTTTGCACACAAAGATCACATTTTCTGTGTGAATCCCTAAACTTTCTCTCAGATTTGGGTCAAAGAACAAAATTTGCACCCTGGGAACCTTTTATAAATGAGGTCCCCGCTTCCCATCCATCATTTTAATAGCATCTGCTATTTCTCTGCCAACTTCATTAGTGTTTGAAATTAAAGGGAGTTTAGAGTAAAATTGAGATTGAGAGTTTATTAAATTGCGTCCAAATTGCGAAGGAACTTTTAAATGACAAAATACAGTTTGATTGCATGTTTATTTTACGTCTTTAACGACTTGAGAGAGGCTTAAACACATTTTAGTGTCAGATCTACAATATGAGATTTCTGTTGTGAGAGGGTTGTTTAAAGGCACATTTCTGGTGATGTGAAACACCTGCTGTGCACAAATTAAAGGCCAAATTAGAAGGACTATAAGTTTCTCCTTTCTGCCTGGCCTTGTGTGTTATTGCGCTTTGGCTTACATTGGATAAATGTTCTGTTTGCGCCCCTTCACCAGTGTCCTCTCCAGCCCAGGTCTATAATAGTGATTACCTAACTGCCAGTCTGTGTCAGTAAGCACCCTGTTGTTATCTTGTCTGTGTCATGACAAAGGCAGTGATACTGTTGAGTTAAGCAGACTGTGTGAAGGCTGCTAACTTAAAGGCTCACATCTTTAAGAATAAAGTGGGATATGTAGCAGCCCATTAGCAGATATGAACTGGAGATACTTCAGACAGACGAGCTGTACCATCCCTTCTTAGAAAACCAGACCAGCCTCCTGCTTAACTTCTCATTGCTGTGGTGGCACCTTTCTTTTTTTTTTTACTGGATTCTTGTTTGCATACATGTGCTCTATTTGAAAACTCATCATGTGGTCATTCTTGAATCAGTTTTGGGAGCATACTTGTTTTGCTGATTTTTTTCCTACACATCTTGCATCCATACGACAGTTCTCCATATGAGAAAGGAAGCAGGTCATCGACTTATTGGTCTGGTTTATGTTTCCTCTGTGAGCTCCCTGAAGACCGCAGATGAGTTTTATTACAGCTAACATATCCCATCTCCTGTACTTCCCAAATCCTAATCCTTCTTCTTCTTCCTGTTTGTTGCAGCTGCAGGAGACTGTAAAGAGGAAACTAGACAGTGCTCGATCGCCCCTCAATGGAGACCAGAACGGCATCTGTGACGGCGGCAGCTATTCACCGACAACCAAACGGGTACGGAAGGAGGGCTCTGGTGGTTTGGACTCGCTAACAGGACTCCCTAACAACAACAATAACAACAATGTACCACCCATCTCTCCGCTGCATCACCAAATGGATGTTAAGCCCATACTTGGGGGGCCCAACACTTCTAGCGGAAACAACACTACAAACAGCAACGGCAACCACGTGGGCCAGGCAACTGATGAGCTGGGGAAGAACGGAGGCAGTCATCTAGCTGACATGAAGCTCAACGGCTCACTGGACCTGGAGGACAGCTTCAGCCTTCTTAAAGACCTGAAACAGGAGCCGCTGGATGACGGAGGTGGGATGGAGTCCTCCGATCCCCAGTCCCTGTCCAATCAGAATAAACTGTTTTCTGACATCAACCTCAATGACCAAGAGTGGCAGGAGCTGATCGACGAGTTGGCCAACACGGTGCCAGAGGACGACATGCACGACCTCTTCAACGAGGACTTTGAGGACAAGAAAGAGGCAGAGTTTGGCAGGCCAGCGAACAATCAGACACCAGGCCCGCAAGAAGCAGCTGGTAACACAACGGCACCTGGAGGGGGATCAACACCAGCAGCCCTGCCTCCCCCTCCTCCTCAGCCTCCACAGGGCGGTCCACAGGTCCCCATGGGCTCACCACAGGTCAGTTCAAAGAGGGTCAATATGATTGGGCAGCGTATTTTGACCCCTATGTCTACCTGTGATGTCTTCTTTAAGGACAGAAATGCAGTTGGCATGTAAGTCACTTTATCATCATCAACCTTTATTTAAGTTCTCGGAGCGACCCTCATTTACAATGATGTCGAGAAAACCTACATAAATGATAAACAACAAGAAATGAGATTAAGCTACTACAGAAAATAAAATCAATAAAAGAGCAATAAGAACAATAAGATATATACACTAAAATAATTTAAAAGCTTGAAATGACTACAGTGATAAGTCAGTAATTAAAATCAAATAAAACAGTTACAGTCAGGTAATGGGCAGTTCAAAATAATATTTCTAAAGTGTCCTAAGGGATAAAAGTGCTCAAATTCAGGTCCTGTTGTAAAATGTTCCAGGAGTTTGCAGCACTAACACTAAAAGCAGTTTTCCCCAGGTCAGTCCTGGCATGAGGAACCTGGAGAACCAGCCTCTCTCTCTCTTGAGCGGGTTAAAAATGGACCGGGGTTCAAGCTTTCCAGTAAGGGCTTTATAGATAAAAAGATGCCAGTGGTTATTGCGTCTCTCAGTGAGGGAGGGCCAACCAACTTTATTATGAAGAATGCAGTGGTGACTTGAGTCGCCATACTAAATACCTATTTATTATTATTGTAACAAACTTAAAAGATCAGTATGGCAGCAAAAGCAAAACTTCATTAAACATTTATTATCTGCGTACACATAACAAAATATTGTTCTTTTATTCATTCTTGATCCAAGGATTTCAAGTAATAGGAATAGGGAATAGGGAAGACCGATAGTTAGACAGGCTTCTCTCCAAAGGTCACAGGTACATGAATCAAAACATAAATCCTAGGCGTACACTGTACGGGGGGTGAACTTTATGATAACTCATCCGTTTGATTTGATGAAGGATAAGCCTTATGCACAATAAGGCGTGTAGCTGACCTGATTGACAGGCGGGCACGGTGTAACGGTTTGTCAAGAGGCGTAAAACCCACCTCAGCATGGCGACCACTCCAGCGCCCCCTGACGTCACTCAGGCTTTGTGCATTCATTTTCGCAGCTTATGGTTTGGATGTATTCAGTCCGCTTCAGGTGGAGCAACATGTTTGTCGTGCCAAAACAAAGTTGTTGTGAATTTTTTTTTAATATAGAGTGAATTTACCCTTATGTTGTATTTTCTTTTTTTCTTTTTCTTATAATTAGCTAAATGACATGTAGCAAACGACCCTGTTTGTGTTGTCTTATAACCTAGCTTCCGTCTATGTGTGCATGTCTGAGTGTGAGTGTGACTGGAGCCCCCACTGTATTTTCACATGATGTGATGCAATGCAAAATCACAGACTTGTAAACCAACAGCACTGTTGTGTAATCAATATGAAAGTACAAATGTGTAATGACGGCAGAGGTTTGTTTCAGCACTGTTACTGAATTACAGTTAGAAAAGTGCTTTTAGGAGGGTTTTCCCCTAAACTCACACATTGGAATTTGTGCTGTCTGCATAAAAAAAACAAAAAAAACATGAGATAGATAACATTGAGTGTTAAGTGTTGATAGGCATATTTTTTTTTACTTTTTAGGGGAGAAATGTTCCTCCGTTCCTCCATTTCCTGTCTGTACTCTTTTTAATTTAAGCATAATATTCATTAAGAAGGTTATAACAATGTGTCTCATGGTATCTTTTGTCTGTTTGGACTCCTCTCCACAGGTCCGACCATCGTCTTCAGGCCCTCAGTTTGCTACCACTGCCAATGGAACGCCTCCTCAGCAACCTTTGCAGCAGTCTCCAGCCGTTGCCATGGCATCGGGTTCCCCGTTGCATAACTGCGTGGCTCGCTCCCCTCAGACCCCAACCCAGGCTCAGACACAAGCAGTCTCTAGACCTGGGAATGGTTACATGATCAACCCAGGCCCAGGGGTCAGTCAGGCGGGCACAGGGCCAGGAGCAGCTGGGGTTGCTCCAGGAGGTCAGCCTGTAGGTCCAGTGACGCCTGAACTTTCTCCAGCAGAGCAGCTAAAAGCAATGGCTCAGCAACGTGCTAAACTTCTGCAACAGAAGCAGCAGCAGCAACAAGCAGCAAACTGGTCCCCTGCAGGAGCTCCAACCAGTCCCTATAACTCTGGTCCCTTTAACCAAGACAAACCCAACAGCCCCATGATGTACCCACCGCAAGCCTTTAACACACCGCAGGGCCCTCTAGTGGCTGGGATGCCCCCCAACAATGGGCCCAAACCCCCCATGAACAACTACCTCCCTCAGAACCACATGGGCATGATGGGCCAGCAGCAGCCGAACAGCATCAACCAGAACGCCCTGTCCAAACAACAGCAGCAGCAGCAAACGGCAGCCATGTTGTCCTATAACAACACCAAACCGCTGAGCCACTTCAGTGGCAGCGGGGTTGATCACTTAGGGCAGAGAATGACTCCGCCCATGGGAGGAAACAATCAGGTCAAGAACCCTATGATGCCTCCCTATATGGGCGGTGGCAGCGGCGGCCAGGGCCCGGGGCCAGGGCAGACGCAGGGCCCGATCCCGGGACAGACAGCTCACCTTAGTGAAGAACAGAAGAGGATGTTGCTGTTGAAACAGAAAGTCTTGAACCAGAACATGCCCTACAGCACCATGCAGCCTCATGGACAGGTAAGGCAGATTCTCTTCATTGCATTGATGCTTTCACAGTGAAGTTAATACTGTTGCTTTTCTGCTTGAGCTCTCCCTCTGGAGTTGTTTTTATATCAGCAGAAGTTTCTGTGGAGACGAGTGCCGAGGTTTTGGAGGGTGGTGTTTTAGAGCACTAGACCTATGACCTTTGGAAGGATAACAAAACGCCATGGAGTTTTTGCTTGTCAATCCCTTAGAAGTGATTTAAAAGGCTGGATCTCTCAAAATATACAGACAACTGTGAGTCTACTCTGAGAGCTGCCAGACGTTGAATATTTGACGCGTTAGTGAACCTTAACTAGCTGCTTAAGAGTCCACTAACTTCATCATAGATAAGTTATTGTTGTGTTGTGAAATGTTTTGGCAACAGGTGCTTTATCTATTCGGATTAGCCAACACAATTCACAGATTCTTTTCACTGCTACACTTGAACCTGAGCTTACATGTATTTGGAAACCACTGTTAACAGCCAGTTAGAAAATAAAAATACGCTTTACTGTGTCAGAGGTACAGCGTCACACTTTTTTTTTGCAGCTCAAAAACATTTGTCTGACATGTTTGAAACAAAATGCTGGCATACATCATCGGAATCACAGTTACCCACAAGGCCACATTTCTTTAACCAAAAGGCTCAGCAGGTTATTGCTACTAAATAGTCAAATATACGCACAAACAAGAAACAGCTCTTGGGTAGATTTTAAACACCTTTTTGGTCAACTAATTGAGGATTCATTTTAAATGCAGAATAAGCATCGAGGACGGAAGAATCAAGGAATTAAACATATATTAAGGATATTCAAATTGACCAGGACATATCACAAAAAAAATGAATTTCTGTTTTGCAAAACCTTCCTGAGGTGCAGTCGGGGATGATAAAATGGCGGTAGTTGCCCCAGCAACAAGCCTTGGCTGGGAAAAGGCATAGGAAAATGGCCTGTCGAGTTAGTATTGATGCCTCTGCAACACTAGCAGCACTGATAGCCCCCCCCCAAACGCTGTTCCTCCCCCAGACACACAAGCGCATGCACTCACACACAACAGCAAACACCAAAGCTAAACGGCTCCTTAGCTCATATCCCCAATCTGTCACAGCTGACTGATGGCTGAGATTGGACCACTAAGCCAGGCTAGCTGCTGTCATTACCCAAAGCCCACCTCGGGCAGTTTGTTTCCCCAAGCCCGGCGAGCAGCACAGCCCACTCTGAATGCTCCAGTGCTTTCAGCCAGGTGTCAGGTGTCCTTAATAATCGAGGGGACATAGGACGTTTAGGAAGTGTGGGTGGACTGTACTGCCACACAACACCTTTGTAAGTTAAAAACACACTCGTATGGTTTGTCTCAATGTGTTGCTCATTGTCTCAGGGCCAGTGAATTACTGTGTAAAAATGTGTGTGTGCTGCTGTGGGCATCTTGTTGAGAGTGCACTTGTCAATGCTTTCTTTTTTCACCTTTCTCTCTTTCTCTTTCTCTTTCTCTCTCTGTCTCTCTCTTTTTTCCTCTCTCTCTCTATGTCTCTCTCTTTCTCTTTCTCTCTATGTCTCTCTCTCTCTTTCTCTCCCTCTCTCTCTTTCTCTCTCTCTCTCTCTTTCTCTCCCTCTCTCTCTATGTCTCTCTCTCTCTCTCTCTGTGTCTCTCTCTTTCTCTCTATGTCTCTCTCTCTCTCTTTCTCTCCCTCTCTCTCTTTCGCTCTCTCTCACTCTCTCTTTCTCTCCCTCTCTCTCTATGTCTCTCTCTCTCTTTCTCTCCCTCTCTCTATGTCTCTCTCTCTCTTTCGCTCCCTCTCTCTCTTTCTCTTTCTCTCCCTCTCTCTTTCTCTCTCTCTCTCTCTTTCTATCCCTCTCTCTCTCTCGCGTTCATGATATGGCCACAGTCAATCACCTCCTCCTCCCCCCTGGTGATCTCTGCATCTTCTGTCCTGCTCCTCCTCCTTCCTCCCTCTCTCCTCCCTCTCTTTCTCCCTCTGCCAGAGACACTCAGCACCAATAAAGGAGCAGATTTATTAATATGGGGCCTTTGTGGCTGCTGCCTGGAGGGTTGTGTGTTTGTGTGCGTAAGTGAGTGAGTGCTAGTCCCTTCACATGTATGTTTGTGTGTGTTTCATAGATTTGGGGGGGTGAGCAGAAAGAGGAGGGGAGCAGAGATTTATTTGAGTGAGCAGAGGAGAATTGGAGACCGGGAAGAGAGGGGAGAGGGTTGTGTGGAGAAGAAAAAGAGTGACTTAAAGGAGAAAGGCAATTGCAAAAAGAGAGATTTATGGTGGAGTGAGAATGGAGCATATTAAAAAGATAGTCAAGGACCTGGAAAGAGAGAAATAAGTGAGCAATTCAGAGCAGAGTGTCTGAAATGCAAAATAATCACTGTTCTACATGTATTTAGCTCAAACGGTATGACTGTTATCAGTAAGTCAGTTTATTTTTAGTCGGTAGTCGCACCAACTCTTCCATAATAGCACATTTATAGTAAAAGTGGGTGAGATTGTATTTGACAGATTTTACATGTTAAGATCACGTTTCTCCACTGCCTACCTCTTGAGCAGTCTTAAGCTATGTTCAACACTAAAGGATGGTCATTCCTTCATGATATATAGAAACACCAAACATCATTGTAAGTTTATCAAATAACCCTAATCCAAACAGCTCTGCTAACTTCACAGCCTTCTCCTAGATGAACTTTCCTGCTACCTGAAGCCGACCCGAGCCCAGTCTGAAGACCTGTTAGCTAGGGCAGGCTGGGCTCAGGTTGGTGTTGGGATTTACAATTCACTTAGCAGACGCTTTTATCCAAAGCGACGTACATCAGAGAGTAAGAACAACACAAGCAAGGATCTAGAAAAAAGGGAACAATGTCAGTAAGAGCAAACGATCAGCTTTGAGTCTGATTGGACACACAGGTGCTGACAGGAAGTGACCAGAGGCAAAGCACAACATTGAGGGCAGTTCTTGAGAGCTCTAATCAGTCTAGAAACCATCTTATAAGTCATCGTTATCAAACTAAAACAATCGTCACAACCATCATCATCATCAATAATATGGAGACCATCATCATTAAGTTAGTAGGTATTCATGAAAGAGCTGGGTCTTTAGCTTTTTCTTAAAGGTGCAGAGGGACTCTGCAGATCCAATGGAGTTTGGAAGTTCATTCCACCACCGGGGGAGTCTAGTCTACTTATTTCACTGTGATTTATTTGAATTAAATCATTTTTTTAAAACGCTGAATTAACTAAATGATGATGTGCATACACACATTTAAAATTAGTGTGTTGTTGAGATCTCTTGACTAAAGGAGACTGTAACTCGAGTAGGCTTTCATTATATTTATAATAAAATGAATTATAATGTTTGAAGTGGCTGAAAGAAGTTTGTGAAGAATGACATCAAATGATGTCATCAGAGATATCTTGGCTTGGATATAACACATGTTTGATTGAATATAGCCTCCATTATAAAATGAAAGGGACAGTCTCATGAAGTCATTGCTTCAAATTGCATTATGGGAAGTGTAGGATCCTTTGTTTTAGTGCCTGATCATACAACGGACGTACAGTCATTACTGGAGCTTATCGATCTGCAACACTTAATCATTGGTGTACTGTGTACTGTAATCATCTGAATAATGAAGTGACAACATTTCAATTGTTGCTGTAGAGTAAATGGCGGCAACATTTTGGCATTGAAAAAGGGTCTTGGTGAAACCAATCAAAAACCATCTGTGCCCGAATTGTTGGAACAACTTCTTCAGCATGTCATGTTGAGAAAGCTTGAAAATAAATACAACATTTGCCAAATGCATCAAACAAGGCGGTGCTACATATACAAGCCCAAATAAATACCAATGAGTTTATTTGATTTGATCATTGAATTTAAACGACAAAAAGATATTGAGTAGATTTTTCCTTTTAAAGACAAAAAACGACAATTAATTTGAGTTTATTAAAGTTTATAAAAGTCTTTGATGACATGTTTGTAGAGGTTGCTGCTTCAGAGTAAGCCCACTGCCTGAGTGATGCAGATCATAACTGAGAACACATTTTATACAAATGTTTAAACAGTAAAGGAGTACTCGTTCAGCTCATAGACAGAGCATTGGTCGAACTGTTTATTTAAGGTTTAACAACTGTCAAAGCTCCGCTGGATGAGGAAAGGTGTGTGTGTGCGTGTGTGCGTGCGTGCGTGTGTGTGTGTGTGTGTGTGTGAATAATTTGTGCTGATATGTTAGTTTCCCCTGAGACACTCCTGCTTATGGTGTTTGTGTTTTGGCAAAGTGATACTTGCTGTGTTAAAATACTATTTTCTTTGTCTGCATTAGCACATGTGTATATTAGCCTTTGGCTTTTTTTGTGTGAGTGTGTTTGGTGTGTGTGAGTGTTTGTGTGTGAGCCGTCTCACAGGTAGTGTTTAAACATAACCCTCTGCTTCATCCTTTCTGGTGTGTGTGTGCGTTTCTATGTGTGAGTGTGTGTCTGTCTGTGTAGGCTAATCCAGTTAGCAGCTGCTCGGGGAAACTTCAGCCTTGCTCCTCAAAAGCTCGTTAGTCAAGCTTTAATTGTTGCTCCTTCGCTTTGAATATCGCCATGACGTTAATTTATGCCCGTTGTCGCGGTTACTGTCGCCACGGTGGTGAATGTCTCAGAGGAAGCAGCTAGTGCGGGGAGCAAACGCGTGTGCATGAGTCCGTAGATGGTTTGTGTGATTGTGACGGATGACGCAGTTGGCCTGCCTCAGTGTGTGTGTGTGTGTGTGTGTGTGTGTGTGTGTGTGTGTGTGTGTGTGTGTGTGTGTGTGTGTGTGTGTGTGTGTGTGTGTGTGTGTGTGTGTGTGTGTGTGTGTGTGTGTGTGTGTGTGTGTGTGTGTGTGTGTGTGTGTGTGTGTGTGTGTGTGTGTGTGTGTGTGTGTGTGTGTGTGTGTGTGTGTGTGTGTGTGTGTCAGAATGATTGTGAGAATGTGTGGCTTGTTGCAAAAGGGTGCAGCTGTGAGGAGCCAGCAGTGTGGGGGTTGGCCGCTGGGATTATCTGACTGATGATTGGATGAGAATGGATTGGCAGGTGTTGGACTCAGAGGACGTCTTCATGTGTCATCCTGATTAATAAGAGCGGGAGGTTTGACTCTGTGTACTTTGTGCGTGTTCATGCATGTACAATAGTATAGATGTTTATTTCCATTTGCACAGGTACAGGACAGTACAGGTACATTGGAATTTTTGTGCATTTCTCCCTGAGTCAGCTTCTACAAAAAAAATTCAATTATATATAAAATAGAATAGCATTATAAAGAAAAAAAGAGTAGAAAAGTACAAATAAAATAAAATAAAAAGTAATTTAAAATAAACTGTACAGAAGCTATACACTGTATTAAAGTAACGATACAATACAAAAAAATAACAAAGGGGAACACTACAATGAAATGAAAATATAAATATGTTTTCCTGTCTCTACTTTCTACATCTCTTATTGCATCTGAGCTTATTGCAAACATATTTTTCACATTATATAATAAGAGGAGATCACTCTGTCACACACACTTTGCTGTACCAAAAAGCTGACGCCTGTGCTAATATCACTGAGTCACGACACCAGCCTCCTCACACACACACACAAACACGCACACGCTTTCCCGTGAAGTGAAGCCCTTCGCATCATGCTCCTGTTCCTCTTCATCCTTCTTCGTCCCTCACTGAAACCTACCACACGGTCTCAGGGGTGGCATACTAAAAACACACACACACCATGAGAACTAGTTCCCTCTGGGTTGTCTCCAACAGACTAGTATACTAGAACCCAACACGTGCTGAGCATTCATTTTTGCATAAATAGAGCTTAAAGTCTTAATATGTGATTTTTCACACTTCAATGTAACATAAATCAAGTATATCCTCTGAAAATAACTCTGTGAGTCATGACTGTCTACAATGGGTGTAACACCCGAGTCCCACTGTCTGTGATGTTTTCAGAGTTTTCAGAGTCCTATCTTCAGTTTGTTTACATCGCCCGGACGGACAGCTGACTCCTCCCCTCAAGTATAAAAGTTGTTTAATTGAGGGACTAGAGAAAAGAAGAATAACATACTGTACTCACTGCTTAACTGTGTTTCTAGATCACGCTCATTTCAGGTAAATTTACATGCAGTGTGAAGATACCAGCATAATAAAGATCGCTAGCATTAGCATGCTAACACAACAATGCAGCGCAAGTTGTTTTGGTTTCATGCAGGTGCTCAAGGGCGACACCTGCTGGATCAAAAAATCACATATAAAGCCTTTAACACATATGTAACATTTTACAACTGAATAGATTTTAACTTTAAAATATGGATATCTGTATTGTCCTCAACCATCTAATATGGATTTCACTCTGTTGAAAAAAAATAGTGATGAATGATGGAGGGAAGTGGCAACAATAGGAGCCAGAGAGGAAGAGAAAAGAAGACCTTTTTAAGAGTTCAAAGTTATTTCTCTATTCCTCTCTCCCACATCCAGCCCCAGAGCAGATGTTACCTCTCTCCCTCCCATCCTCACGTATACGCAGTCCGTTTCCTGCTCACTCTGTCACCCCATCCACACTCTCTCTGAGACACACAACACACACACACACACACACACACACACACACACACACACACACACACACACACACACACACACACACTCACACTCACACTCACAAACACACAAGTGAATACTGCTCACTCTCTCACTCCTCTCTCTCTCTCTCTCTCTCTCTCTCTCTCTCTGGCACACGTGTCAGGGCTTGAGCTGAGCTGCACACAGATCCTGTAGAGAGGCTCTGAAGACAGGGAAGAGGAGGAGGGAGGTGGGGGGGGGCAGGTTGTGAAGGGATGCACGGGCTGAGCAGGGAGGTGAAGGGGGCAGGGTGGAGACTGCTGTGTTCTGGTGTGTATTTGCTCTCTCTCTCTCTCCCGCTCTGTCCCTCCTGAGATGCTTCCTGTTAAGACAAACACAAGACAAACAGCTCTCTCTGTGCTCCTGCTGTCCTTTTTTTCACATCTTTTCTCTTTGCCTTCTATATTTCTTCTCCAGTCTCCAGTCTCCTCTCTTCACACTTCCTTTCCTCTCATATTATGTCCTTTTCCTTTCCTCTATGTGCCTTTCCTTTACCTCCACACTCATCCTCCCTCCCTTTATCCTCCTCCTTGCCTCCTTCAACACTCTGCCTCAGCTGAGTATGGAGGGAGCTGTTGGTGTTAAGCCTTACTTCACTACAATGATCAATAATACCTGTGTTTGTGTGTCATATATATAAATGTATGTGTGTGTATCAGGGGAAATGATAGACTGCATTTGTTTTAAACAACTGTGTGTGTTAATTGTAATTAAAGACTGAACGTATTGTAAGTGTGTCAATATGTTATGTAAGATTGAATATGATTATCTATGTGTTTATAATGCACAGAAAGCAGGCATTAGGTGAAGTTAGTATATTGTGCAAATTCATTGCAATAATGGTGGACAAAAAGGGGCTTTATGTGTCCATTTGTCTTATGTGTGTGTTTGTGAGAAGCAGCAGCAGGAGGGAAACCAGATCTCAGGATCCAACAGCTAACTACCTCATAACACACACACACACACACACACACACACACACACACACACACACACACACACACACACACACACACACACACACAGACACTCACACTCACAACCTAGAGCTGTTTGGTTCACTTCGACAGTGCCAGAGCAAACACACTGAGACAGACCATCTCCACCCATTCGACACACCCTGGGGGTGTGAGTATAGGGTTGGAGAGGAAATATCAATACTCACCTCTACTAACAGGCTGCTTCTTCAGAGGAATGTCGCTGTACGCTCAAGTGTTTATTTTCAGTATGTCTGGATCTGTAATCAAACTCACTCTCATCTGCAATATCCACCTGCAGGCCGCACTTCTGTTCTTAACCAGTCATGACACAGTGCATCTGCAGGCACATGGTGTCTGATTGTGTGTGTGTGACTTTAAGTGTGTGCATATGTAGCAGAGCAGTAGCCAGTGTGTGTGTGTGTGTGTGTGTGTGTGTGTGTGTGTGTGCTTGTGTACGTGTTGTGTTTGCATGGGGGGTAGATCATTCTTATGCTGTGTCTGTGGGCCAAAGGGAGGGAGGAAGGGAGATGCAGTCAGAAGGCTGCATACTAAACAGACTGCTGTCACCCCGCCAGCAACTCGCACCCCACACACACACACACACACACACACACACACACACACACACACACACACACACACACACACACACACACACACACACACACACACACACACACACACACACACACACACACAGATACATAAATCCATGCATGGTTGCTCTACCTCTTATATACACTCCCAAAAACAATTCACACAGACACAGACACACACACATTTACGCACGACACACACACACAAACATACCCTATCTCTCTCTCTTGTGCCAGCTGAAACTTTGGCTGCCTTGCTCGGCTGCCGGTTGTCATGGCAACCATTGCCCACAGCACCTTGCAGCCCAAATCAATGGCTGCTCCGAAATGAGGGTAGGCAGGGGAAGTGCGTGCGTGCGTGCGTGCGTGCGTGCGTGCGTGCGTGCGTGCGTGCGTGCGTGCGCACGTGAGCGTACACATCAGCCTGTGTCTGTCTAAATGTACATTAAGTCGGTTGCACTTGTAGCGACAAATATGGCAGAAGGCTTAGCTTCAAACAACACCTCATCACTGGAAAACAATAAACACACCAAGCTCTCTTTTTAACAACAACTATGCCTTCATTGGGCAGTAACAAATAAATGATTGATGATTAATTAGTCAAAGTGTGTTTTATGTATAAATGAGCATGCTGTAAAAATAAAGGGATTATAATTGCTTAAAATAGGGTGCCTTGGATTTTTTATTTTATTTTTTCTCTAACAGACACTTTATTGAGTCCAGGAAGCGCTCCTTTCTACCGTCTCTCTTTTTAAAACACTGTACAGATTTTCTTCAAGCCTAGGTGGAACATAATATCATTTTTTTTGGACGTGTTGAGAGCAATGGGAGGGAAACAGTGGGCTATTAGAAAGAGTAAGAGGTCATTCTTTTCATTTCAAGTAATAATGTGTTTGCCCTGACTTGCAAATCACCTTGTTTGTGTTGATGGCTCTAATTGTGGCCACCATGCCAAGTAACACACACGCAAAGACAAACGCGAGGGACAACACAGATGTGACCCCGCCCTTGTCCCCAAAATGCACCCCACACTCCCCATCTGCTCAGTCAGATGCTAACACACACACACACACACACACACACACACACACACACACACACACACACACACACACCACTCACCACTGTTTAGTGACATGCTCCAGCAGGTGTACACACATATATCTATGCACACACAACAAAAGCATCCAGTCTTGTTAAGTTAAAAGGTTCACATGCCAGTCGTTCCCTTCCCCCCTCACCACCACCAACATCCCTAATATCTATCACTTCTCCGATCCTCATTGCTCCTCGGTGGAGGCACATAAAAAAATAAAAGAGAGAATGGCGGGGGGTATAACTGGGAGGTGCAGTAAGACTCTCTGAGGATTAGGTTCAGAATTTTGACTCTGTCTCACAGAGGAGAAAGGATGCAGCGGTGATGGCGGCGGTGGTGATGTTGGTGGCGGGGGTAGACTGACTCCTTGGAGCAATTTACCTCAAACGGCTCCGACACAGCTAATCCGCTCTTAAAGGAGCCTATAATCCAACAGTCTTGTACCTGATACTGGGAAAAGAGAGAAAGGAGAGCGGCAGAGGGAAGATGGGTAAACTGAGAAAAAAAAAACATGCAAGGGTTTAGGAGAGAGTGGTTTGTGTGTGCAACTGAAAGTATTTCCTGAGGCTGCACCTCACTCAGACATTGGTCGGTGAAATTGTATGTGGATGTTCAATATGAAGATTCCATTCTTAAGCTATGAGTCCTTTTTCTAATGGTTTTGTCATCTGTGATGTTGAAACATTAGAGGTGATGAATTAAAGGTTTTGCTTATTTAGTTATCAAATCCCAGCACATCAAAGAGTGAAGTTCAATGAGGAGTCAATGACTTCAGATGCAGTAGAGCCAGCTGTGTAACACACTGCTTAAATAGCAGTTTACCTTACTTCAGCTTTAGTCATTTCAGAACATGTCAGAGAAGTCACCAGACTGGGGACTCCCACTAGCTCGGTGTCATACTGTCCTCTGCTCTCACCACAGCTAGTCTTGTTGTCAGGGTCTAGAACTTGTTGCTTCTACACTGTTCTGTATAAAATGCTCAAAACAACAGTTCAGTACTTTTGCTGAAGAAATATGTCTACTCTGGTTCATCTTGACAAATGACTGGAATCATTAAATGTAGGAGGAGTGTAATTTTACCGTTTGCCTGAATGTGTGGATCTATCATTTTTGTCCAAATGGTGACCTGATTGGCTCTGGGTAGCACATATCTTGTAGCAATCTAATACATATGTTTGGTTACATGCTTTTGTTTGTAAGGCAACATCAGGATTAGAATTAAGTTGTCAAATCAAGAGGAGGCAAAATATATGAATCTGTATCGGCAATCGGAGGAATTGTTATGTTTTACAATCGGTAGCGGTATATTGGCCCTGTTCTTCACAATTAGTGAATCTTTCCAAACGAATACAGGCACATTTGAAAAAGAATCATTTTCATGTTATCACTTTCATCAGGCTTTACTTTGCATCTGGATTGTATTTTTCTTCAGTAAAGGTTTGTATACATGAAGAAAGATTAGTCAAAGCTAGGGTTATCTGTGACAGCAAAAGAGAAGATTCAGCGCACACAACAGGGCTGATTTACTTCTTCTTCTTTTCATTTAATTATGTATGTAATTAGATAAAAAAGAAGTAATTCAGCCAATTCAAGATGATGTTTCCTGCCTTCATCTGCTGTGCACAGGACATCCACTTCTATGCTTATCTTTGTTAATGTTTTCTGCAGGAATGAGTTCATGTTTAAAGTCTTACCTGGTGGAGATTTTCCATGTGGGCTCTGCAGTGTCAGTCACGTCATGATAGTCCTTCATTTTGTTTTTAGTTTGATCACTTAGCTAGATTTAAGGTGATACTGTGTTGTTCATGATCTGCAGCCATTTACACTACAGTCCAGTATATGGATGGAGAAGGAACATATGGGGGGGAGAGCCAGGGATAACCTCCTGTAGTTTTTGAGATGCCCCCTGAATTTGAAACAAAAAAAAACATTTAGAATGAAATTGCACATCTGATCCTCATCTGATCCCTGTGCAAATGAAGAGAATAGTGTAAGGTTATGAAAAAAGGATTGGATCCAGGTATACACAACTGATCACATTATCAATATTCAGTGGCAGTTTGAGTGTAGATGATTTCCCTCTGATCTACCTAAACAGTTAATAAAATGCCTAATCCTATATAATTTACCATCCTGATACCAAACACTGATCAGACAATTCTGTAAATGTGTACTAAAAAAAAAGAAAGAAGTGAGATGAGAGAGAGGCTAAAAAAACATTGTAAAAACAGAGGGAATGAATGAACGGTGCAAAGAAGAACTGTGAGTCATATGTTAAAGGGTTAGTAAGAGGGTTGCACTGGAAAAATAGAACTGCATGAGAACATGGGTTTGATGTAGTCTCCTGGACTGTGAGCTGTTTCAAGACATGGAGACATACAGTGGTACAAAGAGAGAGTAACCTACATACAGCTGTCTTCAAAGTTCTGAGGAGCAACAAGCAGAGGCAGCAAACAGCAAAAGTGATTGAGGAGATGGAGACGAGGAAGCCCTGGTCTCTCATTAGAGCTCTGAGGCAGACTGTGGATCCAGAGGCACACACACACACACACACACACACACACACACACACACACACACACACACACACACACACAGAAAAAACAGACATTCAGAATACACTCTTCAATATGTGCACTCTTCTCGATTTGTATTGTTGTGCGACCATCTTTATGCCCTGCCTTCTCCTCCTCTCTCCTCCTATAGTCCCAGGTAGCTTCCCTCCCTCCATAAATTACCATCCCCCCTCCTTCCCCTCACTCCCCCCCTCATGCTGTTTCTTCCTCTCTCTCTCTCTCTCTCTCTCTCTCTCTCTCTCTCTCTCTCTCTCTCCCACACACACACACCCCAGCTCCTCTCCTTCTCCAGTGTGCTATGTATCTCGAAAAAATGAAGCCAAATAAACTTGAACCCCGAGAAGGTGATTGATGGTTGCGCAAAGCTACCTCTCTCCATCTTTTTCCTTTTTTCCCTTTGTCTTTATTCCCACACTCCCTCTGTCCCACTGGCTCCGTTGATCTGTCTCACTCATACACACTCACACACTCACATACACACACAGTTTGTATAGTTTGATTAAGTGTTTGGGTCCACAGGATACAGCGCTGCTCTAAGTCATTTTTATATGGTGCAGTATTTGCTTCAGATAGTTTTTGATGCTTATGTTGGTTACAGAAATTATCTAAACGTTTTGCACATTGTTTTCTGGCTTCTCTCTGTCACCTTTAGCTTTGCTTATTTAGTCCATATACACTTCATCAACTTAGAAGTAGTCAATAACGCCCGACTCATCACATAAAAGCGCTCGGCCACCTACAGAAAGTATTCTGGAGAAGAAATCTTTAAGACAGGTAAATGTGATCCCTGCAAAGAGTGTTTGATAGCACGTAATGTCTGACATGTTAAAACCAAAATATTACTCATTTTATCAAGTATATCGCTACACACCTCTTCATCTCTACAGCTTTGAACCAAAGATGTCAAATTGACCACAGCCTCGAGTTAAATATTGATTATTTGTTTGCTGTAGCTAGGGGGTTTCTCTTAGCCTCTTTGTTAGTTGTTCACACATTTTGTATGAATCTGTTTATTTTATTAGGATTGTGGCTGTTAAATAGGATTTATTAATTCTGGCAACACACATAGGCCTGAAATACACACACATGCACAAACAGGGCCTGTTGACATGCATTAATGGAGAGATGTGAACTTCCAGTCTTTAGTCAGCCCCAGGACTTGAACCAGTGACCCTCTGGATCTGAACCCAAGTCCCTACAGACTGAGCTCCTCAATGCGACAGGCTGAACAATTCTTCCAGTAGTGAATAACTTGTGATTTATAGATGCTTTACAGATACTAAAATGTTTTTGTCACATGGTTGAATTCAGCACAGGATTTGTCTGTAAAAATATCAGACAATTATTTTTGAATGAAATTCTTTTGATTCAGCTTTCAGCTATAACAGTTCACAGTTATCATGCTGACTGAGGCTTCCATGTGTTTGTAGGTCATATATTGGAAACCTAAAATCTCAGTCTGCTAAAATAGTTCCTTTTGTAAATATTGCTTCAGTCTACATTTGAATGTATTTAAATATTTCTGATATACACGATGTAGACCAATGGAAACAGAGAAACAAACAGATATCTGAGCTGCCACTGCAACTTTGCCATTAACTTCTTCTAGCAAGGTAATGTCGCTCTTCTCTAACACAAGGTTATTATAAATAGTCTCATCATATTTTCCATGATTAAATGCAGCAGATGAAGCTGAGTATAGAAAGTGTGTTGAAGGTAGAAACAGCCTTGGCCTAATGCAGGTGTTCTGCCACATGGTGAGTGTCTGTATGACATCCTATTGACAGGAGAGTTGTTCACCTTCATGTATTCCTGATCTTCCTTTCTTTTTCTGCAATCATTCTTTTAAAGGTAAGCACTAAAACACCCCCCCCCCCCCCTCGGTCTTCCTCCTTCCCTTTTCTTCCCTCCCCTCCCTTCTCCATCCCACTCTCCCTTATTGTAGTTTTTGCGCAAGAAGGCAGAAAATCTGCTTACCCCTACACACAGTGATGTTTGCCAGTCTCACACAAAGTTCAAACTGCGTGCGTGCGTGCGTGCGTGCGTGCGTGCGTGCGTGCGTGCGTGCGTGTTTACAGTAAACAATACCTGTACATGTTTGTGTGTGTTTGTGACTCTGCGTCTGTTTACAAGGACCGGTTTTGTCTGCCTTCAAGCTTCATGTGGGAACAAAACGATGGACTATTAACACCTTTTATTGAAGATCAGATTTGTTAATTGACAGTTCAGCCCAGTTAATTTCCTCTATGAACCCAGCAGAGCATGCCTCGGCACGAAGTACGAAGACTCCAAGACATCTCTCTGTCTTCTTTTATTCTGCTGTGCTGAGTACAGCTGATAACAAGTCGAGCTTCTATGCTGGCGTTATTGCATTGCAAGAGCCTCAGTGGAAGTAGATTGTGCTCAAAGTATTTTTTCTTTATTATAAATCTTCTACATCGGCCTCTATTTTGTATTTTTGAAATCCATACAAGTTAGGGAGTACACCGTTGTCTCATATCAGCACATAGCTGACCAACGGGAACAAAAAAAAAAAGACCAGAGTGGTGCCCAGAAAAGTTACAAAAAACTAACAACAGCAGAATTTACTGCCAAGCTCCCTAAAATAATATCACTGTGTGGAACAGCAAATCCCCTCTGCAGAAAGAAAAGACTGTACTCTGTCATTGTTAGCGAGGGAATCCTGCCCGTCAGCACATCGGTGGCAGCAAGGACCCGGACTGCTCCCACATCCCTGGTGGTCCTGGGATCATCACCTCAAAGCAGCCATGACAGAGCATGTTTAGAAAGATCCACCTGAGATGAACAATAGAAGCAAAGTGATGATTGGTCACTGTGGTAGCAGTGCCCCAAACCTTTTTATCATCTTCTTTAACCTTCATGAAACTTTTATTAGCAAGACTAACATCAAACTGTATTGCAGATGTAACCTGCAATCGAAATCACAAACACGTTCATAAAAAGTTTACTGAGACACATCACTTATTCGTTCTCTTCCATACAGTCATACTGTTCTCATGTGTGTCGCCCCCTGCAGGCTGTTGCAAGTCATAAAGAATTAATGTACTTGAACTCAGGCTCCACTTTTTTATAAACATAATTTTATTGAATTTCATATTTATCAGGACATGTGCAATATATGTATGTAACAAAAGTATGACATAAAACAACCATCCCAAAATAGAACATGTGGCAGTACATCAATCACACAAGAATAATAAAAGTAATTTGTACAATACAAATGAAAAAATAAATAAGCAAAATAATAAACATAACCAGTCACATTTGACACATATTTCTCGCACTAGTAACAACATTTTTAACAAATTCCAAAAAAGAAAACTCCCAAATTTTACCAAATTCTGAAGCTTTCTTCCTAACTATATATGTAAGTTTTTCAAGAGCCAGACTTGCTGATAATTCTTTTAACCAACGGCCAACAGGCTCCACAAGACCGAGAGGCTACATTCACTTCTTATGACAATCTGTGGTGTTTGCGGGTGTATGGATAGAGGAGAAATAAGGCAGGTTGAGAGATTCATTCATTTAGAGATGTGTGTTAAGATCCGTCTGCTACAGTAAACATATTCGCTGCATGATGGGAAGGGGCAAATGATTTTCTGTATATCTCCCTTCTGCAGCCAATACCTGCCATCATTTACTACATTTTATTTTCAGTTAATATTGCAGTTTATAAGTTGAATAAAGACAGTGTTTGCTTAGGTTCAGAGTAAAGGAAGCAAAAAAATGTTCTCCCCATTCCAGTTGACAGCAGAGAAGCAGGAGGTAGGTCTTAATCCAGAAATGCTAAATACCTGCATTACATTGGTTAATACATGTACTGTTATGTAGGCTAATCCGCAGCAGCACTGTCCGCTGTGAGAGAGCCACGTTGTGCTCAGCAGGAGCCTGCATGCTGGCTGGACGCTAATAGACTACAGGATCATTCAGAAGACTATTCCTGGATATTTCGAGAGAAATTACACACACACACACACACACACACACACACACACACAGAAAAAAAAAAAGCGAGCCACCATCAGTCTTCGGTAACCATTTGACACCTGGGCTCTTGGCTGACTGCTATTTTGCGACACACACACACAAGGGCATTTGGGCCTCTTTTGGCTCTTCAGACACGTCATATTGTAGAATCATAAACACATGTATAAACACACATACACTTCCATGAATGTATCACAATGTCATCCGTTAAGACTTGAAATAGAATAGTTGCAGTAGCAGCTGATGACCAGGTGTCACATGGTTGGAGAAGAGATTCCAAAAGAAACAAGTAGAACCTTTATTTAACATCATTTAGCTTCACTTTGGAGTATGCATGGACCAGTAACAACAGTATATTGCAAAACTACGGAGCCTTATCCATGTTTCCTACCCTGACCCCCGAGGATGAGCTGTTCTACAGTGGCCATTAATCAACACACCAGGAGGATATGCTTGTTTCATGTGGGGGGTTTTAAATAGCCAGTCAGGTGACACAATGCTTTTACACCCACTGCATTTTCCCACAATTTTAAAGAATATGGGAAATGTTTTTCCCACCACTCGTACCCCTGAATCGATAAAAGTCGCAGCTCATAAAGGTGAAAGACAAACAAGGTGTTTAAAGAATACCTCATTTGACCATTTGACTTCTTCAGGTCAGGTGCAATCTGCAGACGTGCACACCTCTACATCTTTATTGTCCTGCTGATTGGTGGATATAGATGGAAAAAAATAAAAAATAAATCATTTAAGTGTCCGACAGCTATTCCAGAGTCGCTGCCCAGTGGACCAGTGGTTTGCAACTAACACATCTATTTGTTTTCCTACTTCATTTCACCTTGACATGGACACTTATGACATTGTGTGTGTGTGTGTGTGTGTGTGTGTGTGTGTGTGTGTGTGTGTGTGTGTGTGTGTGTGTGTGTGTGTGTGTGTGTGTGTGTGTGTGTGTGTGTGTGTGTGTGTGTGTGTGTGTGTGTGTGTGTGTGTGTGTGTGTGTGTGTGTGTGTGTGTGTGTGTGTGTGTGTGTGTGTGTGTGTGTGTGTGTGTGTGTGTGTGTGTGTGTGTGTGTGTGTGTGTGTGTGTGTGTGTGTGTGTAAAAGGCAGGCTGGTATAGGTTTCTTCCCCTCTCGTGGAAAGCAATCTTGCAGGTTGAGCTCATAAATCAAGGTGGGGGATGGAGATGGGTATGAAGACTGTGTGTGTGTGTGTGTGTGTGTGTGTTTGAGTATCTTACTCTTTCACCAAGCTCATACCTGCATGTGCTTTGCTTGACGTCGACACAGTGTCAGCCTCTTTGTGGACGACGTGACTGATCTCTCTCATTCCCTCCTGCATGGCCTCCTATTTCCTCCTCACACTGGGATTAGACCACAGGGCGCCCCGTTGGAAATGAATAGCGATTTAGGAAACTAATGAGCTGTAATGGACAATGTGCCCTCAGAGCACCAGTAATGCAGTCACTCATATGGCAAACTCCTCCCATTCCCCTTTTAAGTGTAAGATGAGAGAAACCTGTGTGTGTGTGTGTGTGTGTGTGTGTGTGTGTGTGTGTGTGGTAGAACGATGTCTGGTTTTGCTGATGACAAGCTCAGTGAGGTGACCTGCTTCATCTTTCCTCTCTCTCTTCCTCTCTCTCTCCTGTTGACTTTGTATTTGAGAAATAAAAACAATTTGACAGTCTGGGGTGAGCAGACATTCAATGACGTAAACCTCTATGTGACTAGATTAAAGTAGAGCAGATCAAACTTGGGAACACATCCATGTGTTGTATAAACAGAAAGAACCATTCTCTCACGCAATACCTGCACAGATGAAAGCCACTCTGAGCTAGTAGCATGTGCAACACCAGAACTTTGGAAAATGCATATAGTACATACTTATTGTGTGCAGGTTTTGAGTAAGTCAGACCACAAAATAGGGAGCCGCTGTGGCTCAGTTGGTAGAGTCGATTGTCTCTAAACCAGAAGGTTGGGGTTTCAATCCCCAGCTCCTGAAACAACATGTCCATAGTGTCCTTGGGCAAAACACTTTACCCCAAATTGCTCCCGTTGCTTCGTCAGTGGTGTATGCATTTGTGATTTGAGATTTCCTTCTATATCTATCCATCTATATTAAAATGGAAATAATCTTCCAAAAAGGTCAAGGGGTAATGATGGATTTTAAGTGTCTAAAAATGTAAATTCTGGTCGGCGTTTTTTGTTTTGGATTTAGAAAATTTCAAATAATCAGAGAATCGAAAAAGACCAAGTACTTTGACAGTGTGAAAGCCCTATATTAGGGCTTTCACACTTGCTCAGGATAATCAGGATATTTACAGGAAGAGCTGTTAATGTGAACGCAAACAGCCGAGTTTCTCCTTCCAATCCCCTAGGATTTTTTTTTCCGCAGCATGTCTGAGTTGTGAGAACGCTGCAGGATATTCTCCGGATAATTCACCTCGAGCCAATAGGAGGGGAAGTTAAGTTTGTATACTGTAACTGCTGCTTGGTGCATAAAATGTATAGAATTTGTATTTTGTTTTCTACTTTAAAAGGTGTTGAATAAAACATGTGACATAACCCTCTTTTTGGTTTGCCCCCTACCCCCGTGTTGGGGTTTTCTTCCGTCTGTGCTGCTGTATTGCAGACAGCGGGTTAGCAGCAGCAGCAGCAGCAGCAGCAGCAGCAGCAGCGCTTAGTGTGAAGGATGCTTGTGTATGGTTTGTCTGCTTTAATACAATGTAAGCTCTCCTGTCTCACTATTGTCAAGGAGTCTTAGGAGTGCTTCTTATCCAAATGCTACACCACTGAGCTGATTAGGAAGAAAGTCTTTGTGTGTGTGTGCGTGCGTGCGTGCGTGCGTGCGTGCATGTGTTTCTATCTGCTTTAACATCATGTTAGGTTAGCGTGCAAGTGTTGTTTGAGTGTGAAAAGCCTCATTCCTGTAGCAACTGCAAGCCCCATGTCAAAGTGAGCGTGTGCGTGTTGTGTGTGTGTGTGTTGTGTGTCTTTTGAGGCTCCTCAAAAGCTGCCTTTTTCCTCTCTCATGTGGCTTCTCTGGTATGTTTGGTATTTCACAAAGCCTCAGATCCTCCTCTCCTCAAAGGCTGGGGGAGGTGTCTGTGTGTGTGAGAGAGAGTGTGTGTGTGAGAGAGAGCGAGAGAGAGCAACAGAAAGATGCTGGTTAACACACATACACTGACACTCGTCGTGGATCTTTTCTCTGCTTCGTTTTCTTGTGTAGAGGGGGTGGGGTTGTAAGGGAGTGTGCATGACACTGTGATTAACACACACACACACACACACACACACACACACATGCTGCAGCTCTGTCGCTCCAAGTTCCTTTCCTTGTTAGCGTGCATGGTAGGGATTTCTTGGTTGGCTGGAGAGGCGGCGATATTGTGTGTTTCTATGCACATATGCTGCATGTGTGTGTGTGCGTGTGTGTGAGGGTGTGAGAGTGTGTCTAAGGAGACCAGGATGTAATTAGACACAATGGCAGTAGCTAATGGAACAGCTGCCTCTTTGTAAATGTTGCTTGCTTGTGGATGAACACATACACAGACACACACACATTTTTTGTGACCCACCAGTCGCTCGGGGCACCTCACCACCACTTGTCCCTCATTCCTCTTTCTTTCTCCCTCTCTCCTGTTGTGTTCTCACCTCTCTCTCACCTCTACTTTTCTCCTTCTTCTGCCCTTTATTTTCCTTGTTCCTGTGTGCTTTTTTTTACTTTTTTGACTTGCTATTGCACCCTCTGATCTCTCTTACACAAAGAACTCTCTCTTTTCAAGCTCCCTGCTCTTTTTTTCCTCTTCTTTCACTTTCTACTGCTCTCTCTCTTTCCCTCTGCCTCGTCTCTCTTTCTTTGTGTGTGCTGTGTTCCTTTGTGTGGCACTATGTCTCTATCTCTGCTTCACTTTTCCTTTTCTCTCCCTCCCTCCCTCCCTCCCTCCCTCTCACCCTCCCTGCCCTTTTTCTTGGCTATCAGACCATTTTTCCAGCAATGAGACCCGTCACCCCTCCCCCCTTTCTGTCCTCTCCTTCCATCCCCTCTCTCTCCTCCCCTTCCTCCTCTTGTGGCAGAGCTCCTATCAGAGAAATGATAACACTACGTCACTCTGTAATCTGGCAGAGGAGGGCTGCAGCACACACACACACACACACACACACACACACACACACACACACACACACACACTCAGCTCTCCACTCATTGCTGCCATAGCAAAGACCAAATCTGTCTCTTTTTCCATCTATCACTTTCTCCCTCCTTTTTTCTTGTTTCCCATCTCCCACCCTCCTCCTGCCTGTCCTTCCCTCTGTGTAGTCGAGATCTTGATGTGTGCGTCTGTGTCAGATTGCCACAATAGTCACCGTCATGCTGCTGTAAAAATCTCCTTAGTAACGTGACCTTGCCCATCGCAGCCCTTCATCTCATCCGTGTGTCCATCTTTCATCCCTCCTTCTTTCTGTCTCGCTTTTCCTTTGACAGGCAGCTGTCTGGTCCAATTGATAAGAAAGTAATTCTCTTTTTGACCTGGTTGTGGGTGGGCCCTGCCGTTGCTCTACCTTTCAGAGAGAGCGAGAGAGATAGAAGGGGTGGGGCTACATGTAACAAGAGGTCACTAATACACCCACTCACACGCATTCTGTCTTCATACCTTCACCAAACCCTCAATCATTTCTCGATCTGTGCTCTTTAGGAGTAACCACCAGAAAAGCTCCCCGAGAGAGCCCAGAAACGACTTTAATCGTGCAGCTGTTTGATCACGATGTTCCAGTGCCACTGATTGTTTGTTAATGTCTGCCACTGCCGTGTCAACCTGGTCTGCCAAGGCACAAACAGTTCCAGCTTAAATTGCACAAACTTGCCCTCCCTCCCTCCCCCCTCCCTCCCTCCCCCCTCCCACTTCTCTGGCTCAATCTTTCCCTCACTTTCTGTCACTCTCCCTTTGCTCCTTTTACTTTTTCAGTGACAGGGCTGTGATTGAGTTAACACAAGTCATAAAGCTTTCTGCCACGGCTCAGCTAGCATGCTCAAAGAATGGTTGTAAAAGGTTAATATTCAGTAAGAGACTTTTTTACATTAGTTTTAGTTTTTCTTAGCTATCGTACCGGTTCTCAAACTTTTCTGTCATGCCTCCTTGGAGAGGAAGATTTTTTTCCCCCACCCGAGCAAAATGGTAACTTTAAGAGCCAAGTTGAAATGTAGTAAACGACTATCAAGATTGTGAACATTCATTTCTAATTTGTGTGCAAATAAACAGGAACCAATAGAGTTTTTTTTAACCCTTTCTATATCTAAAAGATTTGATACTCCTGTTTGTATTTATTTCACTTTAAAATGTAACACAAGAGAGTGGCAGCACTTGAACCTCCTATAGGCTGAGGCAACTTTCAGGTTGGAGAGCTCTGTGCATCAAACTGTAAGTAAATAACTAAGAAAACATATTTTGAACTAAATATATGACTTCATATGTTATCAGTCGTCTGTGCACGTTTCCATGTTTAAAACAGAACACCAAATGTGACGTAACAAAAGTGACTCCCGCTGATTACATTTTTATTGAACATGAACAAACATAGATCTTAATGCTCATCCCGTCAATAAAAAGGAAAACTATATTTATCTTTAAGCATACAATGGTCAACAGACTTACAGTTACGAACATGTTGGGAAACAAAGAGACCAGGAACAGGTCAGGATTAGGAGAAGTAACGGCCACATGGAGAGACACTGAGTTGAATTGTGAGGAAAACCAGGGAGCATCTAACGATGTGTTCATGTATCAACCAGAGGTGGGCCCCTGTTACCAGAAATTAAACTCTCTTCATATTTAACTTAGTTAAAATTCATGTTAAAGTTAACCAGTGTTATCAACAATAACAAAGCATGAAGTTTTGACTGTAGATTTGAGATCTAACCCTAAGAGGCCATGACCCAAATACTAAACATTAGACTCAAGTGGTGAGACTTTAAACTAGCGGTGTACATTTTTGCAAATTGTTTGTGTGGGGACATAATTAAGTGTTAGAGTAATTACTTCAAAGTTTGCTTGTACCTGCTTTAGAGGAGAAACGCAACACAAGCAGTTTTATTTACGAGAACATGTACACTCACAGAAACGCGGTGACACATATAAAGTTCATGTGTAACACTTCTCATCACACCTATAGCAGCTGTTTTAACATGAGCACACAGCTACCTGGAGCTGTGTGTGTTCATGTGAGCTATGAGTCTCAAAGAAACACCACGGTGGGTATAACCCCATCAACTCACTTCCTGTATGTTTACACCATGTGTGCATTCATTAGTCAGTGGTGGTGTGTTTTTTTACTCCTGTTAAATTTAGTGTCCTTTCATTCACGACTTCTCTGATTTTTATTTTCTCCCAATGCCTCTTCTCCCTGGCTCTTTCTACCCCCACCTCCCCTCTCCACCCTCTCCGCCCTCTCCCTGCAGAAGGTCAGGGATATGAGTATGAGCAGAGAGTCACATGGTAGAGAACTCAGACTCTGAAAACTTGCAGTCACCAGCAAGTAAATGAGTGGAACTGCAGTAAATATAAAAAAGAAACATATTTGGAGCTCATTGTCTGAGTTTTAATGTGTTCAAGGGCCTGTAAAATGTCAAAGACCATCATTGTCCTCCACCTCTGCTGCCCCTCTCCTCCTTCCTCTAGCAGCAGCAGCAGCAGCAGCAGCAGCAGTAGTAGTAGTAGGGGAAAGCAGTATTATTCTCCTCTGGAATGTCGCATTGGGCTAAATTTAGAGCCTTAGTTTCCGTTCTTCCTTCTCCTTCCCTCTTGCTACTCCTGCTCCTACGTTTCTCCCTCTTTGCAGAAGAGACTGAAATAGTGTCTTGAGACTCACCTGGGCCTAAACACTCCCTCTATTCTGCACCTCCATACTCCCTGAAAACTGGGCATACATTCTGACCTTGCAGGTTGTCATATCCATGTGACTTTTTTTACTATCTGCATGTTTTCCAAAACTTTGTCAAGTCTAGATCAAACTTGATGTTTGTAATATAAAGGGCTGGCAGATCTAGACACAGCCATAAGTTTGTGGATTTTTCTGTTTTGCTTTTTACAGCTCGTGTATAACAAAAAGTCTGCGGTCAAAGTGACAAACTTGGCACCCCGTTGTCAGACTGTCATTTGGGCTTTGTATTAGGGTTTATTGTTCCAATGACTGCAGGATGTCAGCTTTGAAAGAAGATATTTTTTCAACATTCCCGTTCAGGTAAATAAATGGAATACTTCATTGAAATAGGACATTTACAGATTTATAGAGGTTTTCTAGTCAACTATGAGCCCCCCCCCCCCCCCATGTTAATTGGAAATGTGAGTAATTCAGTTTCCATGGAATTATAGATGTTAAAACTTTAGTTTTGTGTGAGTGTATATTTTATTTATTGAACTGTTTCTGAACATAAGTTCTCAGACCATACTTAGTATTTTCAAAAGGCACTTCTATTGTGTTGTGTCAGCAAACAACATGTTCATCATCTGTGTGTTATGTATCAAACTGGACACACAAACTACTCAAATAAAAGACGGGGGGTACCTCATGTCTTCCAACGGTTGTACTGAAAGAAAAGTAACATGTTTACTTGAACTGTTTCAGTTTTAGAAAATGGCATTCTGCAAAACTGTGTAGCTGGTGGACAGTTTGGAGAAAACAATGCAAAAGAACTGTTGCTAATGCTAGCTTGGATCGCACTCATTTTTGACACGGTGCAACCAAGTGGACCTTCAAGGTAAGGTAGCTAGGTTCCCACTTGACCACCCTGGTGATGTCCTGGCTCTTGCTGCCCATCAGTCTACACTCAGGCTGCCCAACCTTAAATACTTAAATAGCCCTTCTTCTGCAAGGCATCGCTTGCATTGCAGGTGAGACAGATGGACTTTGAATTTAAGACAACAAAAGAATAATCCCCCTCCCAAACTGTGTGAAAATGATACTTTTTAGGTATTATTGTACCTTCTGCCATTTTTGTTGGCATTTTCACTACCTGTAGCTTGCTTCAATGGAGTCTACAACAGTCTGCCACTAAGGGCAATAGGTTAAGTAATGTTACTCATCTGTAGGGCATAGGGTCATAACTGGAGTGAAGGGTGTCTTCACTGAGCACTTCTCCTTTCATTAGTGCTCAAGAACCTCATGTTTTCTTTTCCAAATTGGCAGAGTCTTCTAGATAAAATGGAAAGGGCTTGCATGGAGCTGTCCGTTAATATAGTGCTGTGTGCGTGTGTGTGTGTGTGTGTGTGCGTGTGTGTGCGTGTGCGCGTGCGCGTGCGTGTGCATGCGTGCGTGTGCGTGTGTGTGCGTGCATGTGCGTGCGTGCGTGCGTGCGTGCGTGTGTGTGAGACAATTTATCAATACAGCCCCTCTGCTGTAGCCATTACCACTGATTCATGCTTCACTCCTAATGGTGAAATCATTAACATTATTTAGACCACAGGCTGTTTGTGGATGTGAGTGTGTGCACTTCTTTCCCTTCATGTTTGTCTGTATGGAGAAGTGATTGGAGCTTACCGTGTGTGTGTGTGTGTGTGTGTGTGTGTTTCTGACTGTCCTCGGGCCGCTCTAAGTATTGATCTCCATATGGTCAATGAGCAAGGCTAACGATGCTACAATATGCCGCTCTCGAATACCCCTAATCAATCTCAGCAGCCCCGGCACAAATGGCCCTCGCTGGTCTGTGCGAGGACCTGACGCATTAGCCCACCTCCGCCGCCATTAGCCAGCACTAATTAACGCCTCCAGTTTGCAAACACATTGTTGCTAGCTAGGATTAGCAGGTACATATGAGCATATTATTTATCACCATGGCTTTATAACGCCTTGTTATCCCTCTGTGTTGCAAGGATGAATGAGTTTTTTCCAATATTCAGCTCACACAAACATTAAACTTAAAACACACACACAATGTGCACCGTGACACACACGTGTTGCTAACCGCCCCATCATTGGATTTGTAAGGTGGAGGGGCTTTGGTGACATTGATTTCTCTGCAGCAGAAACTGGAGGCATAGCATTACTCTCCCAGGACACACACACAGTTACAAACACACTTTAATGCACACACAGAAATGTGGAACATGTCAATATATTTGGTCAATAGCCTGGGATATCTCATCTGTTTAAAGAAGCATCCGTTAGTGCCACAGGGCAGAGTAAGGATGGAAAGCATACGTAGAGGGAGGAGAGAAATGAGATGCACGGAGATCCCTTCTTTTCACAGCGTGTTCTTTTCTGCCTGCATCTCCTGAGGCTCACATGGAAACAGAAAAGCTGAAAAATCAAGAGGAAGTGAGACGTTAGTGGCGCACTGGTAGCATTACCTTTACTGTGGGTCCCTGTAGAGTTCCCTCTCACTCACTAACACCAAAATGGCACAGTTAAACACTTACACGCTCACTGACTCATTCATAGCACTCTCTCACTACCCCCCCTCTCTTTCTCTAACTGTTTGAGGTCTAAATCCCTCCGTACTCAACGACTTAACCCCTCTCTTTCATTTCGCCCCCTTCACTAGTGCTTGGATCTGCCAGTAACCATTAGCCGCAGCGTGTCTGTGTGTGTGAATGTGTGTGTATGTGATCAGTAAACTAATGCTTTGTAGAGTGCCACGTTCCTGGCACGTGGCGTACCTCAATGCCAGAGTGAGACGCAGGAACTGCAAATGAGCTCTCAGCATAAAAACATGCGCACACACACACTTCCTCTTTTACATTCCAAATTCCCTCACACACACAGACATGAAGCTGAATGTACTCTATATGAACCTTAAGTCCAACACCTATATGTTCCACTTAGGCTCACAGTATTTCCTGAAAATTCTTGCTTATCTTTTTCTTAGAAATACACCTGCGGGTCATTCCATTTAAACATTTTAAATAACCATATGTTCTGAAGAAACCCCACCTTCCTTTCACCTCAACAACGTTACCATGCAACCATTCTAGATTAACATTTTTATAATGCTATGATAAAAGAAACCAACTTTTCGATCAGTGGTTTTTTTTCCAACTTCCTTTCAAGCAAAAAAAAAAAAAGGGGGGTTGTTGGCCTTTCCAGAATGTCAAAAAATGTAGTATTCAAAGTAACTGAGATTAGGTGGTGGTTAGCGGGTATCAATATCGATTGTGCGCTGCGTTCCAATAGCGGCACAGTTTCCTCCTTCCTACGGCGCATGTGTTACTGTGTCCATTTCTGGAGCGTGAGGACAGTGGCGTGCAACTGTACAAAGGGGTTCAAAAGATTACAGGAAAACTACGAGATCACGCAGGCAAAAAGAGTCAAAGACTTGGTGCATATTTGGTCAAGAGGTGCTGCTGTCATGCTCCAGAGACAGACCGTAGCAGCATGTTTTGCTCTGAAACTCTGTCACAGCAGAGCCAGCGGTCTCACACACTCACTGATCACAGGGATCTTCGTGTCAGAGCGGGTGTCAGTGTTTGCAATGAAAGTCAGTTGTGGCACAGGTAAACTGGTATTCTCCCCTCTCCAAGTTTCAGGAAACAACAGAAACTTTAGTTAGTGTGCTCACATGCATGTCTTAATGTCTGGGGCTCCAACATACAACAGGTCTACTTGCTGAGGTTATGTACCAACGGATGTCTCGCTTATCTTAAGTCTTGTCTTAAGTCCAAGAAATACTGAAGCTCCCTGCAGTGTTACTGAAAATCTACGCTAAGTGTAGCCATGTTTTGTAATTGCTTTTATTATGACAGAGCCATATCAGGAAATGTGGTGTTTTTAGCAGCAGGCTAACACCTCTGCTAACCTAAAACCTTACAGATTCAGATACAAGCTGCATACTGAGAACTGAACCATCAGTGACTTATCAGAACATCTTTCTCTGATCTCATGCACATAAGTAAGTAAAGTGTCGTATCCCAGGCTTGTTTGGGGGGGAGAAGGAGGGTCGTGTGCGTGAATTTTGAATTTATATGCGCAATCCTTTTTAATAGCATGAGATAATGATGTTACCGCAAAACGCAACAAAAAAAACGTGAATGAATGAATCTCAGTTCATATCGCCAACCATTAAGCATTATTGCCAAAGCCAAGACTTAGCATGGCTAAATCTTATCTTATATGTGGTATGTGGTATGTGGTACCCCTGTTAGGGGTGTTATAGATATCTTTGAACTTTGAACTTTGTACAAAAATCTCTCATGCCATTCTCTAAACTGATTTGAATTAAATAATTCAGAGAATGACAGCATTTATCACATTTATATAGAGATCTTCATCAGACTTCAGAGTCTCTGTTTTGGATTTTGAGAAGTCTGGAAGACTATCGGTAGCCTATAAAATAACATTTTGGAAATAGTTAAAAGTTAGGTAGCACTGTGTTAAGTTAGTTTTCAGCCAACAACATCAGCAGTGATAGACTATAAATATGAAGCTTCTTTTGTCCACTTCTGTCTGAAGACAAGGATCCATTGTTTCAAATATTACTGTCCAGTCATCACTGTAAACTGTATACGTGCAGGGCTTAAAGTATGCTGGAAAGAAGTAGCCACAGCTAAGAGGAAGAGGCTTTAGGCTATATTCGATGATTTAAAAAAACTGCAACTAATCCTTCTAACCTAAAGTGCAAAAAAAATAAACTCATCGTAGAAACATGAGAAGAAACGTGTTTAATTATGGAGTGGTTTGAGTTCAAAATCAAATGTCATTAATGGTGAAAAATAATTGGAAAGAGCGACGTAAGTAATCATTTTCAAAATCAAGGAAGCACAGCCACACACACACACACACACACACACATAAACACACAACGCGCCTGCTTCTGTCTTGTCTGAGTAGCACTTATTAGAATACAGTCAGTGTTTAAAGATGACTTTGCCTCATTCATATGCCAGTGTGTGCATTATCTGCAGTGTTAAGAGCCTAAATGAGGCTTTTTAATTGTTGGTTTATGTAAAAGCTGCTCAATGCATGGGTAAACAGACGTCACAGATTTATCCCCGAGGGTTCACCCCTCTCTCTCTCTCTTCTCTCTCTCTCTCACTTGATGAGGGGGGGTACTTCAGATGCACATCACCAAAAACCACCAGCTCACGTCCGTCTCTGCTCTTCTGTCTGTCCAAAAATCCGTCTGAGGCTTCACCTTCATCTTTTCCCCCTTTCCTTCCATCTTTCCCTCTCGCTCTCCCACCCGGGCCATCAGGGTGGTGTTGAATCCTTTGGTTTACGTCTGTTGCCTTGCAGAGCTTGTCAGTAAAGCCAGAGCTAATTAGCAGAATCACAGAATAATTAGTTTTTCTTCTTGTCGTTTAATTCCCACCACCCTCCATCTCCCCATCCCTCTCCTCCCACCACGTCGAAGTTTTTTCTGCTGTCACTAAGAGAAGACATTTACACACGCCTTTTACTTTCTTACAACATCTTAATATCTTACTTTCATTTGATTTTTTATCCTCCACATCTCTTAATGAATCTCTTGACATCTCCTTCCTTCTCCCTTTTTTCTGTCTCTTTCTGCTCCTCAAAGCGCCTGTTTCCCTTCTACATCTGTCTCCTCTCTCCCGGTGGAGTGTTTTCCCGCCCACACCTTTTTCTCTATTGAGGTTTCTCTTGCCGTTGTTGACTTAAACACATGGTCCAGCTTGTTTTCTCACTCCATGCTTTCCTCCCACTCTGCTTCCGTCTTCCCCCTCCCTCTTTTCTCTCTCTTGCTCTCTCTCCTGCTCACTCTTGTTTGTCCCTATAGCCAGTGTTTGTTTACACATCTATTTCTCCCTCTCAGTTGGCCGACAGTCCACCCCTTCAAAGATGATTTCCCCTATATATCCCCCCTCCCTCCTCCCTCTTCATCTCCTCAGGGTGACTGTTTGCTCCCTTCCCTTTATCAACAGCTTTCCTTCCATCCCTCCTCGTGTCATTCCTCCACCCACCCTTTATTCGCCTCGCTCCCTCCCTCTTTACCACTCCTCGATTGCTCTTGTTTTGCAGAAATGATAAGGCGGGCAGGAGGAAGGGTCTTTGGTCACAGCAGAGGTAATTGGCTCTTTACGGCTCAGTTTGGTGTGGAGGGCACTACGGTTTAGTCGGGCTTTTAGCAGCTTTACAACAAAAGCCCCCCAAATGTTGTGTCAGCCAGTAAAGGTCTGCTATTATTTCTACGAATTTGACTTTCAGAGAAGTAAAATGTGAACATAAATGAACAGATGGATGCTCTTTGATGAGTAAGCCATGTGACTCCAGCCCGCTCATGGTGTGGTCTGTCCTTACAACACCATTTGAATCCTGATAAAAACATGTACCCTGTATTATGCCATAGTATTTCTTTATGTAGCAATATTTTGGGAAACTTGAACAATTTGAAGCTGCATTAACATTTTATATCAATAGTGGTGTAGTGGTGGTGTTAAAGTGCATTGTGACGAGGATCATACAACATCATCTCCTAAATAGTATTTCATGCCAGCAACACATTTAAAATATTTTGAGACAAGATCATTTTTACCTTTTTGTTGCATTATCTTTTCTTTGAATTACATTATGTAAGCGTTTGGGGATTTCCAGGGTGCTGAAGTCGATCCCAGCTGTCATTGGGCGAGAGGCAGGGTACCCAAAGGCTGGTCAATCACAGGGCCAGTCACAACTCACCATTTAGAGTCACCAATTAACCTAACGTGCATTTCTTTGGTCCTGGGGAGGAAGCCAGAGTACTCTGAGAGGAACCATGCATGCACATGCAGAACATGCAATCTCCGCACAGTAAGGCCCCTTTTCCGATCTGGGATTCAAACCAGTTACCTTTTTGGTATGAGGGCTGCACCACAGTGGAGCCCTTGTTTGGGGAACTGAGAAGACCAATTTCTGTAATTTTGAAAGAGGAGTGTTTTAATACTCTTACGTAATGTCAGATTTCAGTTGTTCAATAAATTCAGGGGATCTCTTTTCTCTTTACGCTTCACAACGCTCTAAACAGTTTTTATGGGTGAAAAGTGTGGACTTAGCATCTGGACTCTTCTCCTAGGGAGCCATACTTTTTTAATATGTACAGAATGTGGTATGGCATTGTCTTGCTGAAATAAGCAAGGGCTTGCCTGTAAACAAAGTTGTCTATTTGGTAGCTTGTATATGGTTTAGTATAAATGATTTTCACAAATGTGCTGGTTACCCATGCTATGCACTAATGCACCCCCGTTACAACCACGGATGCTGACTTTTGAACTGTGCACAAGCTGGGAGCTGGATCTTCCCTCTCCGCTTTAGCCCAGAGACCAAGGTGCATTTCCCAAACTCATGTCAACTTCTGACCTTCTGACCACAGGACAGTTCTCCACTTTGCTTTAGTCCATGTTAAATGAGCCTGGACCCAGAGATCTGGTGAATAAACCTGTGTTCCTGAGCTAGTTGGCATTGATGTCCAGTACAGAATAGTGTTTGTTTGTAATGCAGGGCTGGCAGGGCCCCAATACTGTTTTTTATATAGTCCCCTGTAGTTTCCCTTCTCCCAATCTGTACTGTAGACAAGAAGTTCCAGATTCTTCGCAGTTAAAAACATAAACATAATTCTTAAAATGTTGCACTATTTGTCAGCGCAGTCTTCAACAGAGTGGTTACACCCCCCCATTTGTACTTCAGAAAGACTCAGCCTCTCAGGGATGATCGTTTTGTAATCAATCATGTTACTCATAACTGTGAGATGTTCCATCAGGTGTTTTTGTCCAGGCTTCTGTTAGCATTGTCCCATATTGACTTAACCACTGCAGAGTTATAGCAGTTAACTAAACAACACCAGGTCTCAGTTATTCTCGACTCTACAGGTAACTGGCCTCTCTTAGCTTATTGTTTTGGTTTGCTGTTTGGTCCACTAAGGTTTTTGAGGTCCAGAAATCCCTTCAGTAAAGGACAGTCATTAGCTTTTCTACACTTATGTAGAAACTTATTGGTCAAATTCTAACTTCTTCATCCTACGGTTCCTTACTCCTTATTTGTTGCACACAGCTGTCCTAAAAAACTTCAGACCGTTGAACAGTCCCTGCGGATTCCTTCATTTAAACAGATGTTAAATTGGCTCTGTAACTTCATCATCTGCTTGCTTGTCTACTGGATGTGCAGATAGCCAGCTGTTTGGTAACACATCATCCAAATCTATTTCACAGTGAAAGTAAAGAAACGCTGCAGAACACACGTCCTTCCATTGGTTTGGACAGTAAATAATGTTAATCTAGCACTGTGCAAAGAACCACAATCTCATCGTTATCACACCTTTGTCGAGCATCAACTTCCTTAAAGACCTGTGACTTGAAGTGGATCAGTTTATCTTGAAAGAAGACTTTGGAGAACTTCTCCAGCCACAGCACAGAGCATCGTACCTGCCTTGGAGATGAATAACAGCGAACGCAGAGGATAACAGCTTTTTAAAAGATTGTTCCAACAATATTTTAGCTCTCAGCATCTTTAGTCTACACACACAATCATACAGCCCTTTTGTTCAGTCTACCATTGCACACACACCTCTCTCCCTCTCTCCCTCTCTCCCTCTCTCTCTCTGTCCATCTGTTCTGCTGAGTCGTGTGATCAGGAGAGGGTCTATACATCACCTCTCCAACTCCCTTGGGACAGTGCAGCGGAGGAGGGGAGGAAAGGAATGGGGGAAAGATGGGCCCTGTGCTCTCTCTCTCTCTCTCTCTCTCTCTGTCTGTCTCTCTCTCTTTCTCACACATGCACACGTACATGCACACTCAAAACCCCCACCAGCAGCAGCTGTTAGCAATGACTGCAAATTGTTTTTCCTGCACCTATTTGTGGTACACTACTGATTGGAGGGTCCTTTCTCTCCTCCTGTATGTGTGCCAGCCTCATCCATTCACATACGTGTGTGTGTGTGTGTGTGTGTGTGTGTGTGTGTGTGTGTGTGTGTGTGTGTGTGTGTGTGTGTGTGTGTGTGTGTGTGTGTGTGTGTGTGTGTGTGTGTGTGTGTGTGTGTGTGTGTGTGTGTGTGTGTGTGTGTGTGTGTGTGTGTGTGTGTGTGTGAGAGAGAGCTGGATTGGCGTTTTAACTGCATTAGGAAGACACTGAGATCAACACTCAGTTTAATGGAATTTCCATTTTCTTCTTTGGGAGAACAGGGTGTTATCCGACAACGGATCGACACACACTCATCGAGAGTCGCATGGGCGAGGAGAGGAAAATGATAAAGAGACAAAGAAAGAAAGTGACAGACAAGGAAAGCAATAGATAGAAACGAAGTGTGTGATTGATGAAAGGAGGGGTATCACCAAACAAGCAGAGAGAAAGAGACAAACAGAACGAAATAGAGAGAATTTAGACACAGTAATGCAGCAAATGTGGGAGGGAGGGAGGCAGACAGAAAGAGAGATGAGTAGAATGCAATAATGTGATAAAGCAGCTGAGGAATGGAGGTTTTTCTACACTCCGACGCTTTTAGTCCCATTTCTACTTTTTACGGCAGATTTCATCATATTACCAAAGGCCATTTTGGCTCTATTGTGGATAATAGGCTGCTGTGGAATTATTGCAGATGCTGGCTTAGATAATGGTCATTCTCTCTCTTTCTCCGTCTCCATATCTCTCCCCCTCGCCCAGCATTTGAGCGGGAGGGGTGAGGGGGAAGGAGTGGAGAGATTAATGGCATACAAAGATGGGCAGAGTTGGGGGCAATGGAGATAGCTGAAGGTGCAGCACATAGAAAGGCAGCTCTACATGTAAGACAAAGAAAGCCACCATGGGTTGTGCACTGCAGAAAGCTTTTTATCTGCGTGCTGATTTGGAAATCTTAGCTTCTAATACAATAAGTGGATAATAATGTTACTGGTGAAATGTCAATTTGTGATGATATTATTCAACAAAATCAGTGAGCAGATGAAAACATAAGAAAGCGTAGCGCACCCTTAGCCTATAGCGATTAGCTTGTCCCCATGTACAAAGGCTATTATTCCTCCAAGCATGCATCCCGGGTTCAAGTCCCTCCCATGGCTCCTTTTCTGCATGACAGTGACACTCTCTATCCACTGTGCTCTTAAGTTAAGGCACTTAAAGCCCACAAATAAATACATATAAATAATTTTTAAAAAAAACAAGCTTGTGAGGCGAGATACAAAGATAAGCCAACTATTGTGTAATCCTTATAATTGATGATTCTGAAAATATATCAAACATGTATGGTACTGTAAGCACAAAAGTCAAACATTTAATGTTTCTATACAGTAGGTTTAATTCTAAATGATCTGATTGATATTGACAAAGAGAAGACATTGAGCCCAATGTGACTCATTCAGAAGGGTCTAAATAGAAGGTATTCTATGTTTCCTATTTTTCCCCAAAGGTGCATTATGATCAACCAGTTCTGTTTTGACAGACCCCAGAAAAAGACAAAGGCAAACCTTATATTGTCCTAGTTTGGTCAATGTTTTCCCCTGGACTTATCAAGACCATTTTTTTGCAAAACATATTTGATTTCAACAATCAAGACTACTCATGTATTTCTATGCCAATTCACTAATTGTACATGAAGATGGTCGATGCATCGCCACTTCCTCCCCTTGTACAAAAGTTTAATAAAACCAACCCCAACAAGGGGAGCTGACGTTGGGTTGGTGACCCAGCTGGGCAAAGTCAACAGAAGAACTGACCCTTGTGATGGTTTGCGGTTATGGTCCTCTTCTCTGCTAATCTGGTGCACACAGTGACACAGGATTTTGGAGTTGTCAATCATGTAATTATACTCTACTACTACTTTTTATCGCATCCAATGAAAAATTAAAACTTAAAAAAAAACATGAGAATTGGACATAAATCAGAACCACAAAAACTATTTTTAGAGACAAAATCCTGGTTATAGAAAAGGTATTTGACTAGTGTTTTGATTGTATAGTTTGACCTGCGTTCCAACATGGAGGAGGCGGAGCTAATGCAGCCACTCAGAAGGGGGAGCTTTAAATGCTTTGGGCTTCACTTGGCTAGCTTTTTATATTGTCCATCTATTATATGTGCAAAATAAAATCACTGGACCCCTGCTCAATGCTCTATTTGCATGGTCAGAATCAGATATATATTTCCGGATACAAGTGCAATGCCTAACATGTGAAAGTCAGAATCAGGAAAACTGTTTGCATGGATTGTAATCAGTCAGCCAGCAGCAGCAAACAAGCAACTTTCAGTTGACAAAACAAACAGCTAGTACACGGGGTAAAGCCATGGTGGCGTTTCTAGTTGAATAATAACTGTCAGCATGTAAAATAATGTTCACAATAACCTAACCGTAATGAACGCCGAAAGACATCCATCTAAAACAGCGGTTCTCAACTGGTCCACCCTCAGGACCCACTACCAACTTCCTTGTGAAAATTGCGACCCAAATTTCAGATACTATTTAACTAATCAGATTGAGTTAATAAAAAAATGTTACAGCTTGGACCTCAGACAGTACACAACATGTGACAAAAAAACGAAATGGAACAGAACTTAGTAGATGTCACCCTTGAGCACCAGCATGAAACCAAAACAACTTGCGCTGCATTGTTGTGTTAGCATGCTAATGCTAGTGATCTTTATTATGCTGGTATCTTCACACTGCATGTAAATTGACCTGAAATGAGCGTGATCTAGAAACACAGTTAAGCAGTGAGTACAGTATGTTATTCTTCTTTTCTCTAGTCCCTCAATTAAACAACTTTTATACACGAGGGGAGGAGTCAGCCGGCCGTCCAGGCGATGTAAACAAAGTGAAGATAGGACTCTGAAAACTCTGAAAACATCACAGACAGTGGGACTTGGGTGTTACACCCATTGTAGTCAGAGGAGATACTTGATTTCTATCACATTTAAGTGTGAAAAATCACATATAAAGACTTTAAAGGGGTTAGATTAAATATCAGAAACATCCCCACTTGGGCGTTCTTCTAATATACTGTATATCTGAAAATGATAAGCTTAGTCATGTAATATTCATGCTGTATTGGGCCATGTTAAATTGTACTGAAGACGCAGGTGAGTGTCTATACAACATGGAGTATATATGCTCCACCAGATAATCTCGCTGAAATACTGTATGGCTGTATGGAGGGAAAGGTGGGGGGGTGGTTGTAGAGGTTGAGAAATCAAGATGGAGGTAGGGTGAAGAGGATGGAAGTGGAAGGGAGTAGGATGATGAGAAGGCGCAAGAAGGGGGGGAGGGAAAAGGAGGAGAGAACAACGCGCCTGAAGAAACACAGTAAGAGAGAGAGATGGAGAGACCGAGGAGGAATAGTAGAAGAAAGAGAAGGGGGAGCCTATCGCCCTGAGACTACGGCAAAGAGAGAAAAAGAGAGGGAGAGAGCAAAAGAATGATAGCCTTACAGCAGCACCTAATGGCTTCTCTGGAGAGAGGGAGGGAGTGGAGAGGAGGAGAAGGCATAATGAGGGGGCTATGACAGAGGCAAGAGATAGATTTAGAGAGGTAGATGGGAGGAGAGACAAAGAGAGGTGGAGGTTATTCGTCCATTTGGTAAAGATGGAGTCAAAGAAAAACAGGAGAGAGTGAAAATGGCGAAGGGGGGGGGGGGGGGGGGGGGGGTGAGTAGGGCAAAAGCTGCTGAGGCGGGGACAGATCCAGATGTTAAATGAGCAACAGTGAGAATAAAGATGGATGAGTGTGGATGTAGAAAAACAAATGTGAAACGGGTAGAAAAACAAATTCAAGCAGAGTTGAAGCAGGGGGGAGGAGGAGAGAGCGGCGAGGTTTGGTGGTGGAGGGAAAGGCCGTCAGATAAACAAAGAAGGAAGGAAAAAAGGGGAAGATGGATGAAGCGGAGAGGTGGACAGAGCAGGGAGGAAGAGCAAAGATGTGGCTGAATGGACAGATCTGAAAAGAGGATGAAAAAAAGGATTTTGAGGAAAGTGGGGTAAGGGAAATGATTGAATGGGAAGAGGTAAAGACAAAAAGAAAGACGTAACAGAGCATATGGTGGAGGAGGTTGTTCAGAGACATAGAGGATGGCTGGATGGATTAAAAAGAAGCGAAGTGTCAAAACAGAGAGGGGGGGGGGGGGGGGCGAACAGAGATTGGAGGATAGACGGATGTGTGGAAGGTATCTTTACCTCCGTTAACAGCCGTGTTATAGCACTGATCGCAGCTGTGAATAATTTAAACCCTCTGGTTGGGAATTCTCTCTGGGAAGAGCCCGAATGTGATAACCTCACACACACACACACACACACTGAACAGAACACACACTGAATAGATCACACATTGAACAGAACACACACTTAACAATTTACTCACTGTTCATTGCTACTTCTGGCTATGAGCTTTTTTTTTCTAATGAATGTTTGCATGTAAGCATATTAAGGAGGGTAACAGGGAAATAGAGAGAAACATATATATTTTTAAAGAGCAGTCCGTCTGCTGCGGCTGTACGTTGTCACTCAGATGTACCATTTTCAGCTTCCTTGATTAGATTACATGGAAATGCATCAATATCTCCTCCTATGACACACGCAAACAAACACACACATTTCCCCCCATTTAAAAAAAAAACACAAATTTACATCTCTCAGACCCTCTATCGCAGAAATGTCATCAGTCCCTTGTTCGCACGTGTGTCTTTAAGGTCTCCATGGTGACTGTTTCCAAGGTGATTTACTATAGCACCTGGTCCCTCTCAGGGTGGTACACTTGCCTGCCTGCTACAATCATTCCCCGTCCACCAGTGATCTCACCCCCGTTCCCTCCTCCTCGCTTGTCTCCAGGAAACATGATTTAGTCGCGTCGTCCGTTTTCTCACTGCTCGTCATGTTGTGCTGTCTGTGATCATTTGTCCTCCTCAGCGATAACAACTCGATAGAATAGATCCAAACAAACAACAGTGAAATGTAGAGCTTAAACAACAGGCTGAGAAATAAGGACAATTCACACTTGACTCTTTTGGTAGAGTCGGTCATCTCTCAACAGGAGGGTTGGGTGTTTGATCCCCAGCTCCTGTAGCTACATGTCCGATGTGTCCTTGGGCAAGACATTTAACCCCAAGTTGCTCCTGCTGCTTCATCTGATGCGTATGAATGGGATTAGTCACATCTAAATGTCACTTATCATAGCAGCTTCTACCATCAGTGTGTGAATGTGTAGGTGTGACCTGGGGTGTAAAAGCACTTTGAGTAGTCAGAAGACTAGAAAAGCGCTCTACAAGCTCAAATCCATTTACCATTTACTCTTTTCTGACATGGACAAAGTGATAAACCAAAAAGGTAGTGAATACATCAATGAGAGTAACTTTATTAAATCACTCACTTATCTACATACCTACATTCATCATTTTACATTTAAATGGCACTACAATGTGATAACTTGTATGATTAAAATACTTAGAGATCACCAATCCATTCTGTTGGGAACATGAATGCCTGAATGAAATGACCAGAGTCTTTCCAATAGTTTTCCAGACATTACACTGAAAACCAGAAAAGCTTAAAGGATTTATATGCGATTTTTTTGATCCAGCAGGTGTCGCCCTTGAGCACCTGCATGAAACCAAAACATCTTGCGCTGCATTGTTGTGTTAGCATGCTAATGCTAGTGATCTTTATTCTGCTGGTATCTTCACACTGCATGTAAATTGACCTGAAATGAGCGTGATCTAGAAACACAGTTAAGCAGTGAGTACAGTATGTTATTCTTCTTTTCTCTAGTCCCTCAATTAAACAACATTTATATGTGAGGGGAGGAGTCAGCCGGCCGTCCAGGCGATGTAAACAAACTGAAGATAGGACTCTGAAAACTCTGAAAACATCACAGACAGTGGGACTTGGGTGTTACACCCATTGTAGACAGTCATGACTCACAGAGTTATTTTCAGAGGATATACTTGATTTCTATTACATTGAAGTGTGAAAAATCACATATAAAACCTTTAACTCTAACATGAGCAGGTTTTTTTTTTATCTTTGACTGTTGTTTCCATCTTGCAAACTAAGCTGTATCAAACGGGAGAGAGAGCACTGTTGTACAGAGTTTCAGGTAGATTACTGAAGATAATCAAAGCTATGCGTATATTCAGCCAAAAAGCACAACAGTAAAGCTGTATTAGAGTTAGATTGACACAGCACAGACTTACGGTAACTGTACAGGTGAAAACAGACACTACTATACTACTATTTGGCTGGAAATGTTGGCACACAACCAATACATTTCTCTGCAAACTTACTACTTTGTGTAAGTCTACATCAGTGCTTCAAAGTGTGGGCCGCGGCCCCCTGGTGTGCCGTGTGGGTACTGCAGGTGGGCCGCGAAAAGCCTTCCACCAAGTTTAAAAATAAAAGAAATATCACAATAATGATGATTTACCATGAGTCAACCCTTTCAGTGATTAGTAAGGCGTGTCATGACTATTCATGGACATAATGTTCAGTACACTTTCCTGTTTATCTTGCCATAATATCATGTTGTCATGTCCAATAATTTACCCTTACTGAAAGTGATAGATGTAGTCAAAACTTTAGTTTTATAACGGGCCCCGGAGTAATTTTGTATATCAAAGTGGGCCTCAGCAGTTTTAAGTTTGGGAAAGGCTGCTCTACATGTTAAAACTACTTTGCAATCAATTTGAAAGATGTAGTACTGTCTCTTTGTTTGACGTTGACATTTTTCAGGTTAGATACTTCAGACATGCAGTTAACTCTCGCTGGCTGCTCCAAAGTAGCCAAGTTGGAGAGAATACCCAGTGGCAATAGTAATACAAAATAAATGTGTAGGTTCACCGTATTGAGTATTGAAAATTATTTCAGAGACAAACAAAATTTAAAAAAAATTGTGTAAAGTGTAATTTTTTACTATGTCATGCTACATGATCACAAATAAGCATGAAGTGACATTCTAGGCTTTGTGCTGTCTGTGGGTGGCATCCTGTGAGCACCGAAATCCCTTGGTTAAGCATAGTGCGTCTGAACAGCATTTATGCTGCAGGGATTCATTTACTTAAATTGATCCACTCCTGCATGCCTCCATGCGTTTCACAGCAGGCCTGCATAGCTTCATGTTGGTTCAGATATGGTTAAAGGATGATCCAAAGAAAACCTGTTAACCCAGCACATTGTTTCTGAGTCTGAGAGGGGGATTCTGCAAGTCATAAGGGGATGTGTGCGTTTCACTCTGACTTTGCCCGTTGTGCGTGCGTGTGGGGGTGTGTGTATGTGTGTGCGGACGATCAGAAATAGGCCAGTTAGGGTTTAGAGTAAAGATGTTGAGAGATTAAACAGACCTCTGTGGGGAGTAAGACTCCTCTCCAGCAGTTTAAATATATCTCTCTACAGGGAGAAACTGAGTGTGCGTGTGTGCGTGCGGGTGAGAGCGCGTGAGAGGCTGGGGTAAGGGTAGATGGGTTGATGTGTTCTATACAACTGGTGGCTTACAATCGAACCGCTGGCCTCATACCTCCGCCTGTCCATATCACTGTGTTTGTGTGTGTTGATGCATGCATGTGTATGCGTCTGTGTGCTCGTGGGTGTGTGTGTCAAAGTGATGTCTTGGTTACCTGTGCTGCTGTGGGCATACTTTGATACTGTGAGGTCTGGCTTCACCATCTGCTCGGGGTTAGTGTGCATGTGTGTGTCTGCAGGGGCACGTGTTGTTATGGTCGTGTCAGGTGCTGCATGATACTGTGATGGATAACACAAGCTTTTATTTACACAAATATTTTATGCCTGAACTTCACATAAACCATGTTAAATAGAGCTATTGACCCATCTCTATTCTCTTTTTTCTATTTAACATTCAATTGGGGGCAGGTTAAGGTTAAGTGTGATGCAAAAGGATTATGCAGCCTGCCATGGCTCTAGACTGCACATGCAATCAAAGAGTTGTGTCATAGAATTGCAGATTTGTTCCCACTGTTCCTGGATGTGTAGAAACTCTTGTATAAAGTCAAGTTCATCATTGAAAGTAGCTTTTTCATATGGCACCTAAGAGTCACATATTCAGACAATGTATGTGCTGCTCTGATTCTTTTGAAGAGCACATTTTCTGAGCTTTCGCCATTGTGTTGTTATCCATCCCCATTCATGCTCCGGAGAACTTACACATTTGCACGCAGCTTGTCAAATACAGCTGCTTCTATAGCGGCCCCATGGTTTAAGAACTCCTCTCGTGTCAGCTGAGCATGTACAGGGCATTACACAAATGTTCATTATTGATATTTAAAATGAAGCCTTCAACATGAAGACTTAAAAACAAAGCTTGTTAAAAATCTTCTTTACATGTGGCTTTTGTACCAAAACCACTTTGGTTCAGTTTAGGAACAAGATGGGGGGGGGGATTATAAGGTAAACATTGGAAATGAAAACAGTCTGCTAATTCAAATTATAAATACAAATAGAAATGTAGGACTTAGTCTTGATTATAGGACCATTTTCATTGTTGCCTCCGTCATCAATCGTCTTGTTGTTTTAACATAAGGGCTGCAAGATATTGTTGAGTTTAGCACCATACATGTGTGTTTATAAAAAAACAGTGAGTAAAGTTTTATTTACTGGAAATGTACTTTTTATCTTAGCTGAAAACATTGACAAAAAAAACCTCAACAGCCTTTATAATTGACCTTTAATTCTTCCTACATACATCAATACTTGTATTCCGGCTGGAGCCTTTGAACATGCAAAAAGCTGAAACGTAGCTGCATCAGACACTTCCTGTAAAGCATCCGGTTACATTATCAAGAGTCTTTAACAGCTTTTTGATTCAGATGTTTCTATACTTGACAGACATCATCATCAGCAGGGTCAGAGTACAAGGTCAACCAGTGTGAGGCTCAAGGACATTTAGACATTGACGAGCGCAGCCGCAGACTGTGAGATAAAAACCTGTGACCTTCAAGCAGGTCATGCAAACCAGAGGGACGGCTTTACCTGCACACGATGCATCTTTAATAAAATACTTCAATCCCTGCAGCATCCACGATAAAGAACACTGTGAACGATGCATCTTTAATAAAATACTTCAATCCCTGCAGCATCCACGATAAAGAACACTGTGATGCAGATGTGCTTCCTGTTCACTCTCTCAGTCTTGTTGCAGCTGTAGTCAGTGTAACTGTCTAATGAGGCATCTCCTCATCCATCCAGCCCTCACACTCTGTTCCCTCGCTCACACTACTCCTGCTCTCCTCCTCTTAACACTCCCTCCCTCCCGCCCTTCCTTCTCTTACACAAGTGGGTGACAGATGTGAGCCACTCTGGAGAGCACACAGACACTCTGCTGCCAGCCGCCGCTGCTCTTATATTCTCTGTGTGTGTGTGAGCGTGTGTGTATGCATGGTGTGCAGTTGTGTTTCACTTTATGCCTTATGCATGAACTCTAAGTCATTGTGTGTTGCTGTAGTATTCTGTCCTTCTGTGTCTGTGCTTTACTTCATTTTTTAATGAGGTTGCATGCACTGTTGTGTGTGTGTGTGTGTGTGTGTGTGTGTGTGTGTGTGTGTGTGTGTGTGTGTGTGTGTGTGTGTGTGTGTGTGTGTGTGTGTGTGTGTGTGTGTGTGTGTGTGTGTGTGTGTGTGTGTGTGTGTGTGTGTGTGTGTGTGTGTTATATCATCATAGTAAGTGCAGCTTTTTATCATCCCCTCTGTGTGGTCACCATGTGAGCAGGTGTGTGACTATAGTGCAGTTATACTTTTAAAGTGGGCTTTTTCCACCATGTGCAAGTTTTAATATTTTCATTGTCTTTTCTTACAAACACAGGACAGGTCTTCAAAATGCACGCAGAGGGCTTGTGTTTAGCCTGTGTCTTCAATTTGAAGCTCTTTCCCCATTCTCTGTGTTGTGAACAAAACATGTTTCCACTTAGTCAGAGATAGTAAAAGTGTTCATAAACAGTTAGAAAGTATCAGGGTGACAACCCGACTCAGACAGAATAGATCAGGTTTTCACATTATCAGCTTGTGGTTTAGAAGTGGTTTTGACTTTCAACACGGTCAAAACTTGCTTTGAAAAGTTTACAGCCTGTCATGCTGTTGCTCCTTCATTTCTCTGTTTTGAACAATACTGCCACTCCTCATTAAACAATGATGTAATCATCTTTCGATCAGTTTTGTAGGCATCACAAAATGCTACTTCAGTGCAAACCTTTCTCTCTCTCTTGTAGCTCATCAATTAGGTTGCATAGGTTTGACCCGGGTTACCAACACGATGATTCTTCAAAGAATTCACCTTCTGGGCCCAATGTCTACATGCACCACATCTTTGGAAATGTGACTGATTGCTCATATGTAGTCGTTTTCCACCAAGGTCCCATCGTCTGGGATACGAAGAAATTAACTAACACTTTTTAACGGGTGTTTTTTGGATGAAGCTGTCTTGTCTTTTCTCTGCAAACTGGACCAGAACACTAACTGAACAACAAATATGTTCAAATATGAACCACATTAATGTGAAAATTCAAGTTTCTGACATGATAAAAAACATAATTTCCAATTATTTGAAAGGATAGATTCCTCCTCCAGCTCTTCATGAAACACACACAGTGAGTTTAGTAGACATGTTTCTGTTCCATGAGAAGAATGGACAATCTCTCTCTCTCTCTCTCTCCTTCTCTCACTTACACACATGGGCACACACACATTTCCGTTCACTTCTCGTGTAATGTAATCACCTGGGCTCTCCATGCTTCCTAACTCAATAAAGCTGACAGCCTCCCTCACACACACACTTTACACACACTACACTCACAAACACACAAACAAACACACACATCTTCCGGAACAAACCTGTGATTTTATTTTAACCCTGTTCCTTTTTTTAACCCCACTCCCAACAAATGTATCTGTAGATTACAGTAGCTTGGACTATGTTCCTGTGTTCTCTTCCTCTAGATAGCAGCAGTTACATACCAGGTCTCATTAGCCTCAGACCCTTCTCTCAGAGAGGTTTTTGGACCTGACTCAAAGGTGGTTTAAGGTGTGGAAATGAACGTTTGGAGGGCAGGCAGAGAAACAGAGTTTGATCAACATGCTGAAGATTTATTCAGTATTGAGTGAATGGAAGGTGGGCTGGTAAATGGAGAGAGTAGAGGTTAATTAAAGTAAAAACAGATAAAATGGGCAATTTTTTGTGTGTGTGTTGCGAGGGTGACCTGCAGCCATGACTGATCTCAGGAGCACCATCTGCTCCTCACCGCAGCAACTGTTGCTGAGGGTACCTGTGTTCCTCTCCTCCCTGCTATCCAACCTTTTACTCCTCTTTGGTTTCTACTGTTCTTTAAAAAAAAAAGAATTGTTCTCTTTTTCTCCTCTTCTTGTTCTTCTTCTCTCATCAAAGAAGTACTTATTACACACAACTACACATCCCTCCCCTCAGACCATCTTCTTTTAAATGTCTTTAACATTCAGTGTTTATATTTAAACTGTAGTGTTCTACCATCTCCTCAGCTAACTGCTACTGCTGTTATTATTTACTGCACCTGAGCCAGCCTTAACAGCAGCTATTGACACTTCCCTCTGCGACACACGTACACCACGTCCATCAGAATCTCTAATTCTCTAAGACTTTTCCTTTCCTCCGTCTTTTAAAATCTGTCTCTCTTCCGCTTCTTCGTTCCCTGGCAATTGTGTGGACATGACTCAGGGCCCCCTTGTCTACAGAGAGAAAGAGAGAGAACAGGAGAACGAGTGGTGAAATGAGTTTGATGGTCTGGTGTTTAGAGAGAAAGGAAGAAAAGAGGTAGAGTGAGTGGGGGAGAGAGAGAGAGAGAGATCGTAGATCAGAACCGTCATGATTGAGCCATCTGCTGAGAGGAGGCCAGTGAGACTCAAACACACACACACACACACACACACACACACACACATCCGTGCTTAAAGATCACCACTGCCACCCGTTGGTCACTTCCTGACACTACGCCTCTCCTTCCCCTCTTTTACACTGTCTGACCGCCCTTCTGCCACCCTAAAGGATCATGCCAGCCGGAGATGAGACACGTAGCTCTAAGCATCGATCAGTCTGGTCTGGCTGTTTGGTGAGCCAGTGTTAAACAGCCCGTTCTGTTTGCTCCACAGGGGTTTTTTGTGCTCTAATATATGAGGTTTATCTCCCCCTAACTCCTCTCTAAGAAGAGCGCAGCCACACTATGGATTATGAGGCTTTGGCTCTCTCAAAACATATCGAGTATAGTGATGTGTTACAGACTCTTGCCAATGCTACGATGCGCTGCTGTAATCCCACTTTTGCCGTTTCCTCTCTTGCCCTGGAGTTAAATGTGATTTGTTGTACACTGTCTGTTGGTCTGCGTGCCTGTGGGTGTTCTGTGGGTTGTTGCATTTGATGTGTGCAAACACTCGTCTCTGGCCTGAACTATTCTTCCTGCTCCTCTCACGTACTGACAGCAAGCCTTAACTATGTCCACTCTCATTTAGCTGTCTAACCTTTAATAGATTTTTAAATGCTCCCCTCCCATTGGCCAAAGCTGGCCATTTCATCCCATTAGACATTAGCATACGGCTGACTGGTGGAGAAAGTGCTCTTTATATGCTAATGAGGAGAAGTGTATGCAGTGAGAACCAACCCATGGCCCTTTGGGAGGACCCTAGGATGGCCCAATGTTAAGAATCTTCAGGCAGTCCAAATTTGATCTTGCTTTCAATCCATTCTCAAACACTTGGTTTGTGTCTTTATGAGCTATTAAGTCAAAGGGGTTGACTTCAGGCTATGCCATGAAGAGCAGCTGAAGTCTGCTTTATAGAACGAGTGGACAGTGAAGCCATGATTAGTAGCTTTTCATTTGTCTGACATCAGTTTAATGGCTAAATGTGCGAAGGTGTCACTTTAGCTGTCAACATTTCTTGGATTGCGTTGGATAAGCGTTCTTTTTGATGGGAAGTCTGAACCTTAATAAAATAACATTCTGTTTTGAAGAGGTGTTTCGTATAGTTTGACAGGTCTTTATTTATTGCAAACAGCTAACTTAGCCAATTGTTGCTCAGTTTTATCCTTTTATCTACACAAACATTAAAACTATACTTTACGTCTAATTCAAATAATTTGTCCAACACTTGCCGACACTTAAATGGCCATAAAATCTGCAGGGTAAACATGAATCATGGAACATGAAATCAAGGATGAAAATCTGAAAAACCTGAACACTCGCGCATTTTACAGCGCCCCTATAACCAACATTAACAACAGGCTAGCCTTTTCCCTGTTTCAAGTATTTATGCTGAGCTAAGATAACCAGCTGCTGGTTGTATCCCTGTATTTATCAGAGGGATATGAGTGTTTAGCCTCATCTCACTCCCAGTGAGAAATCGAATAAGAGTATTTCCCTTAATGTCAAAGATTCCATGATCTATGGATACGTTTTAAAAGGTCACACAACAGCTCATCTGACCAGCTTGCTGTTCCTCTCTGTCTGTTACAGGAACAAGGTGTGGTGGGGATGTCAAGACCGCCTGGCGCCATACCACCTCCTCACCCTGCTGGTGGCGTTTCCTCAGGGGTGGGGCCCAACCAGGGGTCAGGTCCACCTCCAGGCTACGTGGGCAACCAGCAGCAGGCGGCCATGATGAAACAGATGATGGCAATGGAGCAGGAGAAGAGGGTACAGATGCACATGATGGAGCAGCAGAAACAGCAGCTTTTTAGAGAGCAGAGACAACAGCAACAGCAGCAACTACTGGCAGAACAGGTGAGTTAGTGTACCACAGTGTGATCATAAACATAGTGTGATGCTGTGGTAAATACAGCTATGCTCGCAAGGCTCATCTGTCATGCATTGAATTATGATATGTGTGTGTGTTGTTTGTTCATACCTTCATGTTTATTTTCTGTCTGCAGCTCTTAAGAGCAGATCATCCTATCCTCTTCCTTACTGTTGTCTGGTTGCATGTACTGTATAATTACCCTGAACCAGCTCCCTCTTTACTTCTTCCTTTTCATCTCTGCAACGTGTGTGTGCGTGTGTGCGTGTGTGCGTGTGTGCGTGTGTGTGTGTGTGTGTTTTTGGCTCTTGCCGCCTGCTGTGATAATGTGGTGTTTTCTTTTCATTTCTCTGTCTGTGAGGGACTCGAGTGTTAAAGAGTTCTGAACTCTGAAGTCACCACTCACTATGTTGGTTTTAATTGGATCAGCAAAACATACACAGACACACAAACATAAAAAAATGTGTGTGAAAGGAAATTCATCCTGATAAGGATACGCGTATGTTGTTAACTGGATATCATAACTCTATTTAAATGAGCAACACCTCCACATTAAAAGCACCCATTCAGTAGCTTCTTGTTATGCTGCCTATTACTTTTTTCAAATTAAATGTTTATACTTGCAGCGTAGCTTTGGCTGTGATACAGTATAAGGGCTTCCTCCAGCTTCCTGTTTGAGCACTGATCAGTTTTGTTGTTTATTGTGTGGGAGAGCATCATATAGACCATATACATTTATCTTATCCAATTCTGCTATATCAGAACATCTATTGTATATCTGTCTGTCTGTACTATACCAAACTCTTTTTTCTCTACTCTTCCAAATGTTGGACTGTACTAAACTTCTATTTCTACCACACCAATCATCTGTCACAGTCTTACTCCTACTATACTGAACACCCATCTTACCACTGCTGTACCAAACACCTATTTGTCTCTTCTGTACTAAACATCTGTCTCGCATCTACTGCACTCATTACATTATCAAATATGTAACTGCTGAGCTAAAGTGTGTCACCTGCATTATGGTAAACATGAGTCTCTGTTCTGATGTTCCAAGCATCTGTTGCACCGGTGCTTTGGCTTTTGAAATGAATTTGATAACTTCAATGATTGGTCCACTGTTAAAATCAGTATTAAGCTCAATTTCCTATTGGTTGATGCACACAAGCCTTCTCGAAATGTATGAAACAAAATCAAAGTTTAAGAAGGCTAACACAAAACAGACAATCAGACAAATATGTTGTCCCCAATGAAGGTCGAGGTAGATCAGAGCCAAGACTTCAGTGATTTGTAATATGTATTAGTTATGTTTGTTATGACGTTAACTTTCCTTTCTGTGAACGCACGTGTACCACATGTAACACATTGTTTTTGTCCTTGCATGTGTCCGTGTGTGTAGCTCCAACAGCAACAACATCTCCCCAGACAGATGGGTCAGGGCCAGAGGAATCCATACCCCCAAGTCAATCAGTACCAAGGTGAGACGCAGACGAACGCATCTATCTCATATCAGGAAACACAAAATATGTGCAAAACATTAAGAATGGCAGTGCACGAATAGATTTTCTATTAAACAAAGCAAAGATCTGACCGAAATTATTATTATTGATGGTCATGTTCGTAAATTTGGTTTATTTGTAAGTCACTTTCCAGTTCTTAAATAGCATCCAGATTGTTTTGCCTTCCAGGCTATTTCTATGTTTTATAAATATTCAGTTTTTCTGTAATTTAGCTCTCCCTACTGTATGGGGTGGTTTTGCATCACTTCCTTTAGAAACAGGAAGTAGGACGTTTTAGGATGCACATGGGGTGCGTTCGAATTGTCCCTCCCATCTCCTTTCACTATCCACTTTACCTTAACCCCGGGAAAAACGTCATGAGGTTAAGGAAAGATGTTAAGAGAATTCATAAAGGACTTATGGAAAGGCGATCTCGTTGCTCTGACAATCCGACCACATTTCCACTAGGCCACGTCATTAAATGTGACGGGACGGCGGAGGTTAATGACGTGGGTCCGCCTGTTGAAACTACAATGTTGACTACTAAACGATCATCTAAAAAACCTTCCCTTGTGCCTTCTTACCAGTGAAATAATCCTAATTACCACGAGGTTGGGATTGAAATAAAAGAAATATAGACTACCAGGCTACAAGTAACACAAGTGAAACCATCAGCTTCCTGTCCACTCAGAAATCAACATCAGCATAAATATGATTGGATGAAATTAATTGTTACATTTATGCAAGATAAACAAAATGTTTTAAGCATACAAATGTACAACTGCACAAAGCAAGTGAATGAAATATGTTGAATAAAACATCATCTGATAAAAATGTCTCTTATCTTTTTATCTCTTTCATGATCTGTGTCACTTTACGATCATCGTTAATGTTCCTGAACAGTCGGATGCACTACTCGCTGTAAATGTTGAGGCCGCAAAGAATTGTGGGGCGGCATATCTCATCTCCTTTGGTAAAGGATGGTCCAGTGTATCCTAAAGGAGGTTATAAAGGAAGCATTGACCCACCTTTCCTTAGCTTTTCGAGAATTCAAACGGCTCTTATCATGGCCGCCACTTAAATGCTTCCGGGGTTAAGGTAAAGTGGACAGTGAAAGGAGATAGGAGGGACAATTCGAACGCACCCAAAGTCTAGTAGAGGGCTAGAATTTGTGGCAGGAGCTGAAGAGTAAATCCAGTGCCATCCAGTTGTTTCTCCAGCAGTGGCATTGCTTGTAAGTTGTTCAGATGTTTATTTAGGTTTTCACCTTAAGATATTGGAAAGTATTTTTGTTATATTATTACATTTGTATACATTAATGCATGTCATTTAAACAATGAAGACACATCTACAAGCATAAAAGTAGTTACCTTGTTTATTATTTTGATGATTACAAATTATCTTTGTATAAAGGACATCTTGTTAATTGTGTTGTACCAATCTATATTTTCAGTTTCACTCCTGATTCTTAACCACATGCACATTGAGTCTGGAATAAATGAAGAGCTAGAACGCTATATCCTGACTCCCGTGTCGTTTTATATGGAGTTTGGCTGGCTGTCTAGTTGAAGTAACGACACCTCAGCGAGGACAGTACACAGATGGTCATCCAAAAATGCTTGCAGTCACACATGTATGGTAGTATGGTATAGCGAGCAGCATTTAACAGCTTTCACAGTTCACTCACTGCCATATTCAGAGACAGATTGCCGCACAAACACACAAAAAAACATGTATGCAAACAGCAGTGTTGACTGAACATCACCCTGAACCCCAACCTTGTCCTCTCTGTCTGTCTCTGTCAGACGCATCAGTTGGCGCTCAGATGCTCCTCAGCCTCTTTCCTCTCTCCCTCCCGCTCTTTAGAAACAGAAATATAGAATATTCCTCTCCCTGCCTGTTACCACGGCAACTTATCTGTCCTGGATCCCCCAGAGTTCCGGTGAAGTCATAGAGATGGATGAGAGGAGGGAAATGGGATGGGGATGGGGAGGGGATAGGTAGATAGTCTTGCAGGTAGGAGAGGTTTGAAAGACAAAGAGAAGAGGGAGGGATGAGTGGGTGAGGGGATGATGGAGAGACAAAGAAATATACTAAGAGTGAAGAGGAGAGTCAAGTTGAAACCATTTATAGCCATGAGAGAGTCTGCAAGTCTAGAAGATGATGTTGAGGGGAAGAGGGGGCTTCAGTGTAAAACTGTGGCCTACAAATATACATATCAGTTCAGCTCAGTGTTTCTATGGTTTTTAGATCCGCACCAGTATCACGTAAAATCAGAAGAAAAAATCATGTCATGTCATCATTTCCATGTCAAATTACCTTCCACTCTGCTGACTCCCTTCTTACTCATGAGTCTGAAGTGTGTGATCCTCTGTGTTTGGACTTCTCTTTTACAGTTCCAGTCCTGGCTATGGGGTGAGGGGTTAGTTGAATGATGTCATAAGTGGGTTTATTAGAGGGGCCATTTCCACACTTGCAGACCTCCTCCACTCAGGCACTGCTGAGCCACTTATGTGTGGTTAGTTTTATTTTAGAGTTAACTGATAACCATTTGTTTTTGGAGTAAACCGGTTGTCATAAAACATAAATTGTTGCATCTGCACGGGCTTATTAGATCAGTCCTGTGTGCCATAAAGTTGTTTAATTGAATTTAGTGTGACAAATACAAATCCCTCCTCAGAAAGGTCCAGCTCTTATTTGATGACTTCCTCAATGTGCCTCTCTGAAGCAGTTTTCACTTCTCATGTCCTGAACTTGTAGAGTTGTCCTTCCACATATGTGGCACACAGAAAACAATTGTCCTTTTTTTCAAGACAAGGAATGCTCTGTTTACGGTGGTTTTAGGAGGAGGAGGACTATATTATAGCTCTTCTTGATATCAATACAACAGTCATTTAAACATATTTGCTAAATGTAAGAATGTTTATCAAAATAGAGGAAGGAAAAGAATACAAGGTCCCTCACTCTGTGCAATATCAGACTTAATCAACACTTGCTTGCTGTGAATGCTTAGACAATTCTCCATTCACACATCAGCTATAATGGGTGTTTCAAGTACTTTTAACTGGAGAGCAGGCAGGGTAAAGCCCATCAAGTGTCCTGTGAAACTGATCTGGACATATGCATTCTCACAACAAAGATCCAGGTGATGTCCCGGACATGTTTAGGAGTGAATTGCGAGCGAGAAAAGAGCTTGATTCTTTGCCAACTTCATTGACTTCTTTGTCTCTCCTAGGTCCTCCTCAGGATCTTGCATCCAGGAGTCAGGCTCTCCAGAACATCCGGGCTGCCCGTTTGCTCCAGCAGCAGCAGCAGAACCAGCAGCAGATGGTCCAGATGAGCTCTGTTCAGGGCCAGGGGGGCTCGGTCGGACCCCAAACCGACATGGGCTTACCCTACAGCAACCAAGGGTCCAACCAGGGTTCTCTGTACGGGCTCAATCCCTCCATGAGCCAAATGATCCACCAGCAGCAGCAGCAGCATCAGAGCCAAAGTGTCCAAACCTCCATGGGTCTTCCACCGCAGCACAACCCCGCCGGAGGGCCGCCCCGGCAGGCAGGTGCAGGTCCTGTGGTCGGAGGAATGCCCGGAGGTCCTGGAGGTGGTGTAGCTGGAGGGTATGGAGGACAGGGGATGTTAATGAACTCGATGAGCCAGCAACCCCTCAAAGGCCCTCCCAATGCCAAAGCCCAAGCACAGAGACTGCAAAGCATGCTGGGAGCTGGAGGAGGGGGAGGAATGGCTGCAGGTGGCTGGCCGCAGCAACAGCAAGGACAGGCACTGCAGGCCATGGGGGGAGGAGTTGGAAGGACTACAGGGGGAGGGGGAGGAGACATGGTGGGGTTCAGCTCTGCCCAGGGATATGGGATGCAGCCTGGTCAACCCTCACGTATGACCAAGCAGCACTTTCAGGGCCCGGGCCAGGGGATGAGCCAGGGAATAGACCCCAGAGTGGGCAACCCGGCAGCAGGCATGGGCGGCCCAATGATGGGCCCTCACATGGGCGGTCAGCCCAGGACCAACCAGCCGAGGCCCATGGTCATGAACCAGGGGATGAACCAGGGGGTGATGGGCCAGGGCATGAGTGGGATGGGAGGGTTTGGGCCGGGTCCTGGTGGGCCAGGATTAGGGGCAGGGGCAGGAGGAGGTGGACCTTACGGACCAGGGGGAGTTGGGGTTGGAGGTCAGCCCCCAGGCTACCAAAGGACAGCCAATCAGGACATGTCATCCTATGGATATGGAGGCGGGCCCTCAGGCGGAGGAGCCTTTGGATTAGGGGACAGCACAGGAGCAGAGCTGGACTCAAGTGATGGTTGGATGGAGGAGTTTTTCCCCAACCAATAGCCAACGGGGAAACTTGAGATGACTTTTACTGGATGAACTGAAACAAATGTTGAAACCTGAGGACCAGAAACAAAAAGGATGACATGATCTGGAATGGCATGTTTTTAAGTGAGCTTTTGTGTAATGTTTTGTGTGTGAATGTGTGTGTGCAAGAATGGAAGGAGCAATCATTGTGTCTCGTCCGTGTTGATGAAAAACCGATATAGAGATTAAGAGGTGTGTTTCGTTAAGTTCAGTTTTTTTCCCCCCACAGACTAAATATTTCCTCATGTTCCAGTATTTGAAACACAAGCCACGTTTACACAGCAGTTTTGAGCCCGTGCTTCAGCAGGGGCTGATTGAACACACAGACTGATGAAGGGGAAGTCCAAGACTTGTTCTCAAGGCAGCAATTTATTTGCGTTTGTATGTTTGTGCCACCCAGCTCAGTACTTCAGATCTCTCCACTATGTGAGAAGCTGAAGGGAGTAGAAAGCACTCTCTGCGCTCACATTTCCTCTCTTAGATTTGTGCCCCCATATACAAACGATCTCCCTTACCCCCACACACACTTTTTTCTATTTACTTGCTCTCTGTCTGTCTGTCTGTCGTTCTCTCTTTTTCCCTCTCTCTCTTTCTCTCTTATCCTCCGTTCCGCTCGCCTCACGTCTTTTCCACCCTCCCTCCAGAGACTTGTTCCTCGCTCTCGACACTCCTTTCTCTAAAATTATTAACATCACAACACAGTAATGATGTTCCTCTTATGTGCCACACAAGCGTACTCTGCCCTCTAGTGCTTTTGCTGGGAAACAACCAGGGTGATGTTTTTTTTCTGAGAGTATATATTTCCTCTGAGTAGCTTTGGATGAAAGGTGTGCATAAAAAGGAAGACAAAAGAAGAGAAAGAAAGAATAGGCAGCTATAGCAGAGACCTGGAATTTAAAAAAAGCTCTCAAACACAAAGAAACACTCACATAGACACACAAAGGAAACCAACCAACAAACAGACAAAACAAGCATCAGCCCGGGAGCACAAGCGGATGTGTGTGTGGCAGCTAAACGAGCCAATATTAAATTAAACTTCTGCCTGTGTGACACAAACCACATCACCGGCATCGGGCTGGCAAAAAGATAGCAGGGCACTGAATGTATTTAAGCACCACAAGTGACTTCTTCTTTTAGGGAAAGAAAAAAAAAAGCTCAAGCTCATTGTTGTTTTGTTTGTTGCTGTGTTTTATCGCTTACAATGACGCTGGTTGTGTCTGTTGATTAAATGGAAAAAGTGATTCAATTAGCCTTTTTTTTTTTAGTTTGTGTTGTCTTGAAAACCTGTTGGTCCTCCTGTTTCAGCACAGCCTTCCTCTCCATTTGTGACAGTTACTTGTCAGTCACCGTAGCCCCGCTTTAAGTTATGGCTTTTCTTGTACAGCAGCTATAATACGCCCTCGCTTCAAACTAGAACGTAACTGTGCTATACTGTAACACTACTGTGAAGAAATATGACTTGTGCCCTTCCAGCGCTTTACAAGGAAAATTAACCACTGCTAAGCCTTGAGTTAGTTTCATAGTCAGTAACTTCTTAATCCTCAGATAACTGATGAGGAGGCTTGAAGGATTGCAACGGTTAGCATCAAATCAGTCAGTGCTTCCTCTGAAGTCAGTCTCTCCCCTTCTCTGAGCTTAATATAAACTGTAGGCGTTCTTCATCCTCAAGCTATCCACTCTTTGTCCTAAAAGTTGGCTAATAAATATGTCAGATAGTTTTTAATACAGTAGCTGTTGGTAAGATAACACCTTACTCCTCTAACTGTTTCTTAATCTTGGTTGACAGATGAAAGGAGCGTGTTTGTGCGTGCATTACTTTGTAATTTAGCTCATCAGAATGAACGTTTTGGAGGATGACGCTGTAATCAACAAACCAAAAAAGCCTTCTTTCTGTAAACTTACTCTTTGCCATCAATGAATTTGTTTTCATGGTTGTTGATGTTGTATAATCTAGCCCTTTAAACTTAAACCTCCCACCCATCATCTTGTAAGCGTTTCCACATACGTTAGCTACCACAGGTAAGGTTCAGTACTTGGATTTGGTCATGTTCAGGGGAGGGGAAGTACTCTGTTTTACTGTGTGGAGTCTCAAAGTCAGGCAGATGGATATTTAGGATGTAGAGGGGAGATGTATCAAGGGGAGATGATCAGGTAAATAACAAACCTGTGTCTTTGTCTAGATTACCTCTTGGATTTTTTTTTTTTGTTTGCCTTCCTTATGCAGGAACTGTAATGGAGCACTCACTGCTTCAACAGCTCCTCTGCTCATGCTTCCAAAACTTTGATATCTGCTCCAGTAGCCTTCTCCAGTCAGGCTCCAATCACAACGTGGAGTATCAGACCAGTGAAACGGAGGTGATGTGTAGGGAAACACCTGAGGATTACCACTCAAAGGTGGAGGCAGAAAGGTAGATCAACACTTCTGGCTCAGTGTTAAGGTCACAGCCTTTATGACCTTTAAAGTAAGAGATCAAGATGATAATAAATCCCTTCAGAAAGAGACAGGAAGCACCCTCCAAATATCATTATGTACCGGGACCAAGTCTGTAGACAACATTTGAAACAAAACTGTTGTTGTTGATGTTCTTTGTTTGATTTTATTTGTTTTTTTTTACTGGTGCTGACATATATGTGATTATGAGAAAAAGTATATAAAAGATAATTGCTATTTGTAAATATGTTTTTACAGGTTTAAATACATCAGATAATACAGTCTCTACTCTGTAAAGAATTTACTGTTTGTTGGAAAATAGAGAAGTATTTTTATTTTGAAGTTTTTTGATTTCACGTTTAACCCATCTGAGCTATGCCATTGCACTTCAGACAATGTCTTACTACTAATTTGTATTGTAAACCTCTCTTTTTTGGATTTTTTTTTCTAGTTCAATTTGACTCTGTTCTTAAGCAGTGCTTATTTCTTTTTATCCTGTACAGAATTCTGAAATGTTAACAAAGGAGAACTACAAAATACCTTTTTTTTTTGTTTGTTTTTTCAAAAAGATAAAATAAAGAGAGAATGTTCTCGCTGATCATATTAAATTCATGTTTCTGGAGTTCATTGGGTTCACTTCTTAGTCTGTTCATCAGATAACAACTATAAAGTCCTTAAAAATAATGGAAAAAGAAATGTAAAAACATAGACCATGAAAAAGACTGACAAGGTCTCAAATATCTACAAAAAGTCACTGATCAAACAAAAGAGCACATGTTGGTTTCCATTGTGGGGTTTAGTGAAGATAAAAACTATATGGCCCCTTACCAATCTTCACTTTACACACAATTCATATCAGGGGGGAATCCTTCAAATTGTGGGCAAGAATATAAATCAACAAATGTGGGGACCCAAATAAAGAGTCCAGTCTTGTTATGTCTCGTCATCAGAGTCCTTACTTTTTTTCTGAATGGGAACTCCCTGAGCTGAATGACTCAAGGTCGCTGAAGCCTTGGACTTAAAGATGGGGATTGAGAGAATGTTGCTAGCTAACTAAATACTGGTATCTAGCTTTAATGTTTTAGCCGTTACAAGAGTTTATACAGCAGTGCCATAGCAATGTATTGCAGAATATGGAAATCAAGCAACATATGTATATGGCACTGACTGTTCTAGTTTTATAACAAAGGTTAGCTTAAATGTTTAGCTAGCTTTTGTAAGTGCCCACTGTCTGTGGCCATAAAGGCTTTTAGTTAAGCTCTCAAGTATCCAAAAATATACTAACATTCTCACAAATCCCTAACCAATTTTTTTTTCCGGATATGCATTAGTGTTCTCATTCCATTTATACACAAGATTAAGAACATTTGAAGAAGTGGTGAAAAGGGTGTGTTGTATGTGGACAAAGACACTTAGGCGACACGCAGTGTTTTTTATTTCAAGGTCACAAGACTGACAAAGACAGATGCATGCACATTCATGTTGATCCTCAAACCAGACTGACTAGCAGTCCAGTAATGTTCTGTCTGACATGCCAGATTTGCATAATTAGACGTGCATATGCTAAAGAGCAGAGCCTTAATTCTATCTGGCAGTAATAGCTACGATGAATCACAGGACAGACAGATAGACAGACCACATGCAGGGCCGGGGCCTTTTAGTTGTAATCCATCTTTTCTTCACAAATGCCCCATCCAAATTCACTTCTCATCCTCTGTTGGCCACGCCCACTTTCTTCATCTCTTCTCTTTATGGTTGCAGCCTGCCGTACCTCTCCTCCTTTTCCAGCTACATTTTTTCCGTTCCACTTTCCCGAGCTGCTTCGTTTCTCCTCGACTCTCTACCTTCCACCCCCAGCACCACACACACACATCCAGTACACTCCTCCTTCCCATCTGACATTGATAAATGGACACTAACAGAGATGACAACATCATTACTCATGTTCAGTAGCGACACCACCTAGGACAGAGAAAAACGAGAGGAAGAGGGAGGATGAAGGACAGGAGAGAGGGAGGTAGACGCAGAATGAAGGGGGTGGAGGAGGGGGATTTGTTATAATCCACCCCCAGGTACACACTTTAACATTTACAGAGAGCATGATGTTGAGGTGTCCATTACCGGTGTGAAATAGTAGAACAACTGTTGATAGTACCAGCTGCCTGCAAGATTGAAACTCCTCGCTTTCCTACTCAAATCCAATCAGACGGAAGTAGCTGCAGGGCCGCAAGAAACCATTCTTTTCTTTATCACTAAATCTGCTGCTCCTTCAAATTGATCATTTATTGTTTAAAATGTCAATAATGTCAACACGTGGACATGGCACATTACCAGAGCCTCTGGAATTTCGTCCAACAGGCGAAAGATGTAAATTTAAAAAAAAAATTGCTGTTAATAAATATATCTTATATTAATTTATTGCCACACATTATTGTAAAAATCAAGCAACACCCCCACATGTTAGCTAAATGTTAGCTTTTTAACATTCTAAAAATGAGAGTCCCAACATGTAAAAGTGTTCCCCACATTCATCGTCATACATCTCCCAAAGACAAACCTCTAATTCTGTTGGACATTAAGCATAAACTTCATATATTCGAAGTAACACCTTCACTTGATACTAATGAAAAACATTATTTACTGAGAGTAAGGAAGAGACATTTATTTGAGGACCATTTTTGTTTTATTTGCTGAATTTCTTTTTACATCTTGACAGAAATCAATGAGAAAAAAAAAAAATGCCAGTAAAGCAAATGATGTGGCTGTGACAGGCCAGTAATAAGTCTGTGCATTCATTTCCAAATAACCAAATAAAAAGATTGAATGATCGTCTTGCATTCCTTAATGCATTCTGCTGCTTCATTCATTGAGGACAAACAGAATCCAACACAATTAGCTGTAGCAAACTTGTAGAAGGAGACTGGCAGATGAAGACATTTGATACAGTTAGCAAAGATGCACCCTTCTTCCCAACAAGCTTGTGGTGTTGTGAAGCACCAGGACTGAGGTAATGTTCATGTTTTTCACTCCTAGTGCCTTTAACATTTTTGTTTGTGGTGGTGTGAAGACTTACAAATTCTGGCATATTCTTATTGGTTTTCCAAAAGTGTCCCACCAAAGCTTTGACTATTCAATGCTACATGCAACAATGCATGATATGTATCAGTTGTGAAGATCTTTCACAATCACCCAGTAGTGATTAGAATGTTTTTTTCAGCTACCAGCAGTGATAAATAAACCCACTGTATATGCATTATGTATATTAACTCTTTCAGTGGGAACACACTTAATTATCAAGGCATATTAGATGTCTGTAATGTCTGTGCCAATGACTGGAAATCAACCTGATATTTGTTATATCACCATGGCCCAAGCTGCTACACCATTCAACCAACTGTAGCTAACATGGTTAGACAAAGTCCAAATTTCAATGCCAAGCACATCAAATCTTTAGTAGAAAATAGAATAGAAACATATTTTATTATTCTACAGGGCATGGGGAGGCCAAACAATATACCTTGAACAGTCTTAGTTGCTCCTCAGCAGCACAGACACAGAGCCAAATACAAGTCCAGGTTCATACAGCCAGTTCCCTTCTGTAAAGAAACACTGATACACACCGTAACACACAGGATCACCCCGGCACACACACCCCAAAGGCTCTGTTATGAGCTCTAATAGGAACGACAAATGAAATGTCACAAAGAGAGGGAGATGAGATTCACTTTCACTGCCTCTCTGAGTAATAAGGAGAAGAAATAGAGCTTCAGAGATGTGGACTGCAGAGACATATGGAGGGGGGGCAAAGAAAGAGAACAGGAGATGGGGATGGCGAGAAGTGAGAAAGGAGTGTGTGTGTGTGTGTGTGTGTGTCAAGTTGATGAATGTGGTAGCATGAGCCATTGTGGTGGTGGAGGAGTAAGAGGCCACCAGATAACAGCAGAGCAAGGCCTAAGCTGTCTCACCATGAATAAAACACCATGGAAATCTCTCTCTTTCTAACACACACACTCACTCTCTCTCTCTCTCTCACACACACACACCGCACAGACACACAAGTGGATTTCTAATTACCTTCTGACCACTTCATCTTTCTGTTTCTCTGAGTTATTTAAATGGGTAGTATCAGACTGTGATAAGTGCTCTCCATGATGCCCCCTGCTTGTTTATGATAACCTGCACGTGTTTTTATACTTTACATACTTACACACTCATACTCAGTGACTTGTCCACTTTCCCTCACACCTTAATAGTTGCAATGCAAAGTTTGCCTGTTTATCTATACGCCAATGGTTATCTGGTTGGGAGCAGTGATGTGGTTGCACTGCTTTTTTTGTTGACATGGCGCCCTCTAGAGGACTCTGTCTGGAACTAAGAGGAGCGCCATGTTGCTCACTGTAAGGATCCATTTCTCAATTTTCACTTCAATGTGGACCAATGCAGGTGTTTATCAAAATGAGGCATTAGTTGTCTTTGTGCTATTTTTTAATCAAATATGGGGTTTTGGTGTTTTGAAAATTGTCATTCTGTTTTTTTGTTTACATGTTGCACAATGTTGCAACTTATTTGGAAAACTTCATTGTAAATGTTGGCGACAAATCAAAGAACAATTGAACACTGAAAACAATGAAACTGTGTTCCCACTGATGGTGACACAACCTAAAGGACAGAAAGGGGTTAAGAAGATAAAACCTGGCATGACTATTTGTGTGTCTGCGAGAAAAAAAGAGACACTACCCATTATAACTGTGAACAAATACTTCTATTTGACTGCAGTGTGATTTAGTATGTGGTGCAATCTTCCTTCAAAAAGGTTCAAACACTCAATGTATAACTCACACATGGGAGTCAGACTTAGATGGATGAAGACATTTAGGACAACCATGCAAAAGGTGGAGGAAGATGTATTGTAACCTAAACAAATATGGTTTATTCTGGAAAGTCAAGAGTGACAATATGGAGGACTTATCCTTTGATTGTCCAGTTTCCTAGTTACACCCTCATAATAATCTGAGTTATATTAAACCTCATTTTGAGCCACTCAAAATGAAAGGTGGAGTTGTTGACTACCAGTAATTTACAATGTTACGTCCTCTCAGATGTAACAATCCACCTGAATGATCTGAGATAAATTGTGTACGAGTGGTCCACAAACTCTGTCTCTTCCAAGGAGCTCTGAGTCTTTCTTTGTGACTTGAGATGATGTTTGATTCCTCAAACTAATCCCAATTTCTTTCAACATAAACTGTGTTTCATTCGTGAACTCTTGGCTCACAGTCATAACCTTAATGTGCGGGAGGGTCGTTTTGAGTTTTCTACTTCAAAGGCAAGGGGTATTCTTTGAGGAAGCGTTGACTTTGAGTTAACTTTAGGCTTAAAGTCAGCTTTAATTGGCCAAGTATGGACACAAAGAAAGGTGGTTGTTGTACGCACATGAAGCAAAAAAAAAAAAAACAGCAAGAAAAAGCAGATACGCCTGCACATATACTCAGGTCATGAAATCACAACGTTTTACTTTAAACCACTGGTCTTTTTGAGGTGGTCGTCACACCAGTATTTGCATTTGGCACAAAATCATTCAACTGATAAACTCACATTTGCACGTGTTAGCACATCCATATGTTGCAGGTTATCTTTACAGCCTTCAGGCCTGACAGCAGAGGTCTCAGTAGACATAAACACATGAGCTTAAAGTTAGTCACTGGATATTTTTTTAATTTGTTAAAACAATGTTAACTGCTAACTAAATAACCCACAGGCATTTGCAGGTCATTTTTGGCTCTTATTTGCATATATTTGCAGAACAAGGACATTTCCCCTCCCTTGGTGGGAAACAGAGCAACAGCCCACAAACAATCATTACAAATTGTCCAACAACGAAGGGTATGAGAGAGAGCCTCATCTGTTTTGTATTTATTCATAGTTTATCGTTGGAGGATCACATCTTACCTCAGATAAAACCCAAGCAGATGCTAGTTAACTTGACTTTTTTGTTGTTTGTTTGCCAAGAAAAAATGAAATGATTTGACAGTTTCATGGGTAAGAAGAAGAGAGATAATATGTCCACACACCTGAGAAAGCCTTACTGAACACATTTCCATGCATGCTGCTTATAACATGCTGTCAACACCAAGTAAACAATAACAGTCATTTGAACTCTATTACAGCTATGTCATTTCATCACAAACAGTCAATATCAATTAAACACAACCAAAGATGACACAACAGGTAAGGAGAGCGTAATAGTTAGATTTAAAACTTAAAGTATGACAACAGACAGGTTTGCCCATGGGCCAAAGCCAACCTTCCAAAAACAACAGTGCTAACATTGAGCAGGTTTGATATATTAATAGTAAGCAGACAACCAGTCATTGGTTAGATCTCTAGTAATATGGTGCAAGATAGAAGACACATTTATTGTTGTTTAGAAAAAAATCCAGGCACACATTCTTAACCCACTGAAAAAGGTTTTCCACAAACAAATGTATTAAATTAAATGAAGCAACTATTTGCTGTTAAAGTGAGACTTACCTGAAATAGGTGACAGGATCTACTACTACATTATGTTATAGACATTAGGCCTATAGGCCCACCCGGTGGGGGAAAGTTCACTTCTCTTTTGATCTAAACAGATGTAGGCTTCTTAAGTTTCTAAAGTTATCCAAAAGCTGGCTATTGTTCTGAGGCATATAGTTGTTTATTGATAGCTGATTGGTCCTGACATTGCCAATGCTAGAACATGTGAAAAAAATCCTTATGGTCTTGCAACACCAACGGTGCACAGTTTGTGTTGTCTGTGCAGCAATACTTTTTTTAGATGTATTTTGGGGCTTTTCCTGATAGGACAGTGGATAGAAATCAGGGAGCGATGTAATAGTGGGAACTGACATGCAGGAGAGAAACCACAACTTGTCACAAATACACATTCTGTAGGCTACTTGACCATGTATAACTATTTAAGACAGAAGTGAAAATCTGAAGATGATACATTTGTGCACAAGAAATGTATAGGCCTATAATTTGATATAGAAATGAAGTGAGTGTAATTTAGTAAGAGTGGGACCAAGATATTTAAGGGAAAACAAAAAGTGTGACAAGATACCCCTGCTCTACTGTTTCTATGTTCCCTTCTCTCCAAGATTCCAGGGTGATCAGATCTTCCTCATTCAAGTTGTCTTTAAAACTATGGATGTAAGTAAATATGTTTGCCACAATTTCTACCTTTTCTTCATCAGACACTTCTACTTCCCCAATTTTAGAACTGGATACTTCCATTCTCTCCTCATTCATCACATGCACTTAATCATGCTCCATACATCACCCACATCACCCACAGGGGTTAATCGACACATTTTCTCACAAAAACTATGCCAACTTTGCCTTTTTACTTTGTGCTGCTTGTTTGTAGCCTATTTCATTAAGTTATGCAAACAATGAGTTCTTAATATCCCAAAAGCTTTATTTCTATTTACCAGGGAACTGCCTTCCTCTTCAGTCTTCCTTTATTTTTAGAAATGGTTTGATTTGAAGCTTTGAGTAAAAAATTTTTTTGTCTCAGTGGTGTCCAAACTTTTTTTTCTTGTGGGCCAAAATTGTCGTGTTAGAATCGCTCGCGGGCCACAGGTTTTGTTTTTTAGAGTATAGTTGAAAAAATAGTAAGGCTTTGTAGATCAGAATCAAAAGGCTCGCTAAAGAAACCCTTTAATAAAAGGAAATCAAATATTTTGATTTCTTCGTTCTACTTTATTTGTTTTTTTCTCAGAATCAATCCTGTAACGTGGTTCATGTTTTTGGAAAAGCTTTCTGCATTTAGCTCAGGTCATTAAATGGTTAAACAACATTTAGCTTGTTTGCAAACACTTGGCATACGTTTTTTTTCATAGTTTACAAAAAAATGTGGAAAATAGTAAAAGCTGTAGATTTAAAAACAACAACAACATACATGTTACTGAACATTTTCTATTTTAGGAATATTGTTCAGTCCTTGTTAACATGAAAAATAAAAATAAGATAATGTGCCAATCTTAATCAAAATCATCTGATTCTTCATTTGAAGTCACGGGCCGCAAAAAATCCCCTCAAGGGCCGCAAATGGCCCTCGGGCCGCACTTTGGACACCCCTAGACTAAAGAGTCTTGCAGGATTTGTATGTTAAAGCAGGAGGCCGCCATTTTGAAAGTTGTCGGAGCCTCCGCTACCACGTGAGGCGGAAGTGAGTGAGGAGAGAAGAGTAATCGAGCAGAGCGGCTGGAGCGGGCGAGTCAGAGCCATCACTCCGCTCTACTCGTCTGGACTAACCCGGGCTAACTTTAGCTACATGTGCTGAGGTCGAGGGACAAACTGAGCTCAACCGCAACAATGCCGACAGTTACTTTACCGCCGAAAGAGAACGCGCTCTTTAAAAGGATTTTGGTGAGTTAACTTTAAACACAAAGATTGTTGATATGAATCTGAATATTAAAGAGTCTCCTCGGCAGCTCTGTGTGTCCGTGTAGCGCCCCGGCTGTTAGCGTTAGCTTCGTTAGCTTCAGCTTGCTAGCGAAATGGCACAATTGAATGAGTGAGCTAGCTCGGCCCTGACGTGCGCTGTCACTGTACCGCAGAGCAGAAACGGGTTTTCATGACTTTGTTTGAAGTGTGGCATTATGTGGCGATGTGTATTCAAAGTGCAACACAAACTAAACTCATAGACTGGGGATTTCATAGTAAAACTGTGCAGACAAGTTGAATCAGGCCTCCCAGCTTGTAAAACACAACAACCAGTAGCTTGATGCTAACATCCACAATGGCTAACTCGGTGGTAAATGTAACGCTCTTAAGCTTCTCATGCAATTATCCTATATCATTTTACATGTTGTTGTTGTTGTTGTTGTTGTGAGCCGAAGTGTCTTCACCTGAAATCAAGTGTAAGTTTAGTTTGTGTCAGACGTGGGCCATGCTACTAGCTGAGTCCACTGGCTGACCATTTGACGTTAGCTAATCAGCTAACTTGATAAGTAGCGTCAGATATGATGGTTTTGCATACCATATATAACTGTCAGCTGCTCGTTAATTGTTTTGGACCTAGGTTGGTCCACGTTTCCATCAACCATGTGAGTAAGACCAGCTTAAGAGGGCAGAGCATGAACTAAGAGAAAGTAACGGAAACACCGGTGTGACTGTGTCAGCAAATCTGTATCGGCTTCAGGCCTGCAGCTTTACCCATGCGTCCATCCCTCTGCAGTGTTTCACTCCATTTGTCGCCCCGAGGTTTAATTTTCAATTTGCACACAGTTTTATATCGGTCAGAGAAATTGTTAAATAAGTGTTTATGATGACAGTTTAAAAAAATCCCAGGAAATGAGGTTGACTGAGTTGATCTATGTGTAAGTTGCTGCATGAAAAACGGCTCATCGTCTTTTTTACATTCATGCTTTATGTTTTTAAGTGTATTTTAGTGAATATTTTTGCATGGACATCTAGGTACAAACTTTCCAGGAAGAGTGTGTATGTAATACGTTCAGTCACCACTTCAGATAAACACCATTGTTTGTAAAGTCAGGGGCTCTTCTGGGAGTGTGTGGATGTTTATCTGCACATTGGCAGAGGGCTGGCATTCAGTTGATCTACCTCTGGCAGGAAAACAAGACCTGTGACCTGCATCTGCTCCTAAAAAGTGAAGTTCTGTATTTGCTGCATACCTCAGAGGCAGAGGGGTTTTGTTATTTTTGGGTTGCTATCTTAAATCTGTTGGACTTGCATTGTGAGTTTCTAATCTCACACTTACAAACCAACTTGAACAACCAGCTGAGTAAAACACTTTTTGGGTATCACTCTCAGAATGAGTGTATTTCAAAACAAAACGACAACAAACAGCTTACTGTGTTTTTACCTATTGAAGAATTTGCTGATTAAACTCTGTAAATTATAGGGATTTTTTTTTCTGTGACACTAGGTGCAGATTTTGTATTTAAATTACACTTGAGTCACTCAGTAAACAATACTTTAGTGACTGTGGTTTTGTGTCGTTCAAGTGCAAGAAACAAACATTAAGCTAAAAATATGTACACGTTTTAGTTATATTGCGGTGCCTCTCTGCTACTCCTCTCTTTTTAGGTCTGTGACTTTAGCAGCCTTAATTTGTCTGTTAGAATTTTGAGTTGAGTAGTTGAAAACTTAAAAGGCAATTGTAAGTGATAAACGTCAAGTGTTACACACTTGTCCAAAGTGTGGGGACCTTTAGTGAAGAAGAGGACTACATGTCTTTTGTCCGATGGAAAATCTTGTGTATATGAGATAGTGAAGAATTCGGGTCCAGGATGGTCTGCCTTTGTTTTGACCAGAGAAAGTAGGCGTTTTGGACGCCCCTCAGTTTCCAAGATAAAATACCAGTTATTACGATGAACCAACAGGTGTTGCAGCAATTGAAAATCTCAAAAAAAAAAATCTCACTGAGAAATATTTTGTTTTATATTGTTCATGATTAATAAACACGATTGATTTTACAATATCTGCATCTCGTGCATTTATCAACTTCATCCAATTTGTGTTCGACCGGTCTACTGTTAAGCGTTGAAGTGGGCAAAAGTTATAGCTCCAGGTATCTGTGGATAAAGTAGCATCCATCAACTATGCTGATGCGTTTTCATTCTCGTGGTGGCCAGGCAGAGAGCTGTCAGAAAATATTTCCATAAAGGCAAACTGTACTGTCCATGTATTCTGTCACTTTCAACCCATCACTGTGAAATTTCTCTCATCTTTGCCTAGCAAAGTTTTACTCAATTGATCGATTGATTGGTTGATCTTGTCTTTCTATCACCACTCCTTAATACATTAGCTTTAGAGCTATTGCAAGTAGCCGTAGATGTTGTTGTGCTTGCTTGAAACACAGAATAGCGTAGAACTGAATTGTATAGATCAGCCTATTGTCACGATACCTGATCTAGCTGTTTGAATCAGTATCAGAATGATGTTCTGTACCAGGATCAGATTGATGAATCTCTACAATTACAGTACCCAGAATGAAATTACTAGTAAGTAGAGTTTCTGCTGTCGGAATATGATGCCAGATTTGAGATGGTTCTCTTTCTGGTTGTATTTAGGACTGGACCACACCCCTTTTATTTCTGCTATCCCCAGACTGAGTGCCTCAATGCATTATTAGAAGTTGGCAGTTCTCCAACTTCTGGAGTTTGATGATTTTCCATTTTTTCTTTTGGGGTGAGGAGAAACACTTTGTCTTACTGGAAGTCAGAACTTGAACAGGTCTATGCTTTAATATCAATAGAAACTGTTTTTCCATTGCTCTCTTGTTCTCACACTTGTTAGCATTTCTGCCCTACAATTAATAGTATTCAGTTAAACTGTTTTTCCCTGAGTTGAATTAAAAATGAACTTAGTTTTGTTGCAATACGACTCTTTGCTATCATAGAAACATAACAGAAATGATTGATGCTGTGATACATTTAGAGTTGTGTAATCCCAAATCAGAGCAGCATTAACTGCTGTGTGTAGTGTCTTGGCATGAGATAATCCTTCAGAGAAATGTAATACTTTAAACTGGACTTCTAGGTACTCCATTTCATTTGACTAATACCTGTAGCAACACGCCCACAGCAAAGTGGAGCCCCCTTTCTGCTCCATGCAAAGCTCAACATGCTGCAGGACAGGTTAGTGTTTGCCTTCAAAAATGCTGTGCCTTGTTTATCAAATGTAACTCAGAACCAGTCTGCAGTATATAAGGGGTCGACCTTTACAAGCTGTAATCTTTTCTTTTTACTTAGCCTTAAACAAGTCAGGATTTAACTGATGAAGGCCTTTTTTAAGCTTTGCTTTGCACTGATCCCAACTCCTTTTTACAGCAGTGCTTTATAGTTATGGCAACCGCCTCAACAACACACACCTTCTGCCTAAACTACTGTCGTAGAAGCAAAAATTAATTGATTGAAATCCTCCTGCGTCTTGTGTGTGAGATCCAACAGCTGTTCCAGATGCTGTTGGGTACTCCATTTGGGTCAGACCCCAACAGTTTGGGCCACAGGTGATCCGCGGAAACACGACCTTTCAGCTGTCAGTGTCTGTCATACATTTATGCTGGTGGTTATGAGCGACAACAATCAGAAATGTAACAGCCTGCTGTAGTCTATAGCTGTTACTGAGCGCTCGCTGTGTTTGGTTACTAGATGTAACTCCAGTTCTAGGAGTACTTGCCTAGCCCTCTAACAGGCTTCACTATAGGTTTGGTAACAAATACTGTTCTTTTAAATGATGCAGCTATTCATATTACAGTCAGTTGTACTGGTACTTAGATTTTTAAAAGCACTTTCTAAATAAATAAGGAGTTCAGGTTTTCCAACTGCTTCGGTTAGCCTAATTATAAGTATTAATTCAAGTATTCTAAATTGTTTATTTTGTGTACGTTAATTGTGAAAATGTACAGTTTATGCCCTCCCCCTCCTTTCTGTGAAGTGTGTATTTTTTCGTATTTTAAAGCACTTTGAGCACTTTGTGCAGAAACTTTGGGGGTTGTTGTTTTGCCCTTGTGAGCTAACTTACACTGACAAGCCCACTAAGCTCAAGTTGCAATCGTGAGAGGCATAAGATCAAACGCAAAGTCTCGGGAGATTAAATCCGCTCAACACAATCGGATCTTTGACATTAAGATCAATTAACGATCAAGATCGGTTTGTCTTTACACCACTACTTGTTGTGTTATAAGGCAGGTTTGTTGAAGTACAACCTTTGCACAATCATCATTAGTTGCAGTTCACTAATGTGATTTTACGTCTGAGTTGTAACCACAGGAATCTTCATGACATAATGCTAATGTGGTATCAGTGCTTTGTAACAAGCTTTGAAATGTTGTCCTGAAATCTAACACATGCACTCCTTGCAGCGAGTCCTGCAGCTTAGAGCCAGCACTCTGACATTCTCTCTCTCTCTCTCTCTCTGTATCTCAGGGGGCCGAGTTATTTTTGGGGTGAGGTGGAGAACATGCTGGATAAGCACAGCTGGTGGTGTAAATGTTGCTAAATTTACCCTAAATGAACTGTATGTGTGCACTAGCATCTGTGTACCTGGATTATGCATATATTACTATTCTTTTTATATTACTTTTCTGACAGCATTGTCTGTCTGTCCGTTTTGGATAATAACAAAGACATTGGTTTAATTTGTACTGTCTTTATGTCCTTTACGCCCCTGAACAGAAACAGCTTTATGCCATTATGGACATTTTATTGTGTCACATTGTCAGTCAGATAGGTCAGTTCAGTATTAAGAGGAAGCAGCACATGCACCCGTTTCTTCTGTGCTCCATATTGAAGTCTCTGCTGAGAGTGTAATCCTCCACTAAGTTCAACTTCTTGAAATTTCATAACCGACCTTGGCACCCTAATGTGTTATTGACGTCATCTTTGTTTCACCATTAGTGAAGTCGGACTCAGCAGTGGGACCAGGCAATGCCATCTGCCAGCTTGACTCTTTCTCTTTCGCGCGCACCTCTCACACACACACACACACACACACACACACACACACACACACACACACACACACACACACACACACACACACACACACACACACACACACACACACACACCATTTCCCTTGACAGCCAGCGATCAGCTTAAAATGGGAGGTGGTTTAGAATTGATCGTGCAACTGCATACCTAAATATAACTTCAGGGCAAAAAGCTGGTAATTCCTTCAAGCTGGTTTGTACTTCTGTGTCAACACAAGAGCATGGCTGTGTTCAAAGGGCTGATAAATGTTGATAAGAAAAGTTATTGTACTGCCAGATAATATTCTTCTGTTGTGTTAATGACCATGCCAGTGACATTTAAATGTTGGCTCACCAAGACTTAAGTGCTCTTGGTTCTGAAAGTGTTTTTTAGTAAGACTGGGTCAATATGTTCATACAACAAAGTCCCGTTTTAAAAAGTTTCACTCCTGATTCAGTTATCACAACAAGTGAGGCTGTGCGGAGAGGTTTGCTGGTGATGTAGCAAAACAAGGAGAGAGCATAATAAAATCCTCAGCTACAAGTAAAAAAATTGCATAAGATTTGTCTCTCCACAAATTTGTATCAATCAAAATCTAATATTGGTCTATCGCACACCCCTATGATATCAATATCCAGCTTTGGTAGACATCCTCTGTCCAGGTTAGTTTCAGTGAATCAGTATGAATCGCGAAGAGGAAAATAAAAACAAGTGTCACTTTCATGTTTTTTTTTGTTTTTTTTTAACTTGTTGGGATTCTAGACGATGCTGGACAACAAAAGTGTTCTCTCTCTCTCTGTCTGAAACATGTCTCTTCCTTTTTAGCCTAATGATTTTTCTTCTCCCCTTCCCTTGACAGCGATGTTACGAACACAAACAGTACAGAAACGGACTCAAGTTCTGCAAACAAATCCTATCCAACCCCAAGTTTGCAGAGCATGGAGGTAAGTGGTAGTCTAGGGAATAAATACAAGCAATCTCATGTCATGGGCAATATGTCTTGTATCTCTTACTGACTGCTGTTCTATTTCCCCTCCTTCAGAGACGCTTGCAATGAAGGGCTTGACCCTGAACTGCCTGGGGAAGAAGGAGGAGGCCTATGACCTGGTGAGGAGAGGCCTGCGCAACGACCTCAGGAGCCATGTCTGTATCCTTACTCAGGGCTCGACATTATAACTGGCCCACTGAATGATTGACAGAGTCCGGGCCAGCTGATTGCACGTTCAGCTGGCCCGCTCAGCCCAGTTCAAATACTGCCTGGGAAAAAAAAAAAAGACTGTAAAACGTTCTGAATTTCACAGCGCTATCCTGTCATATCATAAGCGCTCGTGCGCGCGCACATGTGTGTCACAGTTGAACGGCCGCCAACGGCTTTACTGCTGTCCATCCCGCGAGAGCGCTCGCTACTCTCAAATTGTACACTCACACACAGATTTTAGCGCAGGTTTTCTCTACTAAAAAACACGATTTAGAACCATCAGATCCCGACAAAAGCCAAGCTAAAATCAGCATTCAAAGGAAAAAAATCACCGGAAGAGTGGAGAGTGACAGCAGGGCATGACGAAAACAGAAGGGAAAAAAGTTTGAGCCACAGTGACAGACAGCTGGAGTAGCTGGAACACGTTAAAGTTAAAGACTAGATCCTGGTAAAGATAATAGTTATTCACCAAGCATCTTAGCCCTTAAGAGAGCTCCTAAAGTACTGCTGGTGCTTCCTTTTATAAAATTAGATGAGTGTGTGTCTGTTGCCACATGACATTTAGATGCCACACATTGTTCTAAGGAGCTCTTGTTTTTGTGTAGTATAGTTGGATGTATGTCCTTTCTCTCTGGGATCATCTCTCTGTAGGTTTTCAGCAGGCCAGGCCTCAGCCCTTAAGTCTACATTATGTATTATTTAATCCTTTAAGGCCCAATAGGCTTTCCTTATCCTGATTCTGTGGCATAAAAAAATAATTCTATCATCTCCATGCAGTGTGTACATTGCAGATATTGTTTTTTTCTGTTCCTTAACTCTCTGTCCCAGGCTGGCATGTTTACGGCTTACTGCAGCGTTCAGATAAGAAGTACGATGAAGCCATCAAGTGTTACCGCAACGCTCTGAAGTGGGACAAAGACAACCTGCAGATCCTCAGAGACCTTTCCCTGCTTCAGATCCAGATGCGAGACCTGGAGGGCTACAGGGTGAGGGCTGACAGAGGAACTATAAGTGGATCTTTTGGATGGTTAATGTCTGTAGGAGCCAATTTAGTGTGCGTATAATTATGTATTGTATTCAAATATTTTGGTTTACATGTTTATTTACCTTATTTGCACACTAGATGGTGATAATCGATAATTGGTCAGGTGGTATGGTCACGTCTTTATAGGTCACAGATAAACAGGAAGTTTGTGGCAGAGGTGATGAAACACACAGTTCCTGCCGTATGCGTGACATATAATCTCAGCAACAACCTGGATAATCGTTCATATTATCATCATCATGGTAAATTAGATTTGCTCTATCATCTTTCAATAAAAAGGAAAATCCTCCAAAGTCATTTAGTTAAAGACCAATCATGCACCTACACAGGTGACTCAAAGTATGATTGACTATTTGGACATGGGATAGTCACAACAAAAGTAAGAACCGTTCTGAAGGAGAGTTGAAAGTTGGAGCCAACCCAGAGATGGCGCTTAGAATCCAGTTAAAGGGCGCCAGTGGAGGACGCCGAGCAAAGACACGCTGGTATTTGAATTGTGATCACCATAAGCAAGGTTGACATAAGGCTGCCGCAGATCTAAGGGCAAGGTAAGAGAGGCACCGATGGATAAGCGCTGCTCTCCTCTGGCCCTACGTTTGGAGTTTTTGGGGTTTTATAGAAAATGTTGATGAACATTCAACTGCTGCATGTTGATGAACATGCACCACTCTTGCTATTTTGATCGTTTGCTCTCTGATGTGTCACCAACACACAAGGAGGAACCTTGCGCATTGAATGAACGCTGTAAAAATTTATGGTAATCCTGCAAAAAGTCAAATGGTGAAAGGGAACACAAAAGGGTTGGATGTTTTCCAAATACACAAAAATCTACAATAACTCAAAACAAATCAAACAAAAGGAGGACAACTTGCGCACTCTCAAAATCACATTAAACTCTAGCTGAAGTTGAAAATCTTATAAAGGACTTTAACAAACTACTATGAGGCGTTTGAGGCTCCTTCTATAATGGAAATGTCAATGCCAGAGGATGAAATCTAAAAAGTGACGAACATGGTTTTAACAACACCGTAAATATGAGACATTCTTACACATGGGAATGGCTGATGGACTTCGGAAAATCTCAACATAGGAAATGAAGGCTTAAAACAAAGAGAATGTCTCAGTGATGATGCCTGAAATAGGACCCAATGACTGTATTTCAAATGTTATCACAGATCTCAAACCCATTTGTCTGCCTCGTCCAAAATGTCAAGCACATAAATAAAGGCAGAAGCTGAAAAGGCAGCACTCGTTCAGTGCACGGCTGCATTGGGAAAAAAACTATTTTGCAGGGAGCAGGAGGGAATCGAAGGAAAAGAGAAACTGAACATTTGGAACTAAACAAGCACTTACCAGCGCAAAGCTATCTGTACTGGAAACCAGCCAAGTGGGAAGAGTCAGTGGGAACCATCTGAAGACATGAACTCATACTACAGCAGAGATAATAAATCACCATACAAACCTACCTAATCCCGTTCAAATGACAACACGCCATTGGTGCACATCCTAAAGAAAGATAACAAGCAAAAACTCACAATGGCCACTCCACAGTGACCTACAAGTGGGCATATTTTAAATACACAAATATATGATGTTATGATATGATGATGATCAAGATGGACTGTATTTTTTGGACGACACACCATGGGGGGGGGGGGTCCTTCAGAGTTGGTCAGGAGTTATTTTCATGTACCAACAGATCCAGGATATGGAGGATCAAAGAATGATTTGAAAGAACGCTCTGGAACTGAAATGGAAGTTACAGCAGCTTACATTGAAAAGGCAATGGACCGTCCAGTAACTAAAGAGTACGGCTCTCTGCAGCCATTTTTCATTGTTCTTAAAATGGATGCTCGAGCATGATGGAAAGGTTACACATGGATGAGATGTGTACCTTCAGACCTCAGGCTCATTGTAATGAAGCTCCCATACAAGCTGCGGAAAAAGTGGGGAGGACTTTTTGATAGCTACAGAGCCATTTTCCCCAACTTTGTCAACTTCATTGAAAGACGAGGGAAGTTTCTCCCTGCCCCTGTCTTTGGAAACATCCCAGACACAGTCTTACAAATCTGCATAACCACGTAAAAATCCCTCAGCAAAGAAAGAAGCCATGCTACTCTATCAGCCACCAACACCTCTGAAGATAGCAATAGACTCACAGTGCTGCCACTCAATTTCAGAGAAAATCTGGTCTTTGCTGTGCATGTAAATGTGTGTCATGATTTGGAACATTGTACACATCTCCATGAGTTGACCCACAGTGATATCCTCGGAGAAAAGGGGATTTGCTTTGACTGTTTGAAACCTGGACACATAAGCAATGAATGTACAAATTCTTCACATCTTCAAACCTCAAATCAGGACCATGTATGTTCCTCTACAAAATAATGTAATGTATTTAAATAGTTACTTAATTTGGACACTATGGTAATAATCTATAGTGTGGGTTCAGGTGTTTATAGGTGAAGAGGAAGTGGCAAAGGTAGTGGGAACACACGGTTCTTACTGTACACATGACAGATGCAGGTGACTAAAGATATGATTCGAGATTTGGACATTTGAAAGTCACTACAATGTATTTTTTTAATGTTAAAATCAAATTACAGTCCCACTGTGGTCAGGGCACATTCTCACCCATTTAGCACCCAGGTGGGAAAAGCAGAATAAAGAAAGTGGGCACTTTTCAATGAACATGTTGACATATCTTGGGGAAAGCACCTTTTAGAAATAAACAACCTTTGTTATACTGGAAGGAGAACCCAGTTGGACAATGGATTGGACATGAAGGAGCATGTCAGTGGGTTCATATCAGGTTCAGGTCTCAGTCGTCACGTTATGTAGAACAGCTCTCCTGGGAAGCCTAAGATCAAGACGTGTATTTAGTAAAAGGTACAGTATGAAATGGCAAGAGGAAGGTCTGGGCTGAAGCACAGGCTGTATATAGATATCTAGGTGTTATTTGCTTTTTGCTCTCTAAACCATGAAACAGCTAAATGACTCATCTCTAAAATGCTAGCTATTCCATCCTACTACACATCACATCGTCAATTCTTAGGTTCACAAATGCAAGAGTCAGAATAGGGAGGAGATGGGCCACTAAGTTCAGCGATATTTTCCCTGGCATGGTTTTGATGTTAAACGGCAAAATAAACCAGTTTGAATATTTCTTTCCTATAGGAGACACGGTACCAGCTGCTGCAGCTGCGTCCAGCACAGCGGGCCTCCTGGATCGGCTACGCCATTGCCTATCACCTCCTGGAGGACTATGAGATGGCTGCTAAGATCATTGAAGAGTTTAGGAAAACACAACAGGTAAACCCAGTAACATGAGAGAAGAAGTGGTGTTTGGATCTGAACTGAGAGACTGACTATGAACAGTGTTGTTTATTCAGATGCCATGAGCACACTATGGTATTATTTCCTTTCATGTTGGCGTCTGGCTGTCTGATGTCTTACTTCCAGTATGAGCTCTGAGGACAGAGACACCTTCTCTTTAACTGGGTCTAAAATATTGGTGTTAAGTGGTCATAACTACAAAAGAGCTCACTCCCCCTCTCTCTTGCTTGCTCCTGATAAGACCAGTCTGCTTCCTGTCTTTGTGCCATCTATGTAATACAACAAGCTGGTCGGACTAGGCAATGGCACACACCTTGAATGTTGCAGAGTTTCTTGACCAGCATTGATAAGAAGTCCACCCAGCAGCTTGTTTTACTAACAGCTCTTTGTTTGTCCAGACTTCTCCAGACAAAGTGGACTATGAATACAGTGAATTGCTGCTGTACCAGAACCAGGTCCTGAGGGAGGCAGGCCTGTATAAAGAGGCGCTGGAGCATCTGTCCAACTACGAGAAGCAGATCTGTGACAAACTGGCTGTGGAGGAGACACGAGGTAGGTCACAGTCTTCAATGTTTCCGCTGAATTCAAAACCTCTCAAGTCTCATCTTGGCCGGTTGTGGCTCAAACACTTCTTGAACAGTGAATGTAAACTAAAAGTGTTCAAACTGAATATTGACAAAAACATCCAGCTTCATCAGCAAGGTAGTCTAGTCTTGAATCTAAAATTATGATGGCCATGAGGTGATTTAATAGAGGTGGGGTAAAAAATTGATACAGTATAGTATCGCTATTTTTTGTGTGGCCATATTATATCATGTCATGATATTGATATTATGTATATTTTTTATATGATATTTTAGATATGCTTTTCAAATGTTTAACTGCTGAAGGGTTACACAATTCATTTGGAACAAGTTGCAATGTTAAGAAATCATGTTCAAGTTCAATTAGACTGAAATACAAATAAACAGACTTAAGAGAGATGAACAGATCCAGAACTTTATCTTATTTGACTAAACTGTTCTTGATTTAGTTTAGTGTAGTGGACATAATATGCTGTTAAAAAGTTAATCACAATATTTTGTATCGCAATTCTCAGCATATCGAAAAATTTTAAAAATCGCAATCGTATCGTTGGGACTCTGGTGATTCCCACCCCCTATGATTTAACCTTTTATTATTTTGCAATTTCCATCCACAGGTTTTAATTCGAGCCATTTAACGCTAGGGTAGGGAATTAATTTTGTGTTAAATTTGTTTAAATGATCTCAATATTTCTGCAGCAATGAATAAAACTAATGTCCTAGCATGAAACAGTAAGAAGTCTTGTTCTGTCATAGGCCAGTAATAAGTGTGTCAAAAACTTCATTTGGTAGAAATGATTGGATCTTATCTCGAAACATGCCCTCCTTGGGTTACTCTACTTGTGTACTCATTAAGTCTTCCATAACCATTCATTGGTAGGATACTTAAAAATGTTTCTCTTTCATGTTTTTCTAAAGTCGCCAGCTCTTATTCATTACTTAGCCTTATTGATAAGAAAACTTAAAGCAATATTTGTAAATGTTGTGAAAAGTCGTAATACTCAACAGAACAGGTGACCCAACACTCTGTGGTAACTTCATTCTGCTGTGTTCACCAGGAGAATGTCAAAAGTTTGATGACTCTTCCAATTTTTGATAAACTGTGTTTTAGAAAAAGTCACTTTGAAGCTTTCTTAACTTTATTGAAGATTTATTTTTGGACTTTTTGTGCCTTTTAATGGAGAGATAGGACAGTGGATAGAGTTGGAAATCAGGGAGCGAGAGGATGGGGAATGACATGCGGGAAAGGAGCCACAGATTGGATTAGAACCTGAGCCGCACGCTTGGAGGACTACAGCCTCCATACATGGGGCACTCGCACTAACCACTGCGCCACCAGCGCCCCTTGAAGTCTGATTTTATACAATGGGGTCTGGTTGGATTTAGCAGCTTCTGACACTGGAGCTCTTACCTCTGCTTAACAGGAGAGATACTGTTAAAATTGGAGCGTCTGGACGAAGCAACTGAAGTTTACCGCCGTCTGCAGGAGAGGAACCCGGAGAACTGGTCCTATTACCGCGGCTTGGAAAATGCACTCAAACCAAGTATGACGACTTCATCTTTAAAAAAACAGATCAGTGGCATCACCAATGACTATTAAAATATCCTAATTCATTCATTTATTCATGTAACTATCTTACAGACAGTGTGGAGGAGAGACACAAGATCTATGAGGACGCCTGGGAGAAGTTTCCCAGAGGCCTGGTTCCTCGTCGGCTGCCCCTCACCTTCCTCTCTGGTTTGTTCTAAAAATATGTCTTCTTTCACCTAAAACTCCATAACATTGTAATGGAAGTGCAGTAAGTGATATTCTCCATCTCTTCACAGGTGAGAAGTTCAGAGAGTGTCTGGACAGATATTTAAGGATGAACTTCAGTAAAGGCTGTCCGCCTGTCTTCACCACTCTCAAATCACTGTACAACGACAAAGAAAAGGTGACAGCACTGTTTTTGAACATGTCAGATGACTGCTCTAGATCTGAATCATTTAAACCATCTTACAAAATGCACAGATGGCAGCGAGGTCATTCTGAGGGAGAGCCTCTAGTGAAATAGATTACAACTATTCTTTGTTGCCCGCAAGGTAATGTTTTGTGTCCTTTTTCTCTTTTCAGGTGTCAATAATCGAGGATTTGGTGGTCGGCTATGAAACCACATTAAAAAGTTGTAGAATGTTCAACCAGAATGGTGAGGGAGACATTTCTAAATTTGAATGATAATGGTGTTTTGTTTTTCTATTAATTCTATTGTGTGCATTGTAGCATCTCGTAGCTTTTAAATTGTAATCCTTAATCCTTGCAATCCTACAGTTGTGGTAAATTGGCTGGTGGTAATGGCAGTGACTGTTAAATATAAATACTTCAGGGAACTCTTAGTGAGCATCTACTTTGTCAGATATAGTATAGAGGAGCAACACATCTAAAATAAGATTATTTTAAAGGAGCAATATGTAACTGTGACACCTACTGTTAAAAATGGAACTTCTCCACACAGACTGTCAAACAGCGCTGCGTTACAGACAGCAAATATATTTTTATTATTTCTCAAATTCCTGATCTGATCAAATGATCCAAATTATCTGTGACTTTTTTATTATATTATTTGACATAATACCTTAGTAACTCAAATAAATGTACTTAAACAAATGTGTTTATGAAATAACAGGAATTGCACAGATTTCTGTCAAATAAGGTAATACAGACTTGTAGACTATACTGTTATACGAGGGTCGAACGTTTACTACAGCGTGTATAGTCCCCCACCAAAGGCCCATTCTGAGCCAGGAAAAACCCTGTACTGTATATCCTAGTTTTACCACGATCCTGGTCATAGAGCTTGTTAGAAAAATGCCAAAGCTTTTTAGGTCGGGTAGAATCAGTTATACCTGAACCAGTTCACTTTCCCGCTTCTATCACTGCAACACCTGTTGGTTTACTGTTTGCCTGGCAAACCAGGAGGCGAGGGGAAAAACCACCGTGTGGAGGTTTCGCTGGTCAAAACAAACACAGACCCTTCTGAATAAAAATCTTAGAAAGAGGACATACTGGCTGCTGCATTTTTAAAGAGAAGCCAGCACTTTAACACTTGTTTTCTTATTTATTTATTTATTTTTTGAAAACCTATTACTTATTAATTTAAAAACCGAGGACGATGCATGCACAACAGCATGGCCGACTGTAAACTTCACAAACTGAACATTAAACACTGACAGGCAATTTTTAAACTTTACCAGGAGTCTAGATAACCCCAGAGGTGTCCTCCTCTCTCAAACATAAGAGAAAGTGATTGAACGCAGCAGGAACTCTGAATAAGTTATCTTCAAGTCCAATTTCAGTCTTTCTCTGATGCTAATAAGAACCCACAGGAGGTCTGTAGGGATTGTGAAGAAAGCCTGAAACAAAGTAACAAACCTATAAATGTTGAGGCAGCAGTTCAGCTCCGAGATCAGGGCTCAAGGTTTTTATGGGGAGAGTAATAATAAACATAGGTTTCCTTCCTGTAAATAGATTAATGCACTCTTAGAAAAAAAAAAAGCTGATTTGACATTTGATCTGTTCTCATGAAAATCTTGAGGTTTAAAACTATAAAAATGTGTTTGATATAACTCTATTGTTTAACCTTCAAAGTGTATTTGTTGCCATCTTTTGTTTAGAACCCTGACATCACACTAACCTTATCTCCTTCTCCCTGCACCGTGTTAGATGACGGGAAAGAGGAACCACCGACCACTTTGCTCTGGGTGCAGTACTTCCTGGCGCAGCACTTCGACATGATTGGCCAACAGACACTGTCCCTAGAATACATCAACGCAGCCATTGAGAGTACACCTACACTCATCGAACTCTTCCTAATCAAAGCCAAGATTTACAAGGTAACGAAGGCCACACATTTATGTGTTTGCTCTCTGAACTGAGAAGCATAGTTTGATATCTGTTTACTAACCTTTATCCTCCCGCAGCATGCTGGGAACATCAAGGAGGCTGCTCAGTGGATGGATGAGGCCCAGGCTCTGGACACAGCTGACAGATTTATCAACTCCAAGTGTGCCAAGTACATGCTGAAGGCTGGCATGATCAGGGAGGCGGAAGAAATGTGCTCCAAGTTCACACGGGTGAGAAAAACTGTGTGCACACAAGTACATACTGACAGCTGACAAGTATGAAAATATCAACACATACTCATGGTTCTATTTCCTGTTGAGTCCATTCATGAAGAACTTGGAGATCTTGGAGGAAGTTATTCACTTTGGAAGATTCATGGAGGATTAAAAACACAGGATTGAGGCTTCATTAGCAGTGAAAGTCATAATATATTTAGGATTTATTATTGATATGACGAGAGGGCCTTGAGGGACTTGTATTAATGACTCTGGTTACTTTATGTTTAGAAATATGAGAATAGGTGGAGGCTGTGATGTGAGTAAAGACAAAAAACCTTGTGAATATTTTAAAAGATACCGGTAATACTTTTTCTAGTTCAGCTGTAGCTAATGTGTCACAAACAGTTGTTTGTAGTTCAGTCTCTCTGATTGGCAGTTCAGCAAAGCGAAACAGGAGAGCCAGTGCACGAGAAGAAATATGGAAGCGCATCTAATATTCTTCTTCCACTAATAAAAGACCAAGGGCTGACAACACCAGCGCCATTTTCTACTTTTCAAAGGCCTACCTCACCACGAGTGTTGAGCGACAGTGAGAAATCTTCTCGTATCATAACAACGGTTTATTTTCTTCCTCGTCCTCTTCAGTTTTCCCCTTTTTGGAATGACGATTTCAGACTACCGCCCCCTGCTGACATGGAGAGTTATTGCCTCTCAAACATGTGCAGAATGTACGTGGTGGTTGGCCATCGGCTGAAGTCTTTGCGGTGTGTTCTAGTGCAACTTTTTGGCCAAGACGAAAGGCGTCCCCCGCTGACACCACAGGCAGCCTTCGTCGCCACCAGTTCTTGGCTGTCTGCTTGTTGTGTCAGTTATTCTCTGTGCACCAGCTGGACTTCTTTAACACCTAGGATTGAGAAGGTGTCATTTTAGAAAGTCAGACTAGTCTCTGAGGTGATACAAACTGAAAAAACTTAGACTGATAGGTGTTGTCATTGATCAGGCAAAGTGTACTCGGACAGTGAGCCAACCGAAAGGCTTAATTTGTCAGATGGAGTCTGTATGAATTGAGGAGCTCTCCCCTCAACTACATCATTTTTTTTCTTGATTTTATTTGTAAGGGACCATGTGCAATTAAAAGATAAATGTAACCATTTAATGCATTGCACCAGAGTTAGCCTTAGGGTAATTTACATCTGCAGTCTCTTGGCTATCATGTGTCATACAGAGACACAGAGCTGTCCCTCTCTGCAGCTGCTTATTGCTTTCAGACTGTGGTCCCACTTTTTAACAGCTTTTTCAGTCATTATGTCATAATAGTCCATTTAAAGAAAACGTTGAAATACTATTTAGTACATGAATGTTGTGTGGTGCTTGTATAAAAGACTCCAGAACTCAAGAGAGCAGAGCCGGGTGGACAGGAGTGGCATTTTTAAAACATGGTTGATGTTCATCTGACACCAGCATGCTGGGCCATAACTAAAGAAGTGTTTCTATGTATGGTTCTATAAGCTTCAAACTTCAACCTTCTTTTAACACACAAGCAGATTTAAGATGCAAGCAGAACTTAGAGTTAGAATAATATTGCTTAATGTTGTTAGATGCATTGACGGGAATCAAGTGCTGGTGTTTAGTTTTGTCTTTATGTTCTCTGTGTAACTGCACAAGTTTTCTTATCATACTACCTGTACATTTAGGATTTCTATACTTTTGCTTTGTGTTATCCATATCACCTGTCGACAGATTGACAGGAGATTTGTGTGTGCTACTTGGCGACACTCATTGCACAGTGAATGTTCACATTCAAGTCAAAATTTTAAGGCGGTCAGTTGTAGCTAAGTCGAGACGTGAGGTGAGACCCATTATATTTACACTCAGCTGGTGCATCCTGCAGTTGGTGCCTAAAATGAAAAAGGGGACCACATCTGCAAACAATTTCACACCCTGAACATGCCCGTTCATGAGACATTACACATGAGAGTTAATTACTGCTTTCTAAGTAAGGAGCTCATGGACCTTGTTTTCCTCCCAATTTGCAGTCAGGGTTGGTTGGTTAGTTAGTTTCTGACTACGTGAACACACTTCCTCCTTTATATTTCATGTCATTACAATTCACACCCTGTCACATTCTTCCAACTCCCCTATTTAGCCAGAGATCAAGTAGTCTTCTTTTTTTTACAAACTCTGCTGCATAACAGAGGAACAACAATGCTCCCATCGGGTCCTGTTGAAAGAAAAACAGTGCTGCATTGACATCTGATAGTTTGTGTGACATGAGCTTGTTGTGCTTTCTTTTTGTTCAGGAGGGAGCGTCAGCAGTTGAGAACCTCAATGAGATGCAGTGTATGTGGTTCCAGACAGAGTGTGCACTCGCATACAAGGGCATGAACAAGTTTGGGGATGCCCTGAAGAAGTGCCATGAAATTGAACGGGTGAGCCCTTGTGATTGGGAGTTATACTCACATATTATAACTATGTTTTTCATGGGTCATATCCTTTATTCACTTTGGTCTTGCATTACTTTCATCAGCATTTTGTGGAGATAACGGACGACCAGTTTGACTTCCACACCTACTGCATGAGGAAAATGACGCTACGCTCGTATGTGGACCTGCTTAAATTAGAGGACGTGCTCCGGATGCATCCCTTCTACTATAAGGCGGCCATCACGGCCATACAGATCTACCTGAGCCTCCACGACAATCCCCTGACGGATGACAGCAAGGAGCTGCAGGCAGACACTGGTGAGGGTGCATGACTTGTGAAAACAAAGTTACAAATCGTAATAGACACTTGGTGAGAACTATTGTGATTTATGATACATACAAGTTATCATATAATATATATATATATATATATATATATATATATATATATATACATACATACATACATACATATAAGTTATCAGGCATCACTGATCCCTGATGAATACCCCGCTTCTTTCTCTTAGCTAATCTTTCGGACAAAGAGCTGAAGAAGTTGAGGAACAAGCAGAGGAGGGCCCAGAAGAAGGCCCAGCTGGAGGAGGAGAAGAAAAATGCAGAGAAGGAGAAGCAGCTTAAGAACCAGAAGAAGAAGAAGGAGGATGATGACGAGGAGATCGGAGGTCCCAAGGAAGAGCTAATTCCTGACAAACTGGTCAAGGTGAGAAAGAGAAACCTAAAGATTCCTTGCCTGTACACGTGAACATCAAGTTATCCATAGAGCAAAACCAGTGAAAGTGATGACTGTTTTTCTGTTTACAGGTAGAAAATCCACTGGAAGAAGCAGTCAAGTTCTTGATGCCTCTAAAACATCTGGTCAAGGACAAAATCGACACACACCTACTGGCCTTTGAGATCTACTTCAGGAAAGGTCAGCGTGCACTCTTATGTATGAAATACTTTCCTGACTCCTATTCAGTTGAAAGGTGTCAGGAATTTGTGCGATATTTGAATACTTTGTTACTCAGATTTACAATCTTCTCTTTTCAGAAAAATACCTGTTAATGCTCCAGTCGGTGAAGGGAGCGTTGGCCATCGACGCAGATCACCCGTGGTTACACCAGTGTCTTGTTCGCTTCTTTAAAGGAGGTATGAGATTGTTTTGAGCATTTTCATTGTGTGTATATGAGGCCTAGCAGAAGGCACCTTGACGTCTGCCAGCTAAGTTAAAGGGATAGTATGCATCGCATTCGTACCAAAATTGAAGCATACAGTATACTAAATAATGCACAGAGCTTTAAAGTTGTTGATGTTTTCACCAGTTGGCATACGGTTTGCCGCCATACGGTTTAACTACTTAGCAAGATCAACCCAAAGTAACCCAATAGTAACTAGCTGAAAGGGGGCATATCCCCACCTAGTACAGTGGAATTGGACATACTTTTAATTCCTCAACATAAGTCCCACCGGTATATTAGACGCAGTCTGTTTTGGGGGGTTTCCAAAAGAGATACATTTTAAACTTTCTAACTGAGGACGGTTGCACTGGTATATACTGTAGGATGGAACCAACTTTCTGGATGTAAAAATAAAAGTACATTTTATACACTGGATTTTACCCCAGTGCTGTACACTGGGACAAGGACAGTTTTCCAATTGAATTGACTAATTGAGCTTTTACCATAGTTTGACTTAACTGTTTATGTGGACGTACTAAGTGTGCCTCATGCGTTTCCGCAATTACATGACACAATGTGGAATCCCACTCTGAGACACTGTTATAATGCTGAAACAGTTTATGAGGACAAAGGCTTAATCATGGCGGAGCTTTGTTACGAGGCTATTGTGAATCTACTCAGTGCTTTCCCATTTATTCCCACCATAGCTCCTAACTCTCTCCTCTCTTTGTTTCAGTCTCAGAGAGTAAGGAGCTGCCGGAGGTGGTCAGGACGGTGCTGAAGCAGGAGATCGCCCGGCTGTTTGGGGACAGCAACGCAAAGAGCTTTAACCAGGCCTACCTCACCAAGCACTCAAACTCCATACCACATCGACTTGCTGGTAGGCCTCTCAGACATTTGCAAAATGTAGTTTTTAATGATAAAACTATACTGACACATCTTTGAATATAAGTTTATTCTGATATTAGAGACAAAACACAAGTTAAAGTTGAGGTCTCTGTGAAGGGGTGCACCAATCGATCGGCATGCGACCGGAACCTCACAAGTATAGCTGATTTTAGGCCGATCACACACACACACGAGTCGTTTCTTGCACTGTGCAGCAACACAAACACTAAGGGACGGCCACACACAGCAAGCTAACATGTCGACAGTGTAGACATGAGATGCCGATCAGCAGAGGAGAAAAAGGTACATGTAGTTTTAGGCCAGTGTGTGCGCTCTCACAGGCTTGGGGAGCGCAGAACATTAAAATATTTAATTATTGTCTCCGTAATATTATTTGGTTACGGAGGGACACCTAAAATTCCAGTGTATGAGCACATTTAGAAGTAGCCTACAACTTTGCAGGAAATATTAGGCTATTGATTAATATAGATAATTTACGGATAAACCTGATTTAAACTCTTACATAGCAATCACAAAGTCAGAGAGAGGCAGACAGGTGAGAGTCTGTAAGCTGAACAGAGTGAAGCAGTAAACTTCTCTGTTTTTAAAATTTTATCTATTTATGAGATTAAAAACCTAAAGGGATAAAGAGTGTTACTGAAAATTTAATGCAGAGAATTCAGTTAATGAGTTATTGTGAAAGATCATTGAATACATTTTTGTTTGTTTTTCTTTACACAGACACTTCCACCATATAAATGATGGCTTTAAACTAAAGTAGAATCCAGACCTGTACCTGTAACAAAGGGTTTGATTTTCAAAATCTTCAAGTGGAGATTCATTTGAGTGAGCATGAGAGATTGTCATTGCAGCAGTTTTCATATTTTTTACAGTCAGGTTTTATTATAAATAAAAAGATACTTAAATCAAAGACATTTTCCAAATTTTCTTTGCTGTTGCTGTCAATAATAGAGCTTTAAAGATAGAAAATGGGTATCGGCAGGTAAAAATCGGAATCGGCCAAACAAAGTGTAATCTGTGCATCTGTAGTCTCTATGCCACTTTCCTGTAGTTTTTCTGGTTTCTTTTTTAGTTACTAATTTCAAACAATCTCAATACATATAATAGGGGACGACTTGTAGCAAAGGGCAGAGGCGAGAATTGAACCCATGACGATGAGGACTACATCTTCTGTACATGGGGCCCATGTCATACCCTTATATCCCACTTTCACACTTTCTCTTGTTTAGTGAGAAATCTTAACAGATACAGTTCTTCACTTCCTCTGTTGTAAAGGAGGATCTACATTCTATAGATAGTAGGAAAATAATCCAGATCCATACTTCTAAAATTCCTTTACGTCTAGTGCTACCCACAACACGACATTATCACAATACAATTGGGGTGCTGGTAGCACAGTGGTTAGTGCGCACGCCCCTCTCCTGGAGGATGTAGTCCTTGAGAGGGGCGGCCCAGGTTCGAATCCAACCAGTGGCTCCATTCCCGCATGTCATTCCTGGCTGAGGGGCGGCTGTGGCTCAGTTGGTAGAGTCGTCACCTCTCAACCAGAAGGTCGAGGGTTCAATCCCCAGCTAAGCAACGTGTCCTTGTGTCTTTGTTTTAATTGTACTCTCAACAGCATTGAATGAGGGATTGCCCTCAATGATTTCTCAATCAAATAGAGGTTGAATGAAAGATAGTTCATTTATTTTCTGTCCTCAGATAAGATGCGAGTTGCTACAATTCTTCAATAGAAGTGTGTTTTGTCTTGGAATGATGTTTGACATGACCTCACTCACTGATCATGAGCGTATTGAAACATATGATGATTCTGGCTTTAAACCGCCCTCTGGGGAAGATGAACATAGAAGAGTCCATCCATTCATGGACCTCACCTGGGTCCAGATTTGGACAGAGGCCCACCGTTTGTGGCCGTAACAACAACCTGACAATCTACCCTTTCCCCCTAGACATTCCCCCACCCTTTTTTCTTTTTTTCAAAAGTTTCAGACCTCACCTGTAACAAATGTGCATGTTGTATATAAGACTCATAGTTGCTCTTCTCTCCCTCCTGCAGCTGCTAAGATGATGGTGTATCTGGACTCATCGACAGAAACGAAGGCAGCAGAACTGGCAACTTCACTAGACGAGTCACTCAACAACAGAACAATACAGGTTTGCATCTAATGATTACATGATCAGTGTTAAAATACTGGCTTTGATTGCACTCAGAGTTTATCTCATCTTTTTTTTATACAGCTTAGTTGGAGTGAATAAAATACTATGAATAATATTTCAGTTAATAATTCTTTGTCTTTCCTCATCAGATCTGCACAGAGGTCCTGGAGTGTCTTCGGAGCGGCCTCCTGGGCGATTTTAAGGACCGCGCTGAGTCGTACCGCACTGAGTGTCACAAGCTTTATCCCTACACGTTAGCTTTCACTCCCCCAGGATACGAGGAGAACACCAAGATCGCCAATGGAGATGTTTCTACAGAAACAGAGGAGATGGCCAATGAGATGTGAGCAGGACAGAACAACAGTGGATGAGGAAAAAGGAACAGGGCCGAGCATGAAGCCTTGTGGTACGCCTGGCAGCCATTTTGTAGAGCCAGACATGGGAAGCAAGAAAGGGTGTTTCGGTCTTTGGCTCAGCTTAATCGGGTCTGACTTGGCATGGCTTGGCTCTCTCCCACATGGTGAAAATCAGGTGTGTGTGTGTGTGTGTGTGTGTGTGTGTGTGTGTGTGTGTGTGTGTGTGTGTGTGTGTGTGTGTGTGTGTGTGTGTGTGTGTGTGTGTGTGTGTGTGTGTGTGTGTGTGTGTGTGTGTGTGTGTGTGTGTGTGTGTGTGTGTGTGTGTGTGTGTGTGTGTGTGTGTGTGTGTGTGTGTGTGTGTGTGTGTGTGTGTGTGTGTGTGTGTGTGTGTGTGTGTGTGTGTGTGTGTGTGTGTGTGTGTGTGTGTGTGTGTGTGTGTGTGTGTGTTGTGGGAAAGGGGGGAAAAGAGGAAGACAACCGAATGGCCATTGAACTTTTTTTAATAGAGCTGAAAACTATGCTCAATCGGAAAATAAACAGTAGTTATTGGCAAACTGTTGGGAGAAACTGTGACAGACTGACACAGACGTTTTGTTTCTTCAAATACGATCAACAACGGTGACAGCAACCACTCGAGTTTGACTCTGTGCTGCCCCAACACATGTCTATCACATACTGTGTTCCCCTCATTTTAAAATGTTAATTTAAATAAAGTAGGACACTGCTGTCCCGGGGGAACTGGAGACTGAGCTGAGTGGATCTGACCTGCCACAGATCTGAAGGAAGCTGAGCAGAAAGAGTTACCAAGGACCCTGAAGCAGACACCGAAGACATCCAGTAACCACAGGTGTTTCTGCATTTGCTGTTGCTCTATTGAACCAATTATCTACATGTGACATCACCAGAGTGTGTGAGGAAGAGGCCAATCCTCATATGTTACCAGTTGTTTTTTTATCAAACTGTGCTTCCCTCACAGCTCCCAGCTTAGCTTGGGAATATGTTATCCTTTGTCTGTAATATTGGAGCACCTTGTAGCACAGATTAAAAACTGTAAAGGTTGTGTATCGGGCTCCATTTCAAATACACTGTTTCTCTTAACATTTTACATAGTTCTGAGAAAGTTGGATAGATCCAAGCAATACCATAGATACCTTCCTCTCCAATGGATCAATAAAACTTGATGATTATGATTTCTAGATCTGGTTGAAGTGGTGACACCGAGCCTTCTGGCAGAGCATTTGTGTTGTGGCTGTTGTCACTGCTAGAGATGGTTTCATCTGCATGTAACAGAGTCTAATATTGGAGTTGAAAAAGCTTCCAGGACACCTCACTCCTACAGCTCCTCTTGGTTTAATAAAAATGGCTCCTCTAAAGGTCAGAGTTCAGGCTCCAGGGACGTTAACCCGGAGTAGGAAAACGTTTCAAGGAGAGTAAACATACAAGTTGGAATTTGTCATTTTACTTTCTCTGTTCCCCCTTTTTTTTCTCCAGCAATCTCTTTTCTTCCCTTTTTCCTCTAATTTGGGTTCTAATGTGAAAGATGAAATCTGAGATGGTGATGTAAGATATCTCTGGATTTTTGTATTAAAACTAAACAAAAGAAAACAATTGACTTCCGTGCAAGCCTTTTTTGGAGCTTCTGGTTGGTATCTACTTGTGTCTTTGGTTCAGATGTGAGATGCTGCTCAGTTTGGGCCTGTTCAATGTGGGAACGTAAACACTAATGATCATTATTGTATTTCTTCACCACTAATCTGGGTCTCCACATGGATTGCAACACTTAATCAAAGCAAAACTTATCATACCCTGACCATGTTATTGAAAACATGTCACATGTCACAAGTTATGGTGGTCACATTTTTATAGACTTTTCTAGTTGGTGTTCAGACTTGAATGATCATATACATAAACTTTCCAAGTCCAGAAGTCATTTTTGAAGTTATTCCAACATGACATGAATGCAAAGTAGAACCCTTGATGAGTTTGACATTAAACTCTATTTACTACAATTTAAACACAAAAAAAAAATCAAAAATCTTGATTGTGATTTTTCAGTTTCTCAATGTGTAAATAACCCTCGCTCTTTCTAAAATTACTCAGACATTGTTTTACATTACAAGGCTGTAGTTTCGTTTTTTTCACATCAGTAATTAATAGATAGGTTGCTGGATATTCTTGTTAAAAGCGTCTCACCAAAGTTTTTGATCAAAAACAAAAAGGACTCTGGAGAGATTTTGACTCCTGAATTGGGATGAAGAAATTCTCCCTGGACTAACAACACATAGTTGATGTTGAGACAAACGTGGTTTTAACTACGAGCTTGAATGGGGATACATCTTACGGAGAAGTGACTTTAATGGACAGTGGGTCCAGCAGGATTTTAAAGTGAAATACAAGAGTGTAAAGTAAATCCTGTAGGGGGCAGCAGCATGTTGCTCTCAGGGAAATTGAGTAGTAGGAGCTGTTGCAGGGTTGAAGTGAGAAGTTGGCATAAATGGGTTACTGACAGGACATATCAGGCACAGGTCGGTTGCTGGACCGGAAAAAAAGCAATAATGCGAAAAGAAAAGTAAGGCATCCATATAGGTAGTCACAAAACATCATAGAAGAAAAACCATCACTAGGGTCAAAAATTACAAAAAAGTGCAAAATAACCAGAGACACAAAACAAATACTAAAGGATGTAAATTAATCTCGAATGACTTTAGGCCTACCTGTGACTCTATCTGTGATGTATTAAGGGCTGGAGGGTCTCTACGTGTTTTTGAAATTCCGCGATTACAAAAATGGACGAGAATTTAGTTTTTTTTTCATTTAGTGAGATGTTACTAAATGTTCAGGGACCTTTATTAAAACAATTGTGTTCATTTTCTTAAGTAACCGATCCCTTAAATATTTGCAGAGGAATCCACCCGAACCAAAGCAAAGCCATATGCTGATGCCTGCTTGTCATATGATCAACTCTCCACCCTCACACTCCAGTAATCACCACGCTGCCAACTGAAGCAGAGAGGCAAACCCTACACACTTCTCCTCTCATTCAGCTTACTTAACGAGGGAATACTTTTCAGTGAGTTATTTATCGGAAACTTAAACATTAAAATATTTTTTTTCTAGGAACAAGCGACCTTACATCTCTACTATTTGTCTTTGGGATCAACTAAAACATTTTTTCCTACAGGATTGTTCTTTTTCTTGACCTGTAAATTTCTTGACCTGTAAATGGAGTCATCTCTTGAGTTGTCAAACTCTATGAGCAGCGTGTCCTCGCTGCTGAATCGCTCCCGCACCTTTAAAGTTCTGGTGATCGGAGACTCCGGGGTGGGGAAGACCTGCCTCACACACCGACTCTGTGCCGGGGAGTTCCCCAGCAGAGTGGAGGCTACCATCGGGGTGGACTTCCGCGAGAAAGTCCTGGATGTCGACGGAGAGAAAATCAAGGTAAGTGACAAACTTAGTGCATCACTTGAAGTAAAAACATTCAACTACAGCAAACCTCTGGTTCAACTCAACGTGCCACTTTAACGCACAGTGGTGATCTTCAATCCGGTGTTGTTTTCAAATGTTTAACAAACTGAAATGTAAATGATGTTAGCTTTTTGAGGTTGCATGTAACCTAAATCACTTTCCAAAAATCTGTTAAAATCAGAGCTGCTCACTGGCAATGTGTGAGAAAGGTCATCATAAATGTGTGTTAGATTCAATCAGGTGATGTAAGTGTACGTTTTAAATGTGACATTATTGTATTTTATCCAGCATTGTTAGCCTTAAATATCCCCTGAGGCTCTTTGGTAGAGTCCTGCAGTGTAGCTGGGCTGAATGAGTTATTTGTCCCATAAAACCAATGACTGAGAATTCTCTGGATTTCACACAATCAGCAGACCTAATGCACAGCTAATGCTGCTTGTAAATCACTCTGAACATTACATGCTTCATTAAAGAAAATAGATATAAATTCAGGTCTGATTTTGGTACCCTGCAGTTAAGGTGTGAACATTTTTAATTTATCACCATCTTGTAAATACAACTGACTGTTGTCTTTTAATTTGCTGGGTGTGAGGGGTAGTTGTTTAGAACTGGAGCTGGTTATGAGCTTTGTGTTCAGTTTTGTGTCATTGTGCCTGTCAAAGAAACATCTCATGTACCTCAATTGTTTGTGGATGTTGCCCTGAGTTCATCAAACTCAGTATCATTTTACCAAACCAAGTCTCAAGTCACCAAACATGAGTCCCAACACAAGTCAACAAAGAAAAGCTTTAAGAAAAGTCATAGGTCACTTACGGTCAGACTGTGAAAAGTCTAAGTTTCAAGTCTGTCAATATAAGTTCTCAATTGGTCTCATCTTATCAGGTTAAAGGTCAGTCCAGGTCCTAGGCTTAAAAAAAAAAAGTTAAGCCTCAAACCAAGTGTACAGTATGTCCCAACAAGTCTCAAGTCAATCTCGTAAAGTCCTAAACTCAAAGTTTTGTCGACCATGTCTCCTCTCTACCAGGTCAAGTCATTTTAAGACTCAAGAGAAGTCCCTATCGTAAATAATCCTGTCCACAACGACTAGTTTTTAATCAATCTTTACACGTTTTCAATTTAATTCAAGGTTTATCGAGTCAGGTCCAAATAGGTAATGTCAGCTATGTCTCCTGTCAAAACTCAGGTTAAACCAAGTCACAAGTCTATCATAACATGTTTCAAGACAAGTCATGAGACAAGTGGGTTAAGTTGTGAATCAAGTTTAAAGTAAGTGAAGTCAAGGCTTGAACCAAGTCTCAAGTCTCTTCAGAAAGTTGTTAGTCCAAACCGAGTCGCAAGTCTGCCATGTTTCAAGACCAGTCATGAGACAGTTGGGTAATGTTGTGAGTCAGGTCTCAAGCCAAGTCTCAAATCAATGAAGTAAAGTGTTAGTCCAAACCAATTCTCAGCTCTATCATGGCAAGTTTTAAGACATGACATAAATCATTCAAGTCTCAGTAAAAGTCTGAAGGTAAACAGTTCAGGTCTCATGTCCACTGTCTCTCTTGCCATACAAGTTAAATCTCAGTCCAAACAGTTTATTTAGAACTTTTCTAAAAGAGGGTTTTAGAGTGACATTCTGACAAAGCCCAACAGATAGATCAGACTTTCTAACCATCAGAACATGTTCCCTCTCTGTGATGACTCATTGCCATGCTCTGCATGTGGTGTTTTTTGTGCCTGTTTTGTGGTATTTCACAACATGTTTTCTATTCCTTTCCGTGCCTTCCTACTCATTAGCTTCCTCTTTAGCCGTTTTCACATATGCACTCCAGATAATATCTAGATATTTACAGGAGGACTTCTCCGGAGATTCTCCCGACCTAGCCGTTCACATATGCTCCTCACAGCAGGGGACTTTCCCTGTCTGGTGGTCTGCTACACGACGTTATAATGAGAATATTTGTCTTTATATCAATGCTATGTGTAATCCAATGGAATGACAACATCCACAAAAGAGAGGAGAACAACATACTGACGAACAGAAAACAGAATGCAGACGTTTAATTATAGCACAGAGATCGTAGTGGTCGCGTGCAGACACTTTAAACAGTCACTATATATAAACGTCATTCTCTTTCTATTGGCTCGAGTTGAAATCTCCAGAGTATATTCTGCCGCGTTCAGACATCAGCTCACTTGGATATTCTGTAGATAAAATACTAGAGGTCTGGAGGAGAAACTCCAGGTAAAGTCTGCGTGAAAACTGTGTCTGTTTGCATTCACACATAGCCTAAAGAACCTCCGGGTAGACAAATCTCCAGAGTTTTTCAGGAGATTTCTGTATGTGTGAAAAGGGTTGTTCTTATGTTTTGTGTCCTATGCCCTCTCCCCTCCAGCTCCAGCTGTGGGACACAGCAGGACAGGAGCGTTTCCGTAAGTCCATGGTGCAACACTACTATCGCAACGTCCATGCTGTGCTCTTCATATACGACGTGATCCGCCCTGCCAGCTTCAACGGCCTGACTGCCTGGGTGGAGGAGTGCAGGCAGAACTCCCTCGGACATGACATCCCCAGGTAACTACACCAACACTCTGTTTGTACCAGTCTGTTCCAGCTCAGCCTCTCTCATTTGTCTGTCCCCGCTGTGTGACTTCCTCTCAGGTTCCTGGTGGGTAATAAGAGTGACCTCCGTGACCCCCGGAGGACCGAGGGCCAGGTCAACCAGGAGCTGGCAATGAGTTACGCCAAGGCCAATGGCATGTTGTTTTTTGAGACTTCTGCCAAAAACCCACCAGACAAATGTGTGACGGTTCGACAGGGTAAAGGGGAGGTGCCTTATCAGCAGGACAAGCTGGAGGACATCGTTGTTGCTCTCGGCGCCAAGTTAAAGAGGCAGAAGAAAGTTTCAGGAGCGAACGCCACAGCGTGCAACAAGTCCTTTAACGTGAGCAGGAAACGGGCAGAGAAGGAGCAGTGGACATGCTGCTGAGACAAAGAGGACTTTCAGATGGCAGAATGTGAGTTTTTACTGTGATTGTGATTGTGATTGTGTGTGTGTGTGTGTGTGTGTGTGTGTGTGTGTGTGTGTGTGTGTGTGTGTGTGTGTGTGTGTGTGTGTGTGTGTGTGTGTGTGTGTGTGTGTGTGTGTGTGTGTGTGTGTGTGTGTGTGTGTGTGTGTGTGTGTGTGTGTGTGTGTGTGTGTGTGTGTGTGTGTGTGTGTGTGTGTGTGTGTGTGTGTGAGTGAATATTATTTGCGATGTTCACTTTTGACCAAAGATCAGAAATGCAGTTTTACTATACTTTCATATATAGCCCTACATTTTTAAAGAAACGAGATGTAATACTGGAAATGTTGTGTAAATGTTTGATTTCATTGTTTACATATCTGACAAATAAAAAGACTGTGAAAGTGTATTTAGTGGAAGTTCTGGTCCAAATTTACTTCCGTTTTTTGACATTTGGTTTCACAGAACTGGCTGTGGCTGTAATCCCATCCTGTGCTTTACAGTTAAGCATAACTAATAGCTGTGCTGCACAATCAGTATGAGATTGTTTGAGCCTTGAAGAGACTGTGAAATGACAATGTGACACAATGGCCGTTACATTTTGGTTTAATGACTGAGAAACTGACTTAAGCTGCTTTTTCAGGCACGTCTATGTTTCTCAGTACAAAGTCATGTATATAAGATAACAGGAAAAACATTTCAACTTGGAAGTTATCATGTATCAAAGAAACTGGACATTTGAAAAACAACAGGGTGTATAAATAACTGTCATGCAATCTATTTATAGTTGCTCATCTGTAAGTCTGTAGTTTGTAAATATATGTTTCGTATCTTCATACAGAAGTCCGGGGCTTACTTGAGCTGATATCCACAGACATTTCCGGATTGTGTTTTTGAAAAAAATATCCCATCACATGTGGTATTTTAATATCTTTAAATCTTTGCAATTTACATAATCCCATAACATATCAGAGGTTTGTTAACCTTATATCCTTATGATATTAGTAGTTCACAGACAAGAATAAACAGCAACATTTGGTCCCATTGTGTCAAAATTTTAGAAACAGCAATATGGTCATGCTAAATGGTGGAATATGAAAGCTGTGTTTTTGCTCTTGTGCTCTTGCTTGAACATGAACTGATGTTTGTAACCACTGAAAGAAGAGTTTTAATGAGACTGTAACAATGCACGGGTTGGTAAAACTATCTCAAGTCATTGTCACAACAACTGAGATATGTTTCACCTTGCCTTATTATTGGTTTATTTAAAGAGAACTAAATCCTAAATCCCCTTAAATGTGTATTTTTTTTGTTCTTTCATTGTGTGTGTGTGTGTGTGTGTGTGTGTGTGTGTGTGTGTGTGTGTGTGTGTGTGTGTGTGTGTGTGTGTGTGTGTGTGTGTGTGTGTGTGTGTGTGTGTGTGTGTGTGTGTGTGTGTGTGTGTGTGTGTGTGTGTGTGTGTGTGTGTGTGTGTGTGTGTGTGTGTGTGTGTGTGTGTGTGTGTGTGTGTGTGTGTGTGTGTGTGTGTGTGTGTGTGTGTGTGTGTGTGTGTGTGTGTGTGTGTGTGTGTGTGTGTGTGTGTGGGGGCAGGGGCAGGGGGATAATGTGTGCAAATGCCAGTGTCACATTGGTGCAACATTCAGAAGGCGATTGGTAGAAGTCTGTCTCTAGACTCAGGGGAGGAAATAACTGAGGGAGGAGAGGAAGCTGATTTTTTTTGTTTGACATTTTCTTCTTTTCATGTTTTCTGTTTTCTTCATGTTGTGAATATTTGGTGAAAGTGGAACTAATCAAGAGACAGTGTAGGAATGTAATTCTTTTGTTTGCTGACTCTGAAAAGATACACACTAAAATCACTATTTCCCTTGAACACCAAGAGGATTCAAGGAGCTATGAGCAAAGGTCACAGGTCACATACTTACCTGCTGACCAGAGCCCGAGAACCCATCTCCACATGTATTCATTTATTAGTGATAGTAGCTTAGTTTTGATTTGCTGATTATGAAGTGGATCTAACTACCCTCTCTAGATGAACATTTGGCAGTCCCACCATGTTCCATTTTGCATCAACTTATTTTGAAGGGTGATTTGGCTTTCATTAACCTGAATACTAAAACTTAATTAACCATGAAAGAAGTGGAATAAAATGAAATGTTTGAAAGTTACACATCCATTCATAGAACCCTCTATATTGTTATTACATACTTACCACTGTCATCACTGTTTTTGTAAACTTACATCTCTTACCTCCAGCAAGTATTTTTACATTCAGTTGACAAGCCTGAATAAATGTTGTATTTAATTTTCTTTTTTTTTAACCAGTAAGAATGTTAAGTTAAATCCTTAATGTATAAATCTCTTCTTATTCTTATTTTTTTTATATTTTAAGTGCTTTTTTTATGTATCTATTCTTATATTGTTTTATTTGCTCTGATAACATGCTGCTGTAACACCACAATTTCCCAGTTTGGGATCAATAAGGTAAATCTATTATATTCTATTCTATTCTATATCATGCATTGCTTGTTCAAATAGATTTCTGGGTGGTTGTGTAGACAGAGATGATTGCCTCAGAGTTCTGCTGAACCAGCATGATGATGATAGTGCGGCTCTGCAGTGACCTGGTAAGCTAACCTCGTTGCATTCCTGGCCTTACTTCCATTTCCCCTCCTAATGCTACACATCTGCTCACAGGTATCACCCTAAACACCTGGTACTTGACTCTGCTGCCCTCTGCTGGATTGACCTGGGACTACAATGTGTGACAAATAATGTCTAGTTTACTCTTTTTTTTGTAGCTGTTAATCCTCCAGTTCTTCAGAAGTAATTCTTATAGGTCAATTATGCAAAGCCTGAAATATTTTATTTTATTTTTTAGGTTTAGGTTTTTTTTTATGCATGGTTCAAAGGGAAATATCTAACTTAAACCTATAGGTTCCCTTTTTTATTTAGTAAATAAGTTCTTTGTAATCATATTTCTCAAATCTTTTTAATTATCTGCAAGGTCTTTCAAGGTTGTGATTGTGCTTGTTTTTTTGTCACTGATAGAAAAAGACCTTTGTTAAAGAGTGGGAAGCAGTGATTCAGCAGAAACAGATATCGCTCTCTCTAAAGCTCCTGCAGACTCCACTGCCAAAACCAGTTCAATCAGGAGAGACTTAATTGAGAATGAACAATTATTTATTCAACAATAAATGTGCAACAGTTTAGATTTGAATGTGCAAAGTCTTTGGGGGATTAGACTCCATCATGATGACTTCATGTACTCAGAAGGGTAATGAGGCCGACTGCAGGATAGGAAACCCCCTTATGGAGTCTAGACCCTGGTGGTGGTGAAAGCAAACTGGCCCCCCCTTGGTTTCAGCACCCCCCTATGTAACTGGCTGCTTGACTTCCTCACAAACAGACCCCAGTCTGTGCGGGTGGGCAACAACACCTCCAGTGTCATCTCCCTGAGCACCGGCTCCCCTCAGGGCTGCGTCCTGAGTCCGCTGCTGTTCACCCTGATGACCCATGACTGCTGCGCCAGGTCCACTACTAACCACATCGTGAAGTTTGCAGACGACACAACAGTAGTGGGCCTCATCCGTGACAACAACGACATGGACTACAGAGAGGAGGTGAAACATCTGGTTGACTGGTGCAGAACCAACAACCTGGCCCTGAACGTCGATAAAACCAAAGAGATCATCGTCGACTTCAGGAGGTGCCAGCCCAGCCACACACCACTCCTCATCAACGGCACAGCAGTGGAGAGAGTTAGCAGCACAAAGTTCCTGGTGGTGCAGATAACAGACACTCTGACCTGGTCCCTTCACACCGGAGCAGCACATGCACTTTCTGCGTCGGATGAAGAGAGCACACCTCCCTCCTCCTATTCTCACCACCTTCTACAGAGGTACTATAGAGAGCATCATAACAAACTGCATCTCTGTCTGGTCCGGAGCCTGCAGTGCCTCCGACTGGAAGTCTCTGCAGAGAGTGGTGAGGACGGCGGAAAAGATCATTCAGACTCCACTTCCTCCCATCCAGGAGATCGCAAAGATCCGCTGTCTGACCAGGGCTCAGAAAATCAGCAGAGACACCTCCCACCCCCACCAAGGACTGTTTTCACTGCTGGACTCTGGAAAGAGGTTCCGCAGCCTCTGAAGCAGAACTTCCAGGTTCTGTAACAGCTTCTTCCCACAGGCCATAAGACTTTTGAACACGAAAAAATAATTCCTCCATTCCCCCTCAAACCCCCACACAGGACTACCTCACTGGACTGTAAAACACAATAGAACGTGCAATATATTTATCTGTATAGTATTTTTACTCATAGTTTTTCTTTTTATATCTATTTATATCTGCACCTTATTTTTATTTTTTATATGTTAATACATGCTGCTGTTTTTATCCTGCACTACAACGAACCAAATGCAACGAAATTTTGTTCTTATCTGCACTGTAAAGTACAAGTTTGAATGACAATAAAGAAAGTCTAAGTCTAAGTCTAAGTGATGATACCCCCCTATGGAGTCTAGACACTGGTGGTGGTGATGATACCCCCCTATGGAGTCTAGACCTTGGTGGTGGTGATGATACCCCCCTATGGAGTCTAGACACTGGTGGTGGTGATGATACCCCCCTATGGAGTCTAGACACTGGTGGTGGTGATGATACCCCCCTATGGAGTCTAGACCTTGGTGGTGGTGATGATACCCCCCTATGGAGTCTAGACCTTGGTGGTGGTGATGATACCCCCCTATGGAGTCTAGACACTGGTGGTGGTGAAGAGGAATGGAGGCTATGATGAGCCTGAATCTGGACTCTGCTGAGCTGTAATGGAGGTGACTGGGGCGGTGGTGGGTTGCAGCAGTTGCCCTGAAATGACAGAATGACTGTGGGAGAGAGAGAACTGTTTTAGCATTTTGCTGCAGCAGGATGATTGGTTGAGAGAGGTTGTGCAGAAATCTGGTTGGTTAATTACTTAAAGAATAAACGCCCATTATCAGCTGATCACCAGAGAAGGGAGACAGAGGAAGTATTTTAGGTTGAAGTGAAAGGATGAATGAATTTGTGAAAGAATATAACCAGTCTGAACTTCCTGTCTGAACTTACGCTGAGCTCCAGTAGTTGAACCTCGTAGAACACAGGAAATATCTGATGTGTTGCTGCTTGAGCGGCTACTTTGTGTTACTGTTTGACTTTGTTGTTATAAAGGTTTGACTTTATGTTTGCCCAATTCAATTTAAAACCTCTAAACTATAATACACACCTAATGCATGCACTTGTTGCGACCAAAAAATATTTGTATGCAATTCAATTTGACAGAAGAAAGCACACTACACTATAAGTTAGTAAGTAGTAAGTACTTCATATAATATTATTTCACATTTGTTTAACTTGTTAATTAAAAAAACCTACAGGTACTGTAATTTTATGTTAGTTTACACAGAAATTAAAAAGTTGTTATTCACTCTTAATTTTATGTTGATATATGACGTCATCGGCCTGCGTGCAGAGGTGACGTATAGAGTCGGGGTCGTGGTCAAGGGAGAATGCGCACGTATGCCGTTTTTGATTTGAGGACCCGATGCTTCTTAAGAGAGATAATCATTTAAAAAATACAGCACCGGGAAGAATAAAGTTGCAAAACGGAAGACAGAGTCCTGGTCTTTTCATGGGTGCAACATAATTTTCGTGTTTCCGCCCGGTTGGATTGTTTTTTCAACCAGAAGAAGCAACGAAAGACGCAGCAAAAAGTCCGCGAGCAGAGACTAACGTGGCCGCTAACTCGGCGTGCTAACTGATAAGAACTGCACTGTTTTGACACAGCAGAGAAGGTAGGAGATGTCTTTCATGACCGAACCACCGAAAATGTCACCTGCTTGGGAGGGTGTGTTGGATGAGATATAAGAAAAGCTGCTTTCACTTTCTGCAGTGGAGTTAAATGATGTCTGCACAGCACTAAGTTTGACCGTGGATGAAAGTGATAAAGACTCACCACGTAAGTTGAGAAGGCTCATCATGCAGTACTTGGAGAGTAATGACGTAAATTCGCAAGAAGACGATGGTTTGTCATTATTATTACAGCTAAATGACAAAATTGACATGCTAAAAGATAAAAACAAAGCTGGTAATTATTCCAAAATCGAACAAATGGCGCTGCAGCACCACCCGCTGGGTGAAGATGGTACTGCACCTAGCGACCCATATAAGGAAAAAGAGCCCAGTTTTGCACCGAGCACCACAGAAACTGTCCCTTTGAATGGTAATTGGACTTGAGCTTATATAGCACTTTTCTAGTCTTCCGACTACTCAAAGCGCTTTTACACCACATGTCAAACCCTTGAGAACATGAGAAACCCTTCAGTTGTCCATCCACTCTACAGAAGGGATTTAAAAATAACAGGACAAATTGGGGAGCCCAATCAAAAAGATAAATTAGGATATGCCAGCCTGGAAAGACAAATCCCAAGAGCATTGACTAAAGGATTTGATGAGGGAGAAGTGGTTGAAGCTGTCATTCGAGCAATAGTTGCTGGAACAAAACTGAGGAGTTATCTAGAAAGCAGGGTTGATCTGACACTATCAGCGTTGAGACAGATTCTACGAACTCATTATATTGAGAAGGATGCTACAGAGCTGTACCACTCTCTTACTCGTGCAGTTCAAGAACCTAAAGAAACCTCAATCCAGTTTTTGATGCGAGCCATGGACCTGAGGCAACAAGTTTTATTTGCTACAGAAAGAGCAGAGTCTGGTTTAAAGTACAGCATAGAGCTGATCCAAAATCAGTTCCTACAAACAGTCATCACCGGCCTTCAAGATGATACAATTAGGACTGACCTAAAACCCTACTTTCAAGACCCAAAGATTAAAGATGAAGATCTTTTGGAAAAGATGACAGCTGCATACAGCTTGGAAATGGAACGGAAGACCAAGCTTGCGACTACCTCCAAAACAAGAACAATAAAAGTAGCAGCTGTAAGTGAGGCGAGTGAGAAAGCTGAACAGGTGAGCTGCACACAGACAAAACTGAGCAAGTTAAGTCAAACACAAAAACGTGACACACTGATGGAAAAGGTGGACCAAGGTAACAAAGCCATATGTGAGGCTATTCAAAGTCTTACTGCTCAAATAGCAGGCCTCAGTCAGGTTCCCAGGTGCGAAAGTCAGCGAGTGAGTGAACAGCCCGGTGAGATATCGACCACCCGAGCAGCGAGCAGCACCCGCTCGACGATGTCAGCAGTGCCAGATGTCAAACCAAGAGGGAAAATGTGGTCATTTTTAGAAATGTGGCAGCACAGATCACTGGGCAGCAGGCTGTCGTAAGAAAACAACTGCAGCTACTGTAAATAAAATTGAAAGCCCTGTCCACAGCAGAGACAATGATGACCAAGTGAACCAGTTTAGCCTGAAAGCGCCTCTGACTGGCAAACAACAGCAAGCTGCGAAACTGGTAGGAAAGAAATGTCTTGTTCTAGCCTCACTAGGTGGTGTGAGTACCATAGTACTATGGGACACAGGTTCTCAAATTTCAATTGTTGGATCGAACTGGAAAAGAGAATTCCTACCAGATGTTGAAGTGAGACCAGTGGAGGAGCTCCATGATGAAGATGAGCTTGATCTCTCAGCTGCCAATGGGACAGACATTCTTTATGAAGGGTGAATAGGGATTGAATTTACTCTGTCCAAAAACGCTGTTGCTGGAATGAGTGATAAACCAGTTATGGTGCCAATTCTGGTTGCTATTGATGACTTTGAACGCCCTATCTTTGGCTTCAATGTTGTTGAAGAACTAGTACAAAAAGCTGAACCTGAAGGCAGTATCAACCCAGATCACATGGTACAAAAGCTATGCTCAGCCCTTAAAGTGGGCCGCAAAAGCTGTCTTGTCCGTCCTGAGGAAAGACAAGACTGAAGGCAGTGCACACATTGCAAGGGTGGGCAGAAGACCTGTCAGAATCCCAAATAACAAAGTCATGAAAGTGGAATGTGGTCAACTGAATAAAAGAGTACTGAGTGGGTCACGTGGTGTTGGAGCCAAGTCAGGAGACACCCTGGCCAACAGGACTGATGATAAGAGAGCAGTTGATTCAGCTTCCAGAGGAAGACGATGAAACAATAACTGTGACAGTTGAAAACCTAACTGACAAAGACATTACACTGTGTGGTCGCTCAACACTAGGTTGGTTGTATGGTGTGTATGCAATTTATCCACTTGAGATGAAAACTGCAGAGGATAAGGAGCCACAATCAACTAACAGCAGTGCTGAACCTCAGCTAAAACAACAAAGTCATGATCCAGGAAATGAACCCTGGGACCCACCAGTGGACCTGAGTCACTTGACGGAGGATCAACAACAACAGGTAAAGCAGATGCTTCGAGAGGAGTGTGATGTTTTTGCAAAGGATGACTTGGACACAGGGTGTATTTCCAGATTTAAAGATGGACATTCAGCTAAAAGATGATATTCCTGTACAGAAATCATACAATGCAATCCCTCGACACCTCTACCAAGAAGTTAAAACTCACATACAGGACTTAATGGATGGATCCAGAAATCTCACTCTTCATACTCCTCTCTGGTGGTTTGTGTGTGAAAGAAAGACGGGAGTCTTCGTTTGTGCATAGACTACAGACAGCTGAATGGAAAAACAGTACCCGACCGTCATCCGATCCCGAGGATACAAGAGATTCTGGAGAACCTCGGAGGCAATTCCTGGTTCACTGTGTTGGACCAAGGAAAAGCATATCATCAGGGCTTCATGAACGAGAAAAGCATTGCCTGCACAGCATTCATCACACCGTGGGGACTTCATGAGTGGGTTAGAATCCCATTCGGCCTGACAAACGCACCGGCTGCCTTTCAACGTTACATGGAAGGATGTTTGGGAGACCTGAGGGATGAAGTTTGTGTCCCTTACTTAGATGATGTGCTGGTGTTCAGTAGTGACTTTGAGCAGCACGTTCAAAACATAAGGCAAGTTTTGCAGCGACAAAAACAGTGTGGCATCAAGTTAAGACCAAAGAAATGTGATCTCGGCAGAGGGATACAAGATGAACCCAAAGGAAGTAGAAGCCGTTCAAGCCTTGAGACATGAGACACCAACCACTGTTCGAGAGGTGAGAAAGTTGATGGGTTTCCTTAGTTACTATAGACCCTATATACCAGACTTCCCAAGGACTGCTAAACCCCTTTTGAGTTGTTAGCGAAGCCAAAATCTGAGCAAAAGAGGGATCCAAGAACAAAAAAGCAGAGCTGTCAGTCTGCTCAGCTTGCTCCATCTCATCCAGTCAAGTAGATCTATCAAGACATTCTGAACAAACTAGTAACACAACTAACAAACCCACCTATCATGGCGTATCCAGACTTGGAAAAGCCCTTTGTACTTCATGTTGATGCCTCAGAAGAAGGCCTGTGAAGTTGTTATTAACTCTTTTAATTTTAGGTTTTGATATATGACATCATCGGCCTGCGTGCAGAGGTGACGTATAGAGTTGGGGTCGTGGTCAAGAGAGAATGCGCATGTATGCCGTTTTTGTGAGGACCCGATGCTTCTTAAGAGAGATAATCATAAAAAAAATACAGCACCGGGAAGAATAAAGTTGCAAAACGGAAGACAGAGTCCTGGTCTTTTCATAGGTGCAACACACTATAAATTCACATTAAAGAAGGAAAAACACTTTGAATTACCCAGTAAAACTAGAATTGAAACAAACTCCCATTTCTACACATTCCTTTAGATGTCTGTGTGGTTCATTGAATGCAACACCAAAGCAGCTAATTCAAGAAAGTTCTGTGACCCTTAAGGCGGATGCTGATTGGTTGCTAATTGCTTTCAGGGGGCTGAAACATTGTCAAAGATGCAGAGAGTCTTTCCCTGATAAATACAAGTAAAAACAGGACATTAATGTTGTATATATTTGTAGTTTAAAGAGGGCCTCATAAGAACAATGAGAGGGGTTTCAATTCACGGCTACCAAGCTCCTTAACTTACCCTCAGATTTAAATAATAATGGGGAAACAAGTCATCCACATTATTGTTCTCCTACTTGAATAATAAATCAACTGAATTCCTGTTGTGTTAACAAAGTTAATATTTTGAATATCTATATATGCAATATATTTGAATGAATATGAAATCCTGTTCCGCACTTTGTTGTTTTATTACATTTATAACTTCATTTTCGTGTTTCCTCACAAAAACAATAATCTGCTCACTTTGTGCCAATTCCTCTGCCTCAAACACAACGCCTTGCCTCTTTCCTGTCTCTTCCTCTGTTCACTTCCTTCATCAGCTTTGTGTTGCAATGAAGCGATTTAAAGCACAACTCAAGTTTAAATTCTATTTCAGCCTCAAACTGTTTGACATCAGGAGAGTCAGGTGTTTGAGAAAGAGGCTTGTTTTGAGTGACAAGGTAAGATGACAATTAAACAGGAGAGATCCAAAAACAACCAATGAGTGTGTTTATCTCACAACCATCCTGATCTCACTGGACAATAATGAAAAAAACTAAAACACTTTGAACGCTTTCTTTTGATAAAAGTCTTTAACAACTACAATTATCAAAACAACTATATTATTTTGTTTTTATAAACTAGAGTAAAGTGAAAATGGAAGTCTGTTTTGTTATCTGACAGGCTCAGATTGTTATTCTGTCTGACATAATTTCAGAAAGGACCCTACGGAGAGAAACATGTTAAAGAATAAGAAGATAAAGAAAAAGGTTGTGATCACCAGACTCCATTTTGACCTTGAATGGTTAGTTCTGATCCAAACAAAGAGCAAATGAACTCACCCTTGAGCTGTAGCACTAGCATTGTTTGAAAAGCTTTGGCACGGACCCATCCTCAAAATAACACAATCTAATACACAGTTACACACCGATCAGAGAAAGTCTGGTGTGAATGAAAGTCTTCATGATGTTTAGATTGACATCTCTCAGGGGCCTGAAACATCGTCAAAGACACTAAAGCTGTCCTGCCATGTCAAATAGATTTTAAAAAACCACACACGTCCTTATGATATGCTTGTGTTTAAATGTAGGCTATTGAAATAAAATATTCTAATCCTCCATCTTGTTATACATTGTATTATCATTTTAAGTACCTACTTATTTTATTTAAGGTTACTCAAAGGACACAATTAAGCACAATACAATCTTCCTTAATAAACTAATCAAAACTAGTGAATACGCCAAAGCAGATAGAGTAACGGCAGAGGGAGATAAACCTCTGTTTGCACATGCATATTATAACCACTGGAGGACGACAAAGACACTGCATCGTATATGGATTCTAAATGAACTGTGGTCATCGATACAACGCACAACATGATTAAAGTCACTCATGATGTTTCTATATGAAAGCAGAAATGACGTCATCACTCGTTCTCGCATCTCTATGTCTAGTTTTGGCTCGTGCATATTGCAGGTCTACAGCAGTGGGACACTGTTGTTGTGTTATGCAACCACAGTTCACTGTCTCTTTCCATGCAACCAGATGGGACTGTAATCCTCTTGAAAGCAGCCTGAGGGATGTCTGATCCTGCACTCGCAGCAAAGGCAGCATGATTTCAAAGTATTTTAGGGCTGATTTCTACACAGTACCATGTCCAATGGATAATCACCTGCAGCTCATGTGACGTAGGCCAACTTCAGCAATGCTGCGTCTGAACAGAAACACTTATATTATAGAAAATGTTGTTTTATATCACTAAACTATAAGACAAACTCAAAGTAAAACTATCAGAAGATTATCAAGAGACCATTACACTCTCACACTATTCCATCCTCTAGGGGGCGCGACGGAGTAGACTTCTCCTCTGGAAAGGGGGTGTCTACCTTGCAATCAGTATTGGACAGCTGCTCAGCGCTCCTCCTCAATCATCTTTAAAACCTGCTTGAAAACGCGGATAGGCACTCATTTACCTGCTGCTAATAACCGAGTAAACATGTTCTGCAGACGGGCATTGCAGAGGGTCGGGCCGCTGGCACGGAGGGCTTTCGAGCCAACATCCAGAACCGGTAGGTCGCGTTGTTGATTGTTGACACTTCAACAGTTTGGCACGCTTTGTTTTCAAATTAAAAGAGCAATTAAGTGAAAGTTGAGCTTTTTTCCCTGTCTCGGGCATATGCTTGCTCCCTTTGAATCAAATTGGGGTGTTTTCTGAATGACTAATGGACTTTAAATCTGTTCAAAGTGTAGCCTTTTAACTTGTAAAAATATGTTAACTAAATTTAAATTTCTACAAGAGAGGTTTCTTTTCATCAGCATAATCTATAATTTATTTGGAATATGTTTAAATCCGAAGAAAGATGCGTTTGAGTGCTTCCCATTGTATAGACAATCAGTGAGGAGGAGGTGTGTCCTGCTTTGGGAACACGCAGTTCTTGCAGAGTGGTTATGAAAGAGCGCATCACATACACGACACTAACTCGTGTCATTCCTCGTTTTTTAACTAAGCTGCATGATTTGCATTTGGTATTTAATATTAACGGGGGAGTTGGGATCATTTTGCAAAGACATGCCAAATTCAGAGCGGTTCACTGTGGTGGTTACACGTTGTCCTAGGACCTCTTTGAGGCTGACCACATGGCGATCAACCGTGCTCTGCAGAAGTTTGAGCCCTCTTGAATTCTGTTTTAAAAACGTGGCCTCACCTCCAACGAGTTAATATATATTAAACCTGTGGTAAGTTAAGATACATTTTGGTGATGCATATCTAATTAGTAGACCCCTTGTGGGGGTTTGCATGTAGTGTAGAGGGGGTTTGAGGCTCACTTGTATTTTCAGGATGATTTTTCTTTTCTAGATCATTTGGTGTCTAAACTTGTGGAATTCAGCCTGAGGGTGAACTGCTGCTTTAATTTCCTGTAAAAACAAACAAAAACAAAAAAACCTCTGGTAACACTCTGAATAGAAGTAGACTAGAGTCTCCCTGAAAGACAAGTCTCCTTTTTAGCAGACTGATAAAATGTGGCAGTGTTAGTCAGGGCCACACCAGTTCTTTCCTGGTTGCCCTGCAGGTCTGCATCCCTGCCCCCTTCTCATCTAGCTCAGTGAGCACATGGCTCTGACAGACAGTAGCAGAAGAGCACCTTCACCCAACTATATGTCCACACATGTGTCTGCTATCATAGCAGCCGTCTTGCATGCTGTTGCCTGACATGCGTGTCCATTTTTACAGGCTTGTACCTCACTGCAGGGATTAACTGATTACTTGTATAAATAACCTGTACTTGGACTTGTCCTACGTAGTGCTGCTGTGTCATGGGTATTAGAGGACTTACTACTGCGTGTACTCAGCATCCACAACATTACAAGCTCAGTTTTGGTTTCCTCAGTGTGGCTTGACTAATTAATCACATATTTGGCCTGATCCAACAGCCAGCTTAGATCAATCTAATTTGGCTCCAAGGTAACTGAATTGACTGAAACCAACCCTTGAACTTGCCAAGTAACACTGTTTAAAATCTTATTAGTTTCATCAGTACATAAATCAAAATCTGAAAATGATGTATTTTGGTTTCACAGGGTTAACATGCCTGGCTGTAAAGTCACTACTTCAATTTCACTACTTCGCTTAAAACAGCAATGTGTCATTGTTCTTTGGATTGAACCAAAACACTTGAAGGTTGCTGCTTGTTGAACTTATTTTGTTCAATGCGATCAAACTAATCTAGATTGCCTTTATCCTGCCATTGTATCAAGCTAACTATCTGCTCGAGTCTGCATCAAAATGTATCTATATGTTAACATTTTAAACGATACTTTCCAAAAAGTCTTCGCCTAATGAAAGTCACTTCTGAATTAAGCCGTCATGATTTTGACCTAACTGAACAAAGGTATCTTTAAGTGAAGAAACTTTACTAAAAGGTAATGCTAAGTAGGCTAATGGTTTGCAAGTCCTAAATAGTTAACCTCCATAGAAAGTAGAATCCAAGAAACATGGCCTCCTAGGGTCATGCTTTGACTCCATGTATTGTGACCTTTGTAAAGGTCACCACACGGCCCTTGTGAAGTTAGATCAAGCTGCAGGTCCAGATGAAAGTCGTCTATCGGTTCCTTTAGGCAATCCCTTCCTTATTTACATTTAACACAAACAAGTTTACAGGGACTTTACATGTAACGCTCCTTGATATTTGGAAGTCAAGGTTTGCTACCTCATAAGATGTAACTAACATAAATGATCTTTGAAATGGGCAGGGCAGTCGGGGAGATCATGACTTGCAACAACTTTTATTTTTTATGTTTCAGTGACAATTGATTTAAGAATGAGACCTGGTGGTCAGCTGTTTCCATTCAATTTGAAACATTTTTATGAATGGAAACTCATCCCAGTATCATGTTAACCTGTGACTGATTGAACAGGTGACACACTTTCATGTCTTCATATAGATACAAGCTGCCAGAGTAAAAGTCACAGGGGAGTTATGATTAGCTTAAACACACATGTAACAGGGGAAGGACAAAAGGGGGTGTGTGCTGTACATTGTGTTCTCTTGCTGCTTCAGATGGCCCACTTCGCTTGCTGAGTCAACCATGTACACACAGTGTAAATCATGCTAAAGATATCATATGTACTGTAAACCTGTGCATGCACACCATCCTTGTGGTGTGTGTGTGAGGTCTAAGTGGAAAGAGATTAGGCTGAGGCAGTGTTTGGGATGCAGGGCGTTTTATTTATGGCCTCCTCTGCATGCACCACTGGCAATCCTTTAAACACCAGCAAATCAGTTTGTGCAGAGTTTTTAATCAGCCAAACTCAACAACAGCATGATAGAAAGCATTTGATGGCTCATTAATGGTTCCTAACACATATGTTGAAGGACTAGTTCGTAGAAATTCAAGCCTACTTGCTTGTTGTTTTGGAGATCGAGTCCGTCAAGCAGGAAGTGCTTCAATGTTTGTTTGTGTGCTGGGTTTAGTGTAAGGACAGTTTGGTGTTTAGTTTGGCTGCTGCTAAATCTTTCCATCTCCTCTGCTACAAATGAGCAGAGCTGTCTTGTGTAACTGGATTAAGGGATGATGACACATTGACGCTATCAGAATGCACAGTCCGCCAAGTGGTTGCTGAAACAACATTTTAATTCTTAAACGAGCTGTCCTTTTGCCCTGACTTTCACTTATTATCAATGCTCACCCTGCATTCAAGGGATGGCTGAATAATTGGGGTGGGAACTAGTAGCCTTCAGGGTGAAATTATGCAAAGGCTTTCTTGAGACAGGGAAAAAAAACTTGGAGGAAGAAATTGTACACAATCTGTGGCGTTCAGGCTTGATGTCACATGATGTAAAAACATGGCTGACCTTAAGTAAAACATTTTGTTAATGCATACAAGTGTTTCCCTCATTAAGCATGAACTATTCCCCAAACCACTACAGCCACCTCCAACATTTGAACCCTTCCATGCTTCCAGTATAAAGTTCTCTTTTTTGTGTCTCTCTCCAGTTCCAGTGCGACACATGGCCTTTGGGATCCCTGGTGGCTCCACCAACATGGCATACTTTGTTCTGTGTGGAGGAGGCCTCACTGCTGCAGTCGTTTATGTGAGTACTTGTTAGAGATTTCTCCACTCCAGGTTAATGAAACACCAGTGCAAGGCCTGACCTCCACTTCAAAACCACAACAGTGGCTGCTTGTGTGATTTTTACATTGTGGTGTCTTGGCTAGTGTAAACTGTGAACCAGTTAACATGAAGGCTCAGGTCAGACACTGAGACACAAAGGAGGTTCTTTGTGTGTTCTACACACAGCTATTGTCCAGCCAGACTAAATGTGTACTGTCAGGCTCTTGGCAGCTTTGTTTTTTAATGTTAGGATAAGGTTGTATTTTGTAATACTGTTATCATGTGTGCTGCAATACAATAAGTGCATATCTGCTCTCTTTCCGTCAGGCCTACAAGACGGTCAATGGTGATAGTGAGCGTTATGAGGACAGACTGGCCAACATGGGCTCTGCAGCAAAGGGTCAGTAACACAAACAAGAAAGCACAAATGATGTTGCATTTTCAATCTTAAATCCACAGCTGGATTCTGATTAACTTGAAATAGCTGTCCTAAACAAAAATAGATTTTCTGCTGTTATTTGATATGCTCAGTGATGTGTTTAACATCTTAGTCTGGTATGTTGAGAATCTAAAACCTGTTGTTTCTGCACAATAATAATGTAGTCTGTTATGAGCTGATCATCACCAAATGATGTGTTAATTACAAAGTAAAGAGAACTCAAAGTTATCCAATTTCGTTCTGTGGGCATAAATAATTTGTGCATACACTTTTATTGTGGTTAAGTAAGCAGAAATCCTGAACTACTGAAATTTTACCCTAAAGCCAATATAATATAGCATCAAGATGCAAGTTGTCAAGATTTATGACATTTCTATTTTTGTTTCTCTTTTTTTTTTTTTGTAGAGTTTAAAGAAATATAACTCTGCTAGCTTGATTTTCTCCAGATTAGTTTGACATTATTTTGAGACTTAAGATTTTTTTTTTTTTATTTTTTTGGGGGGGGGGGGTGAAGAGATTGGATAGTAATAAACAAGGCTACCAGCAACCACATTATTTTGAATGAAATATTTTGATTTTGTTGTGAGTTATTCAAATAGTCAGTACAGTATTCAAAAAGATCTGAACGAGTGAAAGCAGACGCTCTTTCTTGCTTCACCACCCAAACATCCAACATGGTAGACTGATCTCTCTCAATGGCTTTATCTCTCCTGTCAGTTTTGATTTCTGTCAGCGAATTATTTGTCTATTCAGCCTGTTTGAGCCTGGTGCGATCATGGCCCTGCGCCCGCAGTATCTAACTACTTAGTAACGGGGATAAGCAGATGACTGCCATTTGTTCAGTTGTATACAAACCACCTGGAAGTTAAAGCTCAGCTCCATGGCGTACTACAGGTACCACCACACATTATGCTTGACCTTGTGATGATAAAGGGATTGCGGTCAAATATCGTGCCTTAATTAAAAGAAAGATAATAACTGTACACTTGAGTTTTCCTGAGCTGCACGAGTCAATGTGCTCAGATTTGTTTGACTTCTCTTTGTTTGCCTGTGAAGTTTAACTTGTTAGGGTCAGATTAATTTATCCCACAATGGAAGCTGTGAAACTCCGGTTTTTCCAAACACACTATGTGCAAATGTAAGCTGTTCTTCAATATTTCAAAAATTCAACCAGGTTGGAATAAAGAGCTTCACTAGTGTGCTCTTTATGGCACCGCAACAATGATACACTTTTTCCCAAAGTTCCACAATTCGGTATCAAAAAAAAAACAACTAACTTTTGATCCATTTTCTAGAATACTTTACGAGCCATGCTTGTCACTGCAAAGCTGTTTAGGGGTAACTGCTAATGCTAACTAACATGCTCACTACAGGGAGAATATCACCATAGTGAATAGACTTAATTGTGTAGATGACAAAATGTAATCATGGTAGTCTTTGAATAAGGATGTTACCTTTGTGGTAGAAAGCATTGCAATCCATTGGAACCAGAACAGCCATGAGGGGCGCGTGCTCAACAACTGAGTTTAACCCGACAAGACAATTTGTTTTAAACCTGAAGTTTCAACGTCATGCTGGCCAGTGGAACAACCAACCTGCATGGCTTTTCCTTGAGCCACATTAAAGATGCAAGAACACAATGATTTACATGATCTTGTAAGTTTTCAAGAATTGAGACCTATTGAATTCATGAGTGTATTGCATAATGGTGCATTGAAATGAGATAATCTGTAAGGCTACATTTTAGTTTTGAATTCTGGCTTGAGCCATTAAACATGGACATCAATCATCACTTAAACTCCATAGTGATTATAAATATGTAAATGCAGCTGTTTTTTTTTTTTTTTTTTTTTTTTTAATAGGGATGTGCTAATTGTCTAATCAATAATCAGCTAAATACTGCTGACTAATTCCCTTGTTGGTGTCTCTGTGTACTCTCAAGGTCTGTATAAAGGATTAAAACAGTTTAGTGAGACCCACAGCTTCAGTGAGGTTAGCAGTTATATTTCTGTCCTGAGGCTGACATTTAAGGATGAAGGATTATCCTTCACTTTGCTAATATTATGCTGCTTTACCCTTTGGCCCCTAAGACATCAGCTCCTGACCTTCAACAATAGAATTGTTGACAGTATTCTTGCCCATGGATTTACTTTGACGCCATGTTTCTTTGAATTTGTACCATCAGAAAAAGTTCTGTTTGACCTCATAGTCACCCTGACCCCATGACCCGTCACTGTGTATTAACTAATCAATCAATTCAATTTATATTTGTATAGCGTCAACTCATAACAAGTGTTATCTCAAGACATTTTACAAAAAGCAGGTAAAAGACCTTACTTATTGCTATGTTACAAAGATCCGGCCTATCCATCATGAGCACATTACCAAAGCAGCAAAAGTTACAGTGGTAAGAAAAAACTGTCTTATTAAAAGGCAGAAATCTTCGGCCGGCTCATGACGAAACAGACTTAACAGGTCTAGACTGCACTTATGTGTTCCTTAATTACACAAACCAGTTTAAAAGCCCATATAATTTTGTTCTCCATGCTTTGGATGTTTTATTGTTAACCAAATACTTACTCTTGCATTGGATAATCCACAATGAGCACATTTTTGTTGCCTGACACACAAGAACTGTTGATGTGGTTACATTGACCCACAAAACTCAGCTACATTTCTTAGTTTTAGTTTCTTTGACCACAACATCAAATAAAGAGACTGCATTTATTGATTGTGGTTTTCAACTTTCTTGTCTTGCAGCTCCAGAAGAAGCTGCTCCTGCACCAGTAGCCGCAGCAGTACCAGAAGTGACGGCTTCAGCAGCTGAACCCGCCCCAGTGGAGGAGGCACCACCATCCGCTGAAGTTGTTGCAGAGTCAGAACCCGCCCCTGCAGAACCCGTGGCAGAGACGGCTGCTGAACCTGTCGTTGAGGCCGTGGTGGAAGAAGCACCCGCCGTGGCCGCAGAGGTGGTGGTCGCTGAGGCTGAAGCTGAGCCAGCAGTCGCAGAGGGAGTGGTTGCAGTCTCAGAAGAAGCTGCAGCCCCTGAAGCTGCTCCTGCCGCTGAGGAAGTTGCTGCTACAGAGGAGACGCCAGCAGAGGCCCCTGCAGCTGAGAGCACTGGTACGGCACCAGTAGATGAAGCCCCTCCTGCTGAGGCAGAGACTGGCACTCCAGCCCTTGAGGCTGAGGCTGCCCCTGCTGCAGAGGTGGCTGCATAAAGCTGTGATAGCTAGCTAGTTTTCCTAGAAAAGGAGGGCTGGGGGTTAGCTGTGCTTTGTCCAATCTCCCTGAGCCCCAGAGAAAGGACTAGTGAACCCCCTTTTTTTTTTCTTTTTTTTTGGATAGTGGGTAAAAAAACACACACTTGCAGAATAGTCGGGGGTTCATCAGTCTAGTTTTCTGGGGCCTTCCTGCCCTTACCTCACCCAAACCTTCTGTCCCAAACCACAACATTTGGCATTAGGCTGCCTGTGTAGATTCAGTTCAGAACACTTGAGTTTCTTTAGGGATTTTACAACCAGAACAAATCCAAATCATGGTTTGGCCGATGTAGCGTGTTGAACTAGGTGATTAAAGGGATAGAACCATGTTGACAAGTTATGTTCTTTAAAATGAAGTGCCCTTAAAACAGGTCAGCACTGCATTTCCTTCCTGTAAAAATGTCAGCAGGAGGAATGAATGCAGCTAATTTGATTGTTGACAATGTTCAGTCTCATCTGTTCAAATCTTTCACTGCTCAGAATTTGCTCACGTTCAGCTTGTATCTCATGAATCTTTCCATTTTTAGGTTAAGTTTGTTCTGCAAAAAAAATGGAGAAATGAACCTAATGTCATTGTGCTTCATTCAGTTTTAACTGTCTGTGTAAAGTTTGACCAAAATCCAGTTTGCTTCTGTTTTCCTGGCTGGAGATCTTGTCTAATTTCCTTGGCTCTAAATAACATCATATTTTGCACCTCTCCTCAGAACTAGTCCAGTTTTATTTTTTCTTCCTCTCACACCATCAGATACTGTTATTTCAATGATTTGTCACTTCTCCACTTATACAGCAGTCTGTAGCCCAGCCTACTTCAAGGTGTTTTCGTTTGTGTTCAACTCACTTCTCATTGCTCTTTCCGCTTTACATGTAAGACTTAAATCTTTCAGGGAACTCTCTTCCGTTTCTGTTGTCAATATAATAATACAGTTAAGATTTCAAAGAATAAATATTACTGGATCGATATTAAGATGACTTTTCTCTTCATTTTTTGCTATTACATGTTGACTTGCTGCATGTATGGTCTCTTGTTCAGTGAATATCACCGGAACATTATTCTATTTTTAAGTTAACATGCATTTAAATATATTGCCAAGGGCTACTTGGTAGCATAGTTTTACTCTGCAACATTCTGATATGATCCACAGTAAGCATAGAAACAACTGTAGTGTAAATGTAGACACCCCCCACACCTGTAGAAATGCTCCCTCCTCCTGCTGAATCCCTGAGCCACCTTCATGCTTTAGAAGGCTGCCCTAAGGCCTCATTTAAATTCTACACCTCGGATTATTTTTGTGCGCTTAAAAAAAAAAAAAAAAAAAAAAAAAAATGTATCCGTCAAGTTGGTGGTACATTTTGTTATGAGCTTATGATGCAGTAAAGAAACTTGATACTGATCAATCATTCAAATAGTTCATAATGGAAGTCTTTGCTCTTACTAAACAAATGTCAACATCTGTGAAACAAAGTCTGTGTGAGGGCTAGACTCTGAACTTTTGCTCAGGAACAGTTATGTCCTTCACAAACCAAAACTTTGTAAGCAATGTAAGTTTTATGTATTTCTAGTTTCCATAGGTGAATGCTTCTGGAAGGATATCAAAACATTTCCATCCCATTGCCCTCAACAGGTTTCAGCCAAGTCACTGGTTTCTGTTTGGTCAGCTTTGAAGGTAAAGGTAGTGGAAGCTCAGTCCATGAAGCCTTGGTCTCAAGGGAGTGATTTAAAAAAAAATACCTTACCTAGTGTGCTCCTGTTTATCATCAGGTTAGTTTGCTTTTGAGGGGACACCCTTCATATTTTCTGTTTTGACATTAAAGGGACAATTTAAGACTCTGATGTTGACTTTAAGGGGAGAGGTCCTCACAATCAGTCACCTACCCTCACATAGGTGTCTGTCATTTGTTAGCTTGACTATATAGTATATATTGTCATGTTGTATAAGAGGGGAGAAAGCCCTTCAGGCACCACTCTTAAACTGTCAGATGGTAGTGACTGGTCCTGCTCGACAAGTCAAAGGAAAACGTGTTTTAATTCTGCAGGAAGTCAAGCACATGCATGAAGCTGAACTGTGTCCTTTCAAAGACTCTGGTGAATGTCGTTGTTAAACCACAGATTAGTTTTGGCCTCTGATTTGTCGTCTTAATTGTTAAAAGTGCAGTTTTAAGCAGTCGATCAGACAGATCAAGACTAATCCTAGATTACAATGCTTGTTTTAGGATGTTGTTGTTGCCTACCTGGATCAGTTGGCAGACAGGTTAATAAGACATTGTTACAGGTAATCCGAGGATGTTCAACAACAGGAAAGTGCCATGTGGATAAATCCTTTAATGTGTGGAGATTTGGTTTTTTTGGGTAGTGTCTGAAAAAGTAATTGTTTTTCTTGTGAAAAACATGACTTGTACCCTCACTTACTGACATCAAACCAATTTCAGCAGCAGAAGCATGACCTGGGCAGGTAGACTCCTGTAGAGCCTTTACTGAACCTGTGGTGAATGTAGAACATCCAGCGATAGACAACCTCTCCAGGTAAGTGTACAAAACTAACCATGTATGCACCAACAAATAATCCTTGTATGCTCTATGTTCTCTGTAAGACAACTGTAAAGAGAAACTACAGATTTTAAGAGAAAATCAGCTAATAATTTAATGATTATTTTGTGATGATTATGTCCATTAATGACAAGTTTTAAAAAAAAATTATAATGGCTTCTTTGGGGTATGGAAGGTGGACACATTCAAAAAAAATAATAATAAAAAAAATAAAATATCAATGAAAACTTTCCAGGGTGGAGTTTGATGCCTTCTCCTTTAACTCATCAGAACAAAACCCCAAACGTCCAGTGATTTCAAACACAGATGAGCCGCAATTCATCACATCTGGAACAATGAAAGGCATTTGTGTTTGATTACAAAATAGGTTATTTTTTAATAGATGTTATATTATCTGTCTGTTAAAATCAACCTAAATTATTTCAGCACCAAAGAAAAGTTTTTTTGATGAGTAGGAGGACATTAGCGTCCAACACCTTTGAAGTATGATGCATGAAAAAATGTAACACTCCAATGAAGGTTCAGCTAATGCTACCTTCATGTAACCAAACGTTACAATCATTCCCCTAGATCAATGCTTCCCAAAGTGTGGGCCGCGGCCCCCTGGTGGGCCGTGTAGGTACTGCAGGAAAAGCCCTCCACCAAGTTTAAAAATAAAAGAAATATCCCAATAATGATGATTTACCATGAATCAACCCATTCAGTGATTAGTAAGGCGTGTCATGACTATTCATGGACATGATGTTTAGTAAACATTGGTGTCTATCTTGCCATAATATCATGTTGTCATGTCCAATAATTTACCCTTACTGAAAGTTATAGATGTAGTCAAAACTTTAGTTTTATAACGGGCCCCAGAGTAATTTTGTATATCAAAGTGGGCCTCAGCAGTTTTAAGTTTGGGAAAGGCTGATATAGAGCTTAAGACACTGTTTTTAAAGCAATTTCACTGCACCTATGCTCAGTTAAACTGGCATGCATACATAAAGGTGCACTGTGGGATTTTGGCAGAGAAATGTGAAAGTTGAAGAAGTGTACAGCTTCTGTGGTATATGTTCGTAACTCGATGCACAAACTGTCCTCAGAGGAAAATTTGGACCCTGTAACACAGTTTGAAGAGAAAATGCTACGCAAGAAGTTATGGTGGAGGGCTCTCCTGGTTGCTTTTTAACTCCAGTGTTCCAGGGACACATTATTTCCTATGAATAAAGTTTATTTAGTTCAGAAAATAAAGCATAGAATTTTTTCACTTCTCCAACTTTAAAATGTCACTACCAAATCTACAAAGTGCACCTTTAAATGAATATAAATATGTCAGAATCTGTGACTTAGGATATTACACTTTATTTTATGTTTGTGTGACATGTCCTCTCTCTGTCCTGTAGAGTCTATGCCAGAGCTGCTCACAGCGGTGCAGATCTTGGCCAGTTCTACAGCTGAGATTGCAGCAGCTTCTGTTGGGGATTCCAATCTAGTGAAAGCTGATAAAGGTCTTGACACCACATGGGCGACGACACAGCCAGAGGCCCCAGATGCCACCACAAAGGTGGAGGATGAAGAAGCGACTGAGGAGGCAGCTGCTGATGTGAACGAGGAGGAGCTGGAGTCTGTGGTTGATGCAAAAGCTCCAGCTGCTGAAGCACAGACTGAGGAGGAGACAGACACGCCTGTCGCAGATTCAGCCGAGGGGGAGGAGGCAGTTGCATGTCTCCTCGAGGAACTTACAACCCCAGCACCAACATTGGAGGAGCAGGGTGAGGTTGAGGCTGAAGGTCAGGCTCTCGTCCCTGAAGCTGCTCTAGAGGAGGCGATCTCCTTCACAGACGCCTCACTGGAAGATTCTGCCCCTGTAGAGGAAGCTCCAACCACTGAGGAGGCAGCCAGTTATGCTGAAGCAGCTCCAGTGGATGAAACATCAACTGCTGCCAGTTCATTGGAGGAGGCACCAGCTGAAGCTCCATCAGAGGAGACCGTTGAAGTTCTGGAGACACAGAGTGAAGATGCACCAGTTGTGAACACGATTCAGCTTGCAGCAGCCTCCTCTGGCTCCTTCCTGGAGGCCGTTTCAGCGTCTGAACCAGAGTGTGCAGAAGAGGCTTCAGAACATGAGGCCGGGCACTGCCACTCCTGCCACTCTGCTCCATCTTCAGCAGAGGAGGTGGCGCCACCTGCTGCTTATAGAGGGCATCCAGCAGTTGATGGTTCTGACGATATGACGCATGAGACAAATGAGGCAGAGTCACTGGCGGAAGGACAAAGTAAGAACAAACTGTGAAAAAAATCCATACCAACTGAAGCTTTATCTACTTAAATAAATGTATCCACAGTTGGTGCTTTTTAAGTTTTTAAATAGGAGTAAAGAAAATAAAGGTTTATGCTTCAGCTTATTTAAGATATTGACCTCATCCAGAGCTCACTACGAGAGGTTGTGTAGGCGTGAAAACCAAAATTGCCAGGAAGAGGATTTCTATTCTGACATTTTATGAAAAATCAAAACAACAACAACCTTTTTGTTAATCCTCTGATTTATTTTTTCTTATACCGGCAACTACTGATGTCATATTGGGAGTCTGACTTTTTCCTTAATATTTTAGACTTTATTCTCGACACTTTTCTAAATTCACAGCATGCAGACTTTATTGTCATTTAACTATTCTAAAAAAAAGCGTTTTCCAAACTTTGACTTTAATTCATTATATTTGCACTTTTATTATAAAAATCTCAATGATAATTTACTACATTCCTAATGTTCAGACTTTATTCACACAACATCAAGTTTATTATTTTTCTTTTCTTTTTTTTACTTTATTCTTATTTATTTCAATTTCATTCTCAACATTTAGACTTCTTTTTAACTAATAACTTTAAACAGTTATTTTTAAAAGATCACATTCAATTTATTGTAAACACTTTAGCTTTACTCTACTTCAACTTTGTTCTCAATATTTTAACTTCATTCACAGTCTAATATCTTTATTTGAACATTCTTATTGATTTTCTTCTTATTTATGTATGTATTTATATGTGTATGTATGTATTTATGTATTATGTATTAGACAATACATAATACAGACAATTAGAATACAGACAATAAGTCTGTATTCAAAACATTTAAAATATATTCTCAACATAACAACTTTACTCTGGACACTTCGGCTTAAAAAAATACATTTCAACATTTAAATGTCTCTCATTCCTAATACCCCTGCAATGTTTTGTACTCTGCCTTACATTTAACTAGGTTAAAAAGACTTGCAGATTAAATACACTCAATGTTTTAATGGCTTATGAACTAAGCTTGTCATGTCTTGAATAAAGTAGAGCTAGAGCTTTGTTAGGGATTTGAATGCCCCTCTCTCCCACATTATTCATACGCATTTTCTTTTAAAAAAAATCAAAGTAAAAAGACTGAGCTGTTTAAAGTTACAGCTGGATATATTTCATTTCCCATTGAATCCAAATAAGTATGAAGGCAGGTGCAATGAGTTGACCTCATCATAATTTATTTTTTTCTATCATACTAACGAGTGTTGTGCTTGTTTTTTTGCAGCCACGGAGACTATGGTGGTGGTGACAGCCCAGTCATGAAACGACAGTGTGCCTTCCACAACACTCAACCAATCGACCAAACCAGAATGACCAATGAAAACATGGAGAGAACTGGCAACAGATTTCTCTTTCTAAAGTGTAATTTTCTAAATATGACTTCCTTTTTCTGATAAATGTAATCCCATTAATGTCTGTTGTCCACTAGGTGCCGCTGTTGCAAAGCTTTTCATAACCATCAGTTTCTGATGCTGGGCAGTGGTAAGAGTTTGTTATTTTAATGTCGTGATGGACTTCTTTCCATGGCATTAATATGAAACTATTTTGAGAGTTTTAAAAACCTATATATGTTTTCTTTAAGCTTATAATATTAAATGTAATTTCCTAAACCCATAAGCTGAAAGTATTTGCATGTTGACCAAGTTCGTCATAGTACAAAATAATGTGCAGCCTATCTTTAGGCTTTGTGTTTTACGATTATATTATTATTCTGTGGCAGATTTCAAAGTGATGCATTTAGAAGAAATATCACAATATTACCAGGAGAAAAAAGTGTCGCAAAAGTGTTGTACCAGGTATGACAACATATAGGCCCATGTTTATAAAATATATGAATGAATTTACATGTTTTGTACTTTATATATTTGTTCATTGTACTTCACTATAGGCTATAATTATATATTAACAAACAATTTCATCTATATATATTGAATAGGTTATATCTTTCAGTTGTAAGTAGTTTATACCTATGTCTGTTTCATCATGTGTTCATTTAAATAAAGTTATCAACAATTAAACTAAGTTTTGCTGTGCATTCAATTGTTAGGATTATGTCTCATTTGCTAGTCTTGACATTTAATATGGTGAGGCAGCTCTCTTGAAAGTCATTTCACTGATCACTTGGTGGATACAGTTAAACTGTTATGTCATCTTTGTCTAATCTAGAAAATATTAAATTGCTCTTTTTGGAATCTTTGCTGGCTTCAGGCAACAAAGATATTTGTAATATAGCAATAAGTAAGGTCTTTTACCTGCTTTTTGTAACATAGCAATAAGTAAGGTCTTTTACCTGCTTTTTGTAATATAGCAATAAGTAAGGTCTTTTACCTGCTTTTTGTAACATAACAATAAGTAAGGTTTTTTACCTGCTTTTTGTAACATAACAATAAGTAAGGTCTTTTACCTGCTTTTTGTAATATAGCAATGAGTAAGGTCTTTTACCTGCTCTTTTGTAAAGTGTCTCGAGATAACACTTATTATGAGTTGACGCTAAACAAATAAAAATTGATTGAATTGATTGATTGATATAAATTATCCTCTTGTTAAAGCATGTGCTGCCTAAAAAGGATTTAGGAAAAATAACACATTAACTGTATTGTAAATAAAACTCAAACGTATGCGTTCATTTAGTGATTGTTTATTGTACGTCATGACGTAACAGTGTAACTTGTCTGAACGTGTGTAGTAAACTGACAACAGTGTCTGTCTCCATTAGCAGAGGAGCAGCCTGGCTCTCCTGTCACTTATTATCCAACATTAAACCCCGAGGGCACAGAGGGCTTTATAGTCGCCAGTCTGGAGGAAACACCGAAACTCTTTACGCGTTCAAACAGCTAATGTTAACCTGCGTGTTAATGTTTTGTCGTTAGCATCAGGACAGCAGCGAGCTGTGCGTGGAGGAGGAGGAGAGGTTACTGTGTGACACTCAAACAACAAACTGTCATTAGCACGCCAGAAAAAATCAAGTAGCTGGACACGAAGTTGGCGACAAGCAAGGAGGCGAAAAGAAGAATTTTACGGTATGTGAGCTGACTTTACGTTAGCCAGCGTAAAGTTTTTTCTGTTTTGACAGCTTGTTCTTGTCTCAGTGCTAACTTTGCTAGCTGACGTATATGTCAACATGCTCTTTCTCTTTCTCTTCACTAGTCTACTCATGTGTGACGTGTTTGATATACATGACATGCATCCTACAGAATCTCGAACTTTTATCGACCTGACTTACTTATCTGATATGGAAACGTGTGTAAATGACACCAGAGCTGATTATTCATTGATAAGGTTAGCAGATGTATCAGTGCAGCAGTGTGACTCACTGTACATGTCTGACTCTGTTTGTAAAAAGGCTGTCAGCCAACTGTGTGATGAAGGAAGGGGTTTGTAATCTCAATAAACTCTGTTCTTGACAGTATATGGATATTATTATGGTTATTATCACCACCAGCAAACTACATTTGAGACAACACACCAAAACTTAAAAATAGCTCTTTATTGTAAAGCAAGTGAATCTTTATAATTACAACTCTGCAATATGATATAGTATGTGAGGGCAATAATTACATGATGGTGATGGAAAGATAAGACTTCATTGTTGTTAGTTTTTCACTTTCCCTTAGTGTCCTTTGAAAATGTGGAATAGAAAACAGCCGGTTTATTATTTTCCCTCTCTGTGCAACATTATTTAACTCATGTTGAAAGTTTAATTGTCAATATTAGAAGAAGACTACCATCTACCATCAGCTACCATCATTATAAGTAGCAGAATCCTTTAATCCAGTCACTGGCCTGTTGTATGCATCCATCTCCAGTTAGCAAGTCCATCAAGTAACCAGTGCTTTGTGCTGTTAAATGATTGACCAGTCTGCCTTTGCTTAGCCCGTATATCCTGCAGTCTGAGCTAACACTTGGACTGCTTTCTGAAGGTCTCTACTGGGTTGCCACACTTGTGCCCATATTTTCCGTAATGGGGCAAAATCAAGAGCTCCCTGTCCAGAAGTGTCTTGATACAGACACTGAGCGAAGGCACTGGTACAACAGAGATTGGTGATGGAGGGGCTCGGATGTGGGGCTTCTGGTTTGTGTGTGTTGGGCCTTGTTGGAGGCTCATTTACAAACTACACAACATTATAGTTGCTCATCTGTAAGTCTGTAGTTTGTAAATATATGTTTCGTATCTTCATACAGAAGTCCGGGGCTTACTTGAGCTGATATCCACAGACATTTCCGGATTGTGTTTTTGAAAAAAATATCCCATCACATGTGGTATTTTAATATCTTTAAATCTTTGCAATTTACATAATCCCATAACATATCAGAGGTTTGTTAACCTTATATCCTTATGATATTAGTAGTTCACAGACAAGAATAAACAGCAACATTTGGTCCCATTGTGTCAAAATTTTAGAAACAGCAATATGGTCATGCTAAATGGTGGAATATGAAAGCTGTGTTTTTGCTCTTGTGCTCTTGCTTGAACATGAACTGATGTTTGTAACCACTGAAAGAAGAGTTTTAATGAGACTGTAACAATGCACGGGTTGGTAAAACTATCTCAAGTCATTGTCACAACAACTGAGATATGTTTCACCTTGCCTTATTATTGGTTTATTTAAAGAGAACTAAATCCTAAATCCCCTTAAATGTGTATTTTTTTTGTTCTTTCATTGTGTGTGTGTGTGTGTGTGTGTGTGTGTGTGTGTGTGTGTGTGTGTGTGTGTGTGTGTGTGTGTGTGTGTGTGTGTGTGTGTGTGTGTGTGTGTGTGTGTGTGTGTGTGTGTGTGTGTGTGTGTGTGTGTGTGTGTGTGTGTGTGTGTGTGTGTAGAAGGCAGGACACAAGACAGGGCGTTGTATCTGTACGAACAGCCCCAGTAACTTGGAACAAAAGCCCTGTTGTTGGAATATCATGTGACTGTGTGTGTGTGTGTGTGTGTGTGTGTGTGCGTGTGTGTGTGTGTGTGTGTGTGTGTGTGTGTGTGTGTGTGTGTGTGTGTGTGTGTGTGTGTGTGTTTTCCACCCTTGTCATGTGATCTGAGCTCCGGGCAGGGTCTGAGAAGTGCTGAGTCGCTAGGAGAGGTTTCTTCCACCCTGGGAACAGTGAGCCAGTGAGCATGCGGGCAGGCAGAAGAGATGGAGGGCCAGACAGACAAGAGTTGTGGAAGGGAGTCAAAGAAGATGCAGAAATGCCTTTGCCTTTTTGTACCATGACAAGAAAGCACCACTCTCATTCTCTCATGTATCTGCTTGTTTGTCTTGGATGGATTTTTAAAAGCAGCAAAGTCATGATGCAGGCCTGCGTTTTGAATCATATCAACTTCTCTGTGGCGAGGCAAGTTTACGCTTTTTTCCTTTTTTCATTTTAATGTGTTCATTTGGATCGTCAGAGACAAAAGCTGGCATGTTGTCAGGATGACTTAGCTTTATCTTCTGAAGTCTCACCACATACTTAACAACATTACTACTTGTGTGCTCCCCAATCTGGTATTCAAAAGCCAAACATGAATTGAGCTTGAATGCATTTACAGTGAGACGTGTAGCTAAAGCTCTGACCCTGGAATGATTGTCTTTGCAGCAGAAGTAGAATATCAACATGACATGTATAGCTATCGCATCAAAAGGCATCAATTTAAACCTTTCAAAAACAACTTTTCTTGTGATATGACAGGGTATATATATTAGTCGATTCTGAATTGAAGTAGTTTGTTCAAACGCGAATAATGCAGTCTCTTGACTCATAAATGCTCCGGCTGAGGAGCGACAAGGCAGCCACGTGTTTCCAGTCATCCGGCAGGTCCTGTTTAACTGGTTTGAATCAATGCAAACTGCAATTTCAGCTTCAGGGACTCCTAACAGATCTTGTATGCACAATTACTCGTTGAATCCTGCTTAAGGGCTTCCATGTTATTACTCGGGGTCTGTATTTGTCCTCCTGAAGGGTGCTTTCTCTCTGTCTTAAGTGAAAATAAAGGATGGAAGAAAAGAACAAGCTTTAAAGGCAGAAAGAACCTACATAACTCTGCAATTGAATCGTTAAACTTACACAACTCTGCAGTGAGTGGTTTTTGTCCATGCTGATCCATTGTGACATGCATGCATTTGTCATCTTCGTGCCAGCTCATTCTGTTGACCCAGTGGAAACAGACATACACATAGAGTACAGGACTCTGCACTTTGACTCTCTCTTTATTTTATGTTTTTTTCTGATGAACAGATTTTGATGGGCTGAATAGATGACTAAATCCCAGTGTGTCTCAATCTTCAACTCCATGAACTTGCATAATAACTGCTGTCAGTTCAACAGCACATAGTTCAACTCGTGTACACACCTTTATTTGGTTTCTGTGCCAGAGAGCAAAGGGAGAGATGTTTTAGACAACCTTAAGACTGGAAAGGAATGGAGAAGAGAAAGGACTTGATTTTCATTAACTACTGAGCCGGATTGAATAAAAGTGGCTGTGTACTCCTTCGTACTATCCCATGACTCACGGGCAGCATCTATCATTTAGATCTCTTTCTGTGTGTCATGTGGTGATTGAACACCACCCCTGCATGTGCATGCACACCACAAATCTGAAATAGCATGCATGACCCTGACTGATATAGGAGCTCAAAGACCAGAACTGGTGTGAGAAGCGAATAATTCACTTATTACTGATATGAAGACGGATATATTGAACTTCTGAGATGGATAAAAATGGTCTTTCTATACATGGATTGTGTAATGAAGCAAGAGGCTGCTTCCTGACAACATACAACTGTATTTAAGAATACAATGCTTAATTAACAAATTATATTCTTACCAACTCTGAGAGTGTCCTGCACTATGGACTCTGAGGTGTTTTGTGTTATGGTGACATCATTTCTAGATCACCCACATTATTATCTTTCCGGCTCTAATCCTAGCCCCAACATACAGCTCTGTAGATGAGTGTGTGTAGTATGCTTTTGAATAATTGAACAGATGATCCAATCTGAGCTGATGGCATGTTGGTCCCAGTGGCAGAGGAAACACCAGCGCAGCGTGGCTCATCCATATTACAGCAGCTTGAGTAACTGAGCGTGTCCTCATACACTCCCTGTGAGAGGATGTATGGTCAGCAGGTTTGTATAAAACTAGAATGCAATGGATAATGCCTTACGTAGCCTTGTGGTCTTGCTCTGTTCAAATGTTTGAACGCTTTTTCAATGAACATCAAGTGTTTGTGAGGAAGTTCTTTTCTTTGTATGTAGAGAAGAATTCAAGCACTTTGTGCAGATCATACAGAAAAAAACAGGAGAGGTTAGACTCGAGTTCTGCTTTGTGGTCAATAAGTCAGAGACACTAATCTCCAAGGCCCTGCTTTGTGAAAATGAAAAAGCCTTTAATAAATGGGCTAGACGCCTACGCTACGCACTTTGACTTACAAGTCTTCATCAGGGCATGATGAATTCTGCAGATCATCTTTGAGCAGAGGTTTGGCTCCCTCCCGCTGTACAAGTGTGGAGATGTGCTGCTTCGCGAGAGAAGAGGCTGATCAGACATTGTTGTCCATACACATCTTCAGGCAAAAGCCTTCACTGCCATTTTTAAATGGCAGATTTGTGGCAGTTGTAGAATTTTGTATTGTATTTGAACCCATGACTGCAAGATAACCTTGTTGTCTAACATCTGCTATTTGACCCCTCCATGCCATCATTACAATGTAAAAGGAGACGGGAAGAAGTAAGCCTATACTAATAACGTCAACCACACAAAAGTCACATATTAAACTGCTATAAGGCATAATATCTCTTTGCCTTGAATGTGACCATTTTTCAAAAAGTATGTTTACACGTTTTTCTTGATATGGATACAATTGTCAGATTCTTGCTAGTACCGAGCCCTAATAAATACATAATGGGGTTAAATGTCCCAGGGCAATATAATCATGCTCACCAGATAATGATCCATGCGAAAGGGATGAAATATACAAGCACAGTGTTCATGAATTGCGGTGAAAATGTGTTGTGGCTTAGAAAATTAAAGCTTTGTATGATATTACATAAGGGCTCTATTCAGCTGCTGTGTTAAAAAAGTGTAGATGGGGTTTTAAAAATCCAATTAAGATCGGCACAGAGGCACAAATTGTACCCTGAACTTTGATCTAGTAGCATCAAGAAGTTGTTTTTTTTATGTCACAAATGAATATCGTATGAATCCCTTACAGGAATTTGAAGTATTGCTGGATGCTAGATTAGATTACTACTCCAGTAAAATGGGTTAAGCTAGCTAATTGGACATGCTAATGTTAGTGGCTTACTGCATGCATGGAGATGCATATTGTGCTAGGATTTTGGAAAGGTCAAAAATAGACACCACATTTCTTTTCTGTTAACATGGGATATCTACCTCATTTGACATCTTACACCGTAGTGACACCTCACTTTGCATTTTAACTTGTTTTAGAACAATTTAAAATGCCTTCTGGTTAAGTCAACAATTTAAAAACTTAGCAAAATTCGAGTAGGCCTATATACATCAGTTTAATCGACATGCAGCTTATGTGTCTGCTTGTCAACACTCTTGTTTTCCCTTTGTCAATGATCCTATTGTCACCCTGCAGAGCAGAGCAGAGCAGTAACTCAGGGCTATTGTTCTTAGCAACTGTTACCATGGCATAGCATACCCTGCCTTGATCTTCCACTGGACACTGTGCATGTGTTTAGGGACTGACTTGGCTTCCTGTTGGTGCATTACTTGCTGCAAATTGCACACACGCACTTCCTGCAGACCAAAGCCCAAAAGAAAGAGATGGAAAAGATTAAAGACATCTGCTGTTCATGAGCTCTTGGTCTTCACTGAAAAGAATTGTCCTGGTGAAACAAGTGGACTTTTCAATAGCTAGACTAAAAAAATCAAAAGTTTGACGTATTGGATTTGCTTTCTTGCCAAATGTTTGATGTGGAGGTTGATACCATTCACAGTTCAGTATTGTAAATATAGAGCCACACTGGAGGAGTAAAGCCCAGGATCGGTAAGTGCTGGGCAATTCATCCAGTTTCAATTTCAGTTAAGATGTTGGGTTCAATCATGGAAATAAGATAATCAAGGTTTATCGATTATGCTGCATGCCGTGTTGCATTTGTTACATCCAAATTCTTGTGATGCAGAATCACCCAGGGGGGGTGTCAGTATTCATCGCTATGATCAATGACACAGCACAGGGCAGCATATCATGACATTCATTTTTCAAACTATGCTTTGCTGAATCATGGACATAAAAGTTATTTTTCTTTTTTTAACAGAATACTTCTATGAATAGAATACTCAGAATACTATGCTTCCGAAGAAGACACAATTCTGTACCTTTGGAAACTTATGGAGACGTTTTGTGTGTGCTAGATTGTATTGTAGAAATGTATCCTAAGTTTTTTGTAAATGTAAATGTATGCGAGCCTCACAACAGGCTCGCATACATTTCAATATGATTTAATGAATGTTTTCGTGACATTCATTTTTCAAACTATGCTTTGCTGAATCATGGACATAAAAGTTATTTTTCTTTTTTTCACAGAATACTTCTCTCTTCAGGGGCCTTTTTTCACCCAACGAGGGGAGGCCACCAGACCGAGGTGCTGCTGAAACCCCTGGCTGATCCCTCAGGAGCATGAGTCATGACCTCAGTGGTGCTGGTCGACACTGGTGGGACAGTGGTGGAGTATGTCACGGCTGAAGAGGACCCCCAGCAGGTAGGTCGGACAGTGACAGACTAAAAAAAAAACAACAAAGAAGAGCGCTGCAACTTTTGACTGACTTGTCCTACGTCCCTTAACCTACTTCCTCTCTGCAGGAGGCGGAATGTGAGGCAGAGATGGAGCTTGAGGGAGAGGTAGAAGGCGAGTGTGAAGCAGAGGCTGCCTATGAAGAAGAACAGGAAATAGACGAGGCTGAGGATTACCCTGCAGTCATAGTAGAGGAGGTACCTGGAGCCAGCCTGGCCGAGGAGCATTACTCAGGTCAGGTGGTGGTATATCAAGATGAGGCCTACCTGATGCAGGAAGTGGGCGATGAGCAGGAAGTGGAGACAGAAGGAGAGGCAGGTAAGACACATTTCTTGATTTTATGTTACCTTGTTTTCATGCTTTGGCAAAGTGTACAAGATGACTATCACATTGTCGCTGTTGCAAAAATAACACAAACACCTCTCTCCGGCTGACACTTTAGTTTTTTCTTGTGAATTACAAAGGTTAAAGGAGGAGTTGTGTGCATGTTCATGTGGTTTTTGATTTATGGTGAAAACACAATTTGAATATTTCAAGCTTTTGTTGTGGTTTGCATTTTCATTTGATGATACCGCTGCACTGGTGACACAGGGTGCATCCGTATAGTGCAAAAGACAGTCCCTACTATCCGTACTGTATACATTTAGTATCTACTGTTCATTAGGCCCACACAGTAGGCAGATATTTGTTACTACTTCGTCTGATTCATTCAATAGGGAGGTGGCATCATTTACGTTTCCAGAACCGGCCGCATACATCCTGTTTTTTTTTTGTTTTTGTTTAGCTCTATTCAAGAAGAGTAATGCGCATATACAGTCAGGTAAACACAAAACAATATCACAAGTAAAAGACAGATTAAATAACTAAATAACATACAGTACATAAAGGAAAGTACAAATGAAAGACAGTAATATACAGAATATAAAATAAACCAGTGAAGACACATTTAAATAGTGAAATCATTATTTAAATAGAGGGGGAAAGGTTTTATAATAATGCAGACATTTGTTATGTTTTCTGTGGAATATTCAGAAAGGACCACAGTGAAGTTTAGCAGGCTGTGAGAGGATCAGGCTTCTGTGTCTACACACTGCCCCCTTGTGGATCTTGTATATGAATCCAATAGCAATAGTGACTAGTGTCTGAATAAATTGGATGTTCCTTTGTATGAAATAGGCTGAAAGATGGAAGCACATATTGACATTTTTAAAGATAAATTAGTCAAACTATCAAGATAAAATCTCCACAATACACTTTCAAAGAATGTAAAGCACAAGTATCTGCAATCAGGTTCAAGAATTTGTCATAAAACCAAGAAATATATTTTTTACCACCGCATGTTTTTACCAATTTTGCAAAATGGAGCTAGCTTGGATTTGATACTTTTTAGAATACATTTATGTACCTTACTAGTTCACTCTTCATCATGCCTGATTTCAAACAAACACAAAAGCTCTCTGCAAGTGCTGCAAATAGAAAGGAATTGCATATAGATGTCAAGTGAGATGAGAGTTGATCCCAAGAGTTTTGTCATGTCTAATGACTTTTATTAAACGTATTAATGTTGCCTTGGACCTAAAAGTATTTCACAAGAAGCTGTGAAGCTGTGAGCAATTTTACTTTTAACTTTTACAGAAGAAGATTTTTTTTTACAGTTAATTGCTAATGAATGTACTGCAATGCATTCATTGATTTGACTGAGAGAAGTAAAAACCCTAGATGAATCAATTATAAAAACCAAATAGTACACCCTTTATTTGTATAAAACATAACGCTGCAAAAGTGCGAACACTCATTACAAAAGGGAACTTGTTTTTGTGAAGACAGAATTGTTTGCAGCTTTATTTGACGTAGTTACTACGCAAATGAGGGAGGGAGAAGGAAGGATTTCCTGTGTCGGCGGCGGAGGAATACCTTACTGCCGCCGAAACGTGTTCTGTTGAATGCGAGGAGATTTCCTATTAGCGGCGGAGTGATCTAAGCTAGTAGCTTCCTATACAATTTAGTGAGAAGTCAATGTGAATCTGCAGCAGGGGAAAACATGGCGACTTCGCAGCATGAGGGGCACGCAAATCAGCTCGATCTACTTATTAGAGCCGGTAAGATAGCTTTGTGTACTTAAAGTCTCGACGCTGAAGCTTCCTCGAGGTTTTGTTTTCAACCGCGACCGCTGCGTCTCAGTCCGCTCACTACAGTGAAGTAATGGAGGGCAATCAGGAAGTGATCACCTTGGTAGCAACCTGCATGGCGTTGCTACGCGGTTTGTAAAATCCTGTCTTAGAGGTGAAAAGTTTCCAAGGGCTTGCTTGTCTGCACAAATAAGTGTTTATTTGCACAAAGTGTGGTATGCATGTTGCAGTATCCTTTTCTCAACACGATGTTATGTAGAATAACGGTCTGAAGATCGGCGCTGCACAACCAGGAAGTGTAAAGATGTTGTCTTTCTTACGTCTTTGCCACGCTGTCTGGGTCGGAAGGACATGCGGGTTTATTTTTACTAGAACAACTCTGGTACAGAATGTCAGATTTAGTCTATTTTATTGTTCTCATGGATTGATATGTTCGAGTCAACTGTTAATGGCTTTTGTTTGCTCCGTTTGTGGAAATAAGCAATCTTCACACTTTGATCTTAAAAACATTTATATTTAATAAGATGAGTTTTAAGTTTGTTAAAGACTTGTTAAACAGTTTCAGTGTTTGTTTTGTGGTTTCGGTGATCGTGTTGCAGACTGTGATTGAAGCGTGGGATGGCCTGGCTTCTTCTTCTGTGCTCGTTTTAAGTACGGATTCAGACTTCGACCAAACTGAGGAGAAAACAAAGTAAATCTGCGATTTCACCGTCATGTTGCCCTTTACTGATAAGAAACAACCTATTACAAACACATAGCGTCGTATCCTTAGAAGTTTAATCGCACATTTCTAAGTATTTTTGCTTCATCTCGATGGCGGAAGCATTGTGTGTGTAAGAGGGCGTCGTATGTCGTTGATTGACTTTCCCGTTTGTCCAATGGCGTGCTCATCCAATCAGGTTTCACCAGGGTGGGATCTTAAACAGTGAATGAGCCAATAGGCGGCGAGGCTGGTGTTGAGTGACAAGAGGATTTGTGAGCTTCTTCGAAGAGAACTGGAGGGAAAGGATGAAGACTGTAAACACGGAAGTCATCAGAGGCAGCACTACTTTTTGCCGGACTTGCTGCTATTCTTGGCGCCGTTACATTTTAGTATAGATTGACAACGATTTCCAACCTGTTAATTTATTTCTAACCTTGATTACCCAAATGTAATAAACATTTATTACATAATTGTCAAATTTTAAGATAAAGGATTAAATCAAAATCGTAATATTCTTTACATACTACAGATGACTATATTTTCTATATGTGCCAATTTGTAGGACAAGCCAAGCTTTTGGTGATCTTATTCCAGCACGTCTGCCTGGTTTCAAGGGCAGCTCTTTTGGCTATAGGGTCTCTGCTGTGATGTTTGTTTGTGAGGGGGACTGAATGAGTTGGACAATCTAAAGATAGCCCATGTCTCTCCCCTATGCACTGCCTTTTGCCTCAGTGAGATAGCCAAACATGGATATGGCAGGGTGTTACAGAATCTCATGTTTCCAAATGATTGACACCAACAGCTGGTGCCCTGGCTTCTTTCTCAGGGTCCCAAATGGGGATCTGTAGCATGCCTCTTTAACAGGCTCAATGCAAGTTTTGATTGAAATGCCATTGTCTTTTCGTATAATGCCATGGCGTATTTAAGGTTGTAAATCTTTGTTTTGGATTATGACTCGTTGTCAATTCCGTTTCTAGATGCCTATATTTGAGTGCCGCTTTAAGTGCCATTGAGCCATTGAACAAAACCATGTGAAACTTTTCTAAATGTCACTCTTTAATATTCAGAACAAAAGACAATACTTTGAAACTTTAGACAACCGACAAAGGTGTTAGTTAACAATGTGGATGTGTTAATTTAGAGGCAATATAATGATATTTACTACTATAGAGTCTTTACTTTTTATTTATTTTTTGAATCAAAGCATGCGTTAGCACTTTATCTTTCCACTAGGGGGCACCACACACTTACATTTAGTGTACATTGTCTTCAGCCTTATGCTAGTAGGTCCGGTTGAGTGATCTGACCAAGTCCTGGCAGTTTTTATATACAGGATGTCTTAAGTGTTAATTTCTCTTCCATCTAGTTATAGTCATAGTTCTAACTCCGGGGGGAATATGATTTAAAAAGTGTTTTCGGGTCCTATTATCTTCTCTAAACTATTTGCTACTTGTTAATTTGTGTGTGTTTCAGTGGAGGCTTCTGTCCATGGCACCAGTGTGCACTGCTCTGACAAGACCTTTGAGGCTGCAGAGGCTCTGCTACGAATGGATTCACCTTCCAGCCACAGGGAAGACAGAAGCCCAGGTAACATACATCATTTGTAATAAATCTAGTAGATTTTCCATTTACTCTAAACTTGGTGTAAATGAAAAGTCTGGAGCTTTAAAACTTTTTATACATAAAAAGTACGTAAAATCAACTCTAAATAACCACTTTCTAAAGCATAATTCTAACTCTTTGTTTTTTGATTCCTTTCTCCAGAAGCATTTATTCCACCGTGTATAGTGACACCAGATTTCCTACACGCTGCCATGCGTCCGGACATGATTGCAGAGACGGAGGTAGAGATATCAACAGAGGAGTGCTGCGAGGAGGAAGATGAGGAGATGGTCACCCTCCTTGATGAGCCAGACCACGGCCACGAGCCTGTCAGGAAAAGAAGAGGTAATAAAAAAATAAAAAAGCTTTAGTATGTGTTTGTTGAAACGTGTTGTGTGAATGTTTCATCTGCAGAGGGAGGAAGCCCCAGTACTGCAGAGATGTGGAAATTAATACAAAAATATTCAAAAACTTAATTCATGCAGTCCAAGAATCACTGCAGCACCAGATTGTGGAAGACTGGGAGCTAAAGTCTGAACTGAAAATAGGAGAAACTTTGTTAAAAATAACCTTTTTTATCCCAAGTTTCAAATTGAAAACATCTGGTAGCTCTGTGATCAACCGTCCTCGCCTCACAAACCAGGCCACAAACCCCAAACCAAAAACTAGACTTGGGCTCTTAATTACAGTTATTGTGTTTGCCCACAGGCACCGTCTAGTGGAGACTAAAATCCTTCTCTCTACTCAGGGAACCCCATTATTCTCTACAATGATACACAGAATTATTAAGTCTCCTTCATTTTACAGCTGGACGGAAACCGAAGACACATCAGTCATCTGTTTCCAACGGCTCACCAGACCTCGGCATCAAAAAGAAACCAAGAGAAGGGAAAGGTACCTCACTGGTGAAATGTTACTTACTGTGATAAACATATATGTATTTATAAATCATATGAGATGAGATTCAACTTTATTGTCATTACACATATACAAGTATAGAGTAACGAAATGAGGTTTGGCATCTCACCAGAAGTGCAAATAAGCAGAAAGTGCAAGAGTCTGTGCTATGTACAGTAATTGAGTGCAAGAGTCTGTGCTATGTACAGTGATTCTGTGCTATGTACAGTAATTGAGTGCAAGAGTCTGTGCTATGTACAGTGATTCTGTGCTATGTACAGTAATTGCAAAATTTACAGATGTAGACAAAAAAAGTGAATTATGAGGTATATATGGATGGCTGGATTAATGGGATGCAATAAATATAAATAAATGCTATAAATAAGTAATGTTACAAAATAAGTGTGTTTATAATATACAGATTAAGGTGCAGTGAGCATGCTATACTAATAATATACAGATTAAGATGCAGTGAGCATGCTATACTAATAATATACAGAATAAGATGCAGTGAGCATGCTATACTAGTTTACAGCATATGAACATAAGTTTACAGCATATGAACATATAATTAAACATATGGCAGTTTAATATAATTAAACATATGGCAGTTTAATGTGTAATGCTTGGATGAAGAGATGTTAAGCAGTTAAAAAAATGTGCTTAATCTCCAGCAGGGAGCACCACCTACCTTTGGGAGTTCCTACTGGACCTACTCCAGGACAAGAACACCTGTCCCAGGTACATCAAGTGGACCCAGAGAGAGAAGGGCATCTTTAAACTGGTCGACTCAAAAGCTGTGTCCAAGCTGTGGGGCAAACACAAGAACAAGCCTGACATGAACTATGAAACTATGGGGAGGGCGCTCAGGTGAGAAGTGTGTGTGTTGACTATTTCACATTTTTTTTCTTATTTGTGTTTTTTGGTAGCGCCGCTGTAACTCCCTTTAACCCCTTTCTCTCAGATATTACTACCAGCGAGGCATCCTGGCCAAGGTGGAGGGCCAGCGGCTGGTTTACCAGTTTAAAGAGATGCCCAAAAACATTGTCATCATCGACGACGATAAGGTAGACCTGCCCACCCCCGACGATCTGATCACTTCAGAGACGGCCGCATCCTTTGAGCGTGTGATGCCCTCACCAGACATGCTGATTTCCTCCAAGAAGCCCAACATCCTGCGAGGCGGGAACAGGGCCAACGTGGTCCAAGCTTCTGTCGCCACAGTCGCCAAGACGGCAGCAGGGGGCGGTGCAGCGGTGGCAGCAGGGGTGCAAAGGATTGTGACTGTTTCATCAGCATCTGATGGGGGTCAGACTCAGCAGTCTCAAACAGCTATCATCAGTAATGCCTCTGGGCCCAGGTGAGATGAGAACATTTAGTTTGGGGGTGAGAGAACGATTCATAGCCACTGTGCTGGTGCATAGAAAAGCATTTTTTCTTAATTTGACACTCTGTCGTAACTCTCATCTACAGGACTGTGCGGGTAGCTATGCAGGTGCCCGTAGTCATGACAACATCATTGGGTCAGAAGATTTCCACTGTTGCTGTTCAACAACCTGCAGGAACAACAGGGGCTGCTGGACACACCGCCCTCCTCACCAACACTTCTGCTCTCGGTGCTGCTGGTAACCCAAACTCCCAACAGAAGGTGAGCACAACTCTCCAGTGACTAGACTTTTTATATTAAAGAAATATATCTACATAATAATAATCTGACAAAGCTCTTTTTGTGAAGTGTCTCTAGAGAACATTTGTTATGAACTGCCAGCTATAGCAGCTATAACATAGTCCCACAATGAAACATTATACATGTAGACCATATCTTCCTGACTGGTTTCCATCAAAACTCGAGACTTTTGCATGTATGATTGTGAAAAGGTATTGTGTTTTATTCCAAATGTTTGAAAAGTTCTAAAATGATGTGCCTTGAATGAGACTAGTTGAACCTGTTCAGACTTTAATGCCACTAAGTCATTTCTAACATTCTCTAACATTTTCATTTCATGTGTTTTAATAATTGAAGGTTGTGATCCAGACTATCCCCACCATGGTTCCAGCCACAGCAGAGAACGGAGACAAGATCACTGTCCAGTTGGCAAAGATCATCACGATTCCCGCCCACCAGTTAGCTCATTGTCAGCTCCAGACAAACACAGGCACAAACAAAACCGGTTCCCAGGGCGGCATCAGCCTCCTCGGGGGCCCTCTTACAGTCCGGACCCTGGCGCCTTTCAATGTCGCCCCTGGAGCACAAGTGATGAGACTCACTGTGCCGACTCAGACGCATCCACAGACTCTGGTGGTGTCACAGCCAGGCAGCGGGGCAGGGGTGGTGACCGTATCAACGGCCAATCAGACGGCAACAACACAGCATCGGATCATAAGCGGAGTGATTAACGGTTCGGAGCTGGTTCTAGGATCAGCAACAGCCGGAGGAGTCGTAGTGGAAAAATTGAAGGTCCAAGCTGTGCAGGTGCCGGTGAATATGGCGGTCCAGCAGAACCAGTCAAACCAAAAAACTGTCCAGAATGTCAAGTCAGAGGTCATGGACGCTGAGGTGGTTATCAAACTGGAAACACCTGATGTGTGAAGAGAGACGAGACAGAGTGTTGAGCACACTCGATCTTCATTAACCTGCTCCTTGTCTGCCAGAGACGGTTAGTTTGTGCATGTCCAAGGTCCTTTTTTTTTCTCACTCTTTAATTACCAGCAACAGTCTGTGAGACTGTGTGTGTTTCAGTGGAGGCCTGTTCCCGAAGGCCTGTTTTTAGTCCTGAACCTTCCTCACATCTTCCCTGATGCTGCCTAAAACTGAACTGAAGCGGTCTCCCTCAGGACCACACTGACACCTGAGTGTCAGAGGGGTTTAAACTATGCTGTGCAACAAATGAATACAGACTAAAAAAAGGGACTTTTGGGAAAGGGACCAACCTTGATCACTACATATGCCTTCTGAATAGATTGCTGTCACTGACTCAAATTTGGGAAAAAAAGGAAAGTATCTTGAAAATACAAAAAAAAAAGATGAAACACTACAAAAGGAGGCGAATAATTACAACTGACAATGTGAACTATGATTAAAGACAGTGGGGTGTGCGATAACGCTTTTGTAGAAACAATTTGTTAATGACTTTGCCTCCACTGATGTTAAAACCAGCAACTTTTTTTTTTTTTTTTTTTACGTATCACTGTGTAGCTCAAGTGTGTGAGGTGCTACATGAGTCCTGAGAGAGAGGAAAATTGAGAGAGGCTCGAACGATATGGGACAGAAAGTGGTTATGTATGTACATATATACATAAATATATATATTATCTACTATACAGTTTATGGAGCTAAAGTTTAACAGCCTTAGATTGAATTTTGACTTTCTTTTTCTTTGTATTGTCTGAACAGTTAAGAATTTTGTTTTGTGTATTGAGACGTTGTACCAAGCACAGTATTATTAACATGGGGGAACTAATCTTTCTACTATCTGTAGTTCCTCCGTCTCTGTTGGGCTGTTAAGCGCCCATGTAGACTAAATCTAACAGGAAACACTGCAGCACATTGTTCTCCAGTGGAAAATGTCTTTTTGAATTTCAAATTGATTACACAAATGCATCTCGACTTTTTCTTAATTCTTTTAATTCTGGATGGATTATTTCACTTTTCACAACCCTGCACAGTGTGGCTGCGTGGAGATGCAGAGAAATGTGACTCTGGTGAAAAAAGTTCTTCAAATGAAAAAGCAATGTATGTGGACTCAGATTGAAATGAAGCGATTATTCTAAATGTTAAAAGAGAGGCATAGTAAGTCACAAGTTTATGCAAAATGTCTGTGAGAAATCTCAAACCACTGTGGAGTCCAGGTCACTTTACTGTAAACAGAGGGTCAATTTGCCAACATTACACTTTGTCACTTATATTAGGCCCCTTTATTCATTTTTATCGATATAAAAAAGAGGGAAGATGTTGTAGAGCTGTGTTCAGACTGAACTGTTTGTATATTCAACATTTGAAGTATATTCTATTTTGCTGTACTCTTGTTTCAAAGTGTATTAGATTTTACTGAAATATAAAAAAACATTTGAAACCTGGATGTTGTATTGTTTTTTTTTATCAGGTTCATGTTCTAAGGTTATTTGTAGGTAGCCATAACTTTTATTATTGCGATGATAAGGAGGCTGAGTGCACAATGTTTTTTTCACAATGTGGCATTTTGTAACCCAAACTCTTACCTTAACAAAACGTCCCGTTTCATTGACAAAGAAGGCAAACATACATTTGTGATAGCCAGATGTGTATACAAGATTTCTTTGAATTTAACCTAACAGATGATACTTCAGAGTGCTTGGTGGAGAAACCCTTCATGCCAAATATGCCCTACTGATAAATGACATGACCTACCATATGGTCCATTACAGAGCCAGGCTCAAGGTAGTAACAACACTGATACTACCTACCCTACCACATAGGCTCCTATTGTCCCCTACAACTCAAAGACGTAGACCTAAAAAACATGACATGAAAAGTTTACAAAAGTCCACAGCAGCCTTGCAAACTCAAACTCATGGTTCTCTAAAGACAGATGTTGTCTTTCTATCAGGTAGTAAGCTCAGTACCTATGTGTATGGTGTTCTCTTGTATCCACACTATAGGTCAACATTTTCAGTTAAATAGAGACGTTACCATGGACACCTTCGTTCACGTGATTTGAGTAATGAGTAAGGGCTTCTACCTGCTCTTTTGTAAATAGTCTTTAGATAACATTTATGAAATGGGGCTTTACAAATAAAGATTGAATGATTCTGTAACATTTGTAGCTGACATTTTCCTTCAAAGAGGATTCTTGTACATTTACATGCTATATGTGTGGTTGTTTTTTTTTTTTTAAATGAAGACAAACCGGGGCGAGACACTTAACCCCAAGTTGCCTTCGTCTGCGGCATATAAGTGGGAATCAATTGGATAAGTTACTTCTGATGGTCACTTTACATCATGGTGTGATGAGGGAGGTAGTCAGGAGACTAAAAAACTGCTATACAAGCTCAAGTCCATTTCCCATTTTAAAAAAAAGCTTGTGTAAGCTAATTATGAGTAACGAGGACATTGTTTCTACATAGACCTACTGCAGTAAACACATGTTAATGCTGTTGAACCACGTACAAAATAAAACTCAAATCAAAGTGGATGCAGATAATACCTGAACCAATAAAACACTGTAGTGAATAGATTCTTTAATTCCAGCCAGGGAAAGGGGAGTTAGTAAATCTTAATAATAATATTCTGTAAAAAGCAGCAGTTGTAAAATATAAACATCACACATACAGCAACAACACTTTATTGTCAGTCATTGTGAAGTTTACTTGGCAGTGTGAAACCTCTGAGTCCTGTCTTCATCCTCTGCTGCACACCTTCACCATGATCCAGTCTGAACTCTCTCTACACCACCTCCTTCCCTCCCGACTTCCTAGTTCATCATTTCCTCCTCACTCGTTCTCTTTGAAGCTCAAGTCACACACCAGAGAGAGATGGTCAGAGGGATAGCTAAAGGACGGGAGCCTGTTTGGTCCAATCTGTTCCTCAGTGGGCATGTGCAACACTGCGTCCACCCTCAGAGAGTCCTGACTGTACCAGATGTAATCCAGAGTGCTGCAGCATTCCCCCGTGGGCCTGATCTTCCACGTCGTGTACTCCGGCTCAGTCAATCCGTCCTGGCTGAGTTTCTTATAGGCCGACTCCAAACCAAGAGGTGACCCGGCAAAACGTTGGTACACCTCCTCGGTTGGGATCGCATTGAAATCGCCACATATGAGCAGAGGAATGTATGTAGCACCGGGGTCACCCGTTAGCCCGGTGGGGTGTTTCTGGACCAGGTTCTGGAGGTTTCGTAAGAGGTCGGAGCCCTGCGCGCTGCGGAACCACTCCCAGCCTGAGCGAGCCTTCAGGTGAGTCACGGCCACACAAAGACATCTCCCTGTGCTCCGACAACGTAGCATGGTCACCACGGCAACCTGGAGGAAAAGATCAGCGTGTGAGGTGTCTGTGACAAAACTTTACATGGAGTTGGAAGTGTGGCTTTAAATGTATGTATATATATTTTTAAGATTTATTTTTGGGCTTTTTGGGCCTTTAATGGAGAGATAGGACAGTGGATAGAGCTGGAAATCAGAGAGAAAGAGAGTGGGGAATGACATGCGGGAAAGGAGCCACAGCTTGGATTTGACCCTGGGCCGCCATACATGGGGCGCGCACTAACCACTGCGCCACCAGCGCCCCGCTTTAAATGTATTTCACCCACCTGATTTGTTGGAATCCTCATGGCAGAAAGCCGCATGTTCATGCTGTCCAGGAATTCAAACCGCGACTGATCGTAGAAGAGCGCACAGCCGTCGGGCCCGTTGTTACCCTCCACACCCAGACACGGTGACCAGGGCTTAGGGCAAAAGTTGCTGCTGTAACCCAGGCCTGCCAGGATGGGCTGGAAGGTGTCATAGTAGTGGTCAACTTCCTGCAGACACAGGATATGAGGTCGGTAGGTGAGGATCTCCTCTAATATGAGGTACTTCCTGCGGGACCAGCTGATGGCCTCCATGGGACATTGGACAAAACTGTCGAGTCCCTCGCCGAGAGCTGAGGGAGGCAGACGAGAAAGAAGATCTGAATTAATAATAATACATTTTATTTATAAGCACCTTTCAAGACACACAAGAACAACAATCAACATTTAAAAAACAAGGATGGATAAAATCAGCATACCATGAAAGAAATGAAATGTAGGACAGTGTAATTACAGTTAAAATGTTAGAGTGAGCAGGTGATCTTGAACAGATGGGTTTTGAGTCTGGATTTGAAGATGGGGAGAGAGTCAATGTTGTGTATGTCAGGTGGCGTTTGGCAGGTAGCTAAACAATGATCATAGTTCATGTGAGCAGATATCTCCCTGCTACATCGAGACATGGTTGTGCTTACACAAAGATTTAAGATTTTCTCATTTCTACTTTCTTTTTTACATTTCCCATAACTTTAAATATTTAAAGTCTTAGTATTCCAGTTTTTGTTTGTGGAGTGAAAGGCTATTAACTGTTAAAGAACTGACTGTTAAAGATTCAGGAGCCATCGACCTAGGTGTCCAAACAACAGTGATGAATTATCCCCTTTTAAAACTGATTCTTGCTTCTATCACATCAAGCAGGGACAGAGCATCACTGGCTCTCTTTTGAGTATTGCTTCTAGCCACATGGCAAACGACAGGTCCACTTTATAGAATGATTTAAACTGAGACTTTGCTCTCCACCAACGTCAGAGGGAAATATCTGGGCTTTTCTCCCCTTCTTATATTAAACAGTTTTAACAGACAGGGTTTAGAGAAGCTGCCTTCTGTTACTGGAAACTGGATTGATGAAACCTGCAGAGTGAAACAAATGAATAAAGCTACAGGCCATAAAACCCACACTAAGGAGCTGAGGGGGGAATGCTGAGGTCATATTTATTACCCTGCCCTTTCACAATAAAATAAGTAGATTACAATGTGTGCAGCTTTAGTGTGCCTGAAAACAAAAACAAATAGATGACATATCTCTAAATTAGTGGAGCATGAAAACACGTTTAAAAGCCACTTGTTTCATCTCATGTCACTGCTCATCTGTAGTTCAAATAAATCATTAAACGAGATCTGACAGTACTTTGTCATGTAACATTAGATAGTTGTCTACCTTGGGCTAGTATGTTCCACTGCATCACCCTAATGGGGCTACTGGTGGAGCCGTCCCCATCACTGAGCTCGGTGAACTTTCTATGGAAGCGAGGTGGTCTGTCTCTTAGGGCCTCCTCACATTGTTGAAGCAGCTCTGCTGGATCGGGGGGGCATAAAGGGGAGCCCTTCTGCGCCTGCAAGGCATGACATGACACTTGTCAACAATGATGTGATCCCATGAGGACGGTTATTACTTTATCACAAAGAACACAACTGGAGTCACCTGGCAGAACACTGGATCCAGTTTGTCCTCCACCGGCTGGAGCGGGAGAGGTGACATGCTGCTGAGTGTTGGAGTCAGGTTGCTGTACAGCCTGGTGACCCCTCCACCCATTGGACACACTGATTGGAAGACAAAGATGATGAGGTGTGTGTTAAAGCCCCACTCAGATCAGAAATTTACTTAAAGTTATAACTTTATTTTGAGGATGTACATGGTCGACCATCTTTACTGCAAACTCATGGTGGTGTCTGCTACATATGCTGCAGATAGTACTCTGCTCTGGATAAACTATGTGAAAACATTATTTCTAAATACATCAAACCTTGTTGTTAAAATAATGTTAAAAAGGGTTTTCATCGGTTACATGTACTTATATACTGTATCTGGAATCAGCTGATAATCCCGCTGTTTCATGTTTGAGGCTCTAGAAAAATCAATTAAAATGATTTGAATCATGTTGAGGATCTCAAGTGTATTTAACTGAAAACAGCAGCCAGTGGTGCCAGAAAATGATTTAGATAATAGATAACAGATGTCGTACTGAACAAAATATAAAAGCTGCAAAAAGATGAGACAAAGAGTGAGAGGAGCTGAAGGGAGCAGCCAAGTCAGGACACACAGACATTTAATGAAGACAAACATTAAATCAACATTTACAAATGATTATTCTGTTTGATAACCAGACAGTCTTCTCATTAAAGCTGCACAACAGGTAGGCAACTTTGGATGTTAAAGTGCATGTTTGCAGATGTCACACACCAGGTCGATGATAGTAAGCACAGTCACGTTCACACGTGCGCCATCTGTCCTAGTTTGAGCCTCCATGAGGATCCAACATGCTGCCTGTTTGTTTGTGAGAACTTTGATCTGCAGTAGGTCAAACCCAAGTGGGTCAAATTCACTGGTCGCTTAGCCAAGAGACACTGAGCGTGTTAAACAAATGTAGGTGACATTAACAATAGTATGAAAATACTTGATTTCATTTTTTTTAATCTTGATCATTCAAATGTTTGGACCATTGGTTGGTCTTTAACTCGTCTATGTTTAAGCAGGGTTATTATAAAAACATTTATTTAGTAATTGTCCATGTTTGAATTTTCTATGGCAGAGATATTTCAACCCTTTCCAGGTGCATACATTTACGTAGTTTTTAGATGTCTATATTGACAATTTTCCAAAATGAACACAAGACAACGAGGGATTTGTTGAAGAGAAAAACACACTGGCCAAAAAAGTGAAAAAGCTCTTTCAATCGTTCATATTTTAACTACCCATAGGTAACCCTTTTACTACTGGGTAGATACAAAACAATTATACAAGGACATGAAGGTAGATTCATAATAATTATACAATAACGTTAATGTGTAATACAGTTTGCAACTTTACAACACTTTTCTCTCGATGTAGCCACTCTTCTCTGACATTGTAAGACCTAATCATGACAAACTGCTTCATGTGCATTCTCTCTGTTTGCACAAACCTGAGGCTGACCTCTTCTCTGTCAACACAATGTTGGTGAATAGCTTTTTTTCTGGGCATCTGTAGACCAGAAGGATTACAGGACTATAAAAGGAGAGCTCAGTTTGTGTTTGACCACAGATGTTTAAGATGTGACCACTGATGGATAACAGGATGGGACTAGCTTGTTAACCCTCTCGTCCACATATATAAAAATAGAGCTAAACATAAACAGAGTTTTATGTGGGTTCATGTTTATTTATATACCTGCTGGCCCCACAATCAGATCTATGGTGAATGGACAGCGCTTTTTCAGTTTTCTGACTACTCAAAGCACTTTTACACCGCAGGTCACACCTTCACACACTGATAGTAGAGGCTGCTATGCAGTGTCCATCAGTATAAAGTAATCCCAGTCACACACATTCAGACGTCGTTGCAGCTTGGAGATGAGTGGCTGCAGGAGCTGGGGATTGAACCCCCAACCTTCCGGTTGGTGGGCTGACCTACTCTACCACTGATCCACAGCCGCCCCCCTATATAGAAGCTCACTTTCACTGTGACTCTGCCTCCCTCTGTTCTTTATACACACAAAACCACACTATTATAACCACACAGTGAACTCATCTTGGGTGAAATAAAAAAATCTACTCTTACCCAAAGTCTCCATCACTGTCCACAGCTTTGTCCTCTTTGCACTTGACTATACGGTCTTTAACGCCTCCTTTCCTTTCAATGCTAGTCACTCTAACAGTTACAGTATGTTTCTGTCAGCTGGTTTATGCTTCCTGTTTCCACTGAAAAAGGAGGCGGTGAGAAATGTGTATTTCGTCTCTGTGTGAATGAAGAATTCTGACTCCCCACTCCTCACTGCTGCCTATAAAATCTCAGGGAGAGAGAGAGAGATAGGAGAGAGAGAGACGAGGAGGAGGAGATTAGGAAGTATGGACGTCATCAGGCCATATGGAGTATTACAGGTCATGTGCTGGAGAGCGAGTCACACACACGCACGCACGCACGCACGCACGCGCGCACACACACACACACACACACACACACACACACACACACACACACACACACACACACACAGGGCTGAGAATATAACTGATAGAGCACTATTGAATTACATTGTAATGAATGATCTGGAGAAATGTTAACTATTCAGCTTGATCATTTTTTTAATACCCATAAAAAACCCAACAACAACAACAACATAAATGTACAGAATGTGCGTGAGTGTGAGCGAGTGTGCATGCATATTTGGTAATTATAACTTCCTCAGATTTTGTGTTGTAACAGCACCAGAGACAACTTTGATCACTATTGACCGTCACTATTGTTGCATCAGTGAACAGTGTTATTTTCCATGTGGTATGCTTAGCTCTTACAAAACAAAATCAACTATAGTAAGTACATGACTAAAATCAAAACAACAGTGCTCACATGAATAGCTTCTGACTGGTTTATTGTTTGATCATGCTGCCTTTGCTCTACAGTTTATGTCTATCTATTTATTCTCTCCTTATTGTTTTCTCTGTTTTCTCACTTTTCTCTCTATCTTAATTGCTTTCCTTTCAAAAGCCTCCTGTGGATCGATGTTGAGAACTAGCATGCTTGCTAAAACACTTAAACAATGCATCTGGTTTGTCCAATGTATCTGTGATGTCCATGACAAATAAAGTCTATTATTATTATTATGTTTCTTTATTATGGTCACTGAGACAGTGAATGACAGTAATAAACAGCAGTTCTCAATCTGTGCTTTCAGATCTACTTAAGAGGCTCTTAGTATAAATGTGAGGTTTGAGACATGTTGATTTCTGGAAAACAGAATGAATCAGTTAAGAGATTCCAGGAAAAAAACAAAACTTTATGAAGACTGAAATGAAGGTCAAATTGTGAGCATGCTGTTGATACCTTTACTTTACATAATCAGGCCAAAAGCATTCCAATTTGTTCCAATTCCAATTAGTCTCAGCTGACCTTTGTGCTGAGGGCTAACTGGCACATGTTGTAACCCTAACCTGATAAACAGAAGTCTATTTACACTGTAACTGTGAGCATGTTAGCACACTCAGGTTCCCTCAGCCTCACAGAGCTGATAGCCTGTTAAAGACTTGAAAACATTTAAAGACTAAGTTATAGAATCATTTATTGTCTCATAAAACAGCAGAGACAATGTTTTAAAAAAGGATTTAGCTTTTTTTTCCATTAATAAAATGTCATTTGTATTTGCTTCTCAGAGAGAACTAAAGGAATCAAAATAATAAATATGATTCATAAATGTTGTTCATCATCACTTTGGAGGGTTATGTGTGAAGCGCAGTCTGACTTCAGGGGAGTGTCAGTGAACAAGCACAGATAGACGATATAATAAAGAGTATGGTCTAGACCTGCTCTGTTTGTTAAGTGTTGTGTGATAACTTTTGTTCTGATTTACAGATTTACATTTTTAAATAAAGATTTAATGATTCATAGATTAGAGTCTTTATGAGACCAGCAGAAGGTATTAAAAACACATCAGGCGTTCTACAAGTATGCCAACTTAAAATGTAAAAAGAAAACAAATCAGCATTGTGCAGAGAGCTCAGTGAAACATCTACCTGTTCAACCTTGTGAATAGAAACAAAGTCCTGCTCTTGTATGAAGTACTATGTGAGCAGAATCTGTTTCATGAGTAACACAAAGCCATGTCATTCCTCTTGATCTGAGTCCCTTAATCCCACAGATTGGAGTCAAGACACAAACATTTTCATGTTCCACTTGTGTTGCTTTGACGTCAGCACAGTGCTGCCTCTGTGACTTTGATGACTCATATCTGTGGACTGGAGATGGAGCATTGTCTCTACACATTACTACAGGTCACGACACATCATGACGAGGCACAGCGTGATACGGAAGTTCATGATTTTCCACAGAATGAAGCTTTTTCTTTACAGTAGCAGAAAAGAAAAAAAACATCGGTCACTGGCACTCGAGCAAATGATTGCAAAGAAGGTGAATAAGCGGTTGTTGATAATACAACAGTGCGTGCAGCCGTGAACCTGTGTGTCCTTGTGAGTGCATGTGTGTTCATCAAGCCTTTAAGGCAGTGTGAATCACTTCCTGTAAACAGACAGAACAATTGAGTGTAGTGGGGTTGATGAGGTCCATGAAATGAGAAAAGAGAAGGATGTGTCTATGTATGTAATGAGGCAGCAGCCTTCAATGTAGAAATGTCAGTGTGCCAATAAAAGATACAGAAACATGTTTCTGTGGGTGAGAGAGAGAGTGAGTGAGTGGGTGGGCGGGTGGGTGAGTGAGTGTGCGAGCGAGCGGGTGTCACTGTATTTTTTATTGGCATACTGACATTTCTACATTGAAGGGCAACTGTCTCTTCACATATATGGGTCGGTTTGTGTATGTGACGCTTAAATTAGTGATAGTTGTATTGATGATCTCAAAGTTCCACTACTGTATATACACAAAACATGTTTTCCTCTTATTAAATAAACGATTGGCAGATGTTTCAATGAGGGAGCTACAGTATTCAACAGGTCATATATGTGAAAAACATTTAAAGACATAAATAAATCTGTAAATTTCTTATTATGCAGTTATCAAAATAATGTATTCAGATGTTGCATGATAACACTTTTTAAAGATTAATTTTTGGGCTTTTTGTGCCTTTATTGAAGAGATAGGAAAGTGGATAGAGCTGGAAATCAGGGAGAGAGAGAGAGAGAGTGGACTGACATGTGGGAAAGGAGCCACAGGTTTCACTCGAACCTGGGCCGCCCACTTGGAGGACTACATCCTCCACACATGGGACACACACTCTACCCACTGCGCCACATGATAATACATTTTTAATCTTAATTTAAAACGTGTAAAGCTGTGTATGGTTTATGGGTCTGCAGAATTTAAAGTTGACACAATGCATCAGACCAAAGCTGCTGCAGGCTTAAAGGCTTTTTTAATGCAGAAAATAATAATAGTCCCTTATTTTCCAAATGTCCTCCTTTTGGATTCTTGAGAGGAAGTAGATGGTTCAGCTTTGCTGACATTATGGCCGATGAAAACACAATGCCTAAGGACTTGGTTATTGGAATCAAACTAACTCAAACAGCTACCGATACGATACAAAAAGTTTGGAAACGTTATTTCGGTCACTTAATTCGCCCCTTTAATAATACTAATTGGTGTTGTATTTTATATTGTTGGAAAGCCTGATTAGTCACCTTTACAATGAGGTATAACTTGTAAGGAACGTGCATTCATGGAATGTGCAACACAGCTAAACATGTGAGTAGCACTCTAAATTTTTTTTGCCAAAATCCCCTGAAATCTTCTCCTGTTGGTATTCATTTTGAGCTTCAAGTGCTGTCAGGTGTGTGCCAGTTACAGGTGTATGACTGACACCTGATTGGCACCTGACTGACAGCACTTGTGGGATCATCTTGGGCGTGCTGTTCAAACCAGAGTGACCAACACAACCACGCTGGTTGACCTTCAACAACTCCTGGTTGAGGAGTGAGATGTCCCCCCACAGCAGAATGTGACCAGACTGGTGACCAACATGAGGAGGAGGAGCCAGACTAGTGACCAGCAGCCAAGCTGTTATGGCTGTGTATGGCTATTCCACACGTTACTGAGGTCCCTGACAGTGTCAAATGTATAAAGTGTAAAAAACGTATTACTGTGGGAGAGTTCAATCATCCATTCCACCAAGAAACTCAAAACAAGAGTAAATACCAACAGAAGAACATTGAAGGGGATTTTGGCACATTTTTGGGGCGCTACCCACACGTTTAGCTGTGTTGCTCATTCTATGAATGCACGATCCTTAAAAGTTAAACCTCGTTGTAAAGATTACTAATCAGGCTTTCCAACAATATAAAATACGGGAAATAATTGACCAACATAATGTTTCCAAACTTTTTTTGAGGAGTGTCTTATGACCTATTTTGGATTGAGACATCAGGCTTCATTTGACTAACTGTTGAAATAGTATTCTAATTACAGCCATGCTAGCAGCCTCCTGGAGCTACACTTATCCATGCTTTGAACTAAATGCTAATGTCTTAATGCTAATACACGCAAACCCAAAATGCTACCTAGCTGCAACTAGGCAGGTAGAAAGTTTAAAGGGATAGTTCAGGTTGTATGAGGTACTTTTTAAAAGAAGATAGTAGTCAGCATGGCCCGTTTGTAAAAGAAGGTACAAACATTGAACTGTTGTCATTAAAAAAAGTCTAGCATGTAAATAAACATTTCAGTCAAAGCATGTACTATATTTTGGTTTATATTTTTACCACTTAATCTTGAAGTAAACAGCTCTTTGAATGTTTGTTTTGACTGCACAATGGCCTTGCATTCTCATGCATACAGCACACAGTATCAAATCAGATGTTCTGCTCAGTAGTTATTTAAAAAGGCAACACAAAACAATTACACTATGTTATCATAAATAGGATTTCAAGCTGACATACAGCATTATACATTGCACAGCATGTGTTGGAAGAATATAAGTCGTACCTAGTGCCAAAAGAAAAGGCTGTATTTTGTCTACTTGTGGCTCCTCAACATTGGAAAATATCTTAGTAACTTTGGATGGTTTCAACATGGACCATGCTGGCTGTTACTACTGTACATAATAGTACATCAACTATTGATAAGTACCTCATACACCAGTTGAAGAAACCAGAACTATCCATTCATGTCAAAAATGTAGTTTAGTGTGCTAGCATTTCCTGTTTAGCAATAACCATGAATATAGGTTCAAGGGAGACTGTTGGAATTTTCAATATTTTAAAATATCTCTTCATAAACTTAAGTATTAAGCCAAATAGAACTCTTAAGGGTTCACCAACACAGCTGTGATTCAACATGTACCATGCTGCTAGCATGCCTATTGATAAATAGTGCACTTGCACTAACATATGTGCAAATGTACATGTGAGCATGCAAGTGTAGGTATCATGTGTGTTAGCTTGTTGTATAGCTACATAACTCTGTAGGTGAGCTGAGTGTAACATAAAGAGGCAACACAAGAGTTGCATCACAGTCTGCATTTTTAGCTGTTGACCCGAGGTTCCATCTTATCCATGGCTCTGCATGTTTGCTTTCAAGAAGAAACTTAAAGTGACAGTTTACTAACCCTGTAGCTAGCTCTAGCTGTCATTTGCATAACTCGCTGTTTTTTTATACGTGTAGATAACATCAAAGTTTTAATAAGATATTTTCAAAAGTGTTTTATTGCCATGAGCTTATCAAGAATATAGGCTACTTATTACTAACAACAGTCCTTCTCTGAATTGGACATCCCACCTTGAATGACTCTGCTGCCTCACCTTCAGTTTTCAGTCTGGTCATGAACAATCAGTAAGAACAGTACTTTCCGTTCCTAACCATTTGTCAACACATCCCCTTTTCTCAGCAAGATAAAAATGAGCTGAGCCTTAAAGTGTGAAGTTCTGAGTATGACAAATAGGCTGTAAATATTACTGAATGAAGCCTGTGTGACGTCACCCATCTGTTCCTGCAGGGGGCTTTGAAGTCCCATCGATGGCGGTCTCCATGCTGGATATTCTGTCTCAGTCTAACTTTCAGTCAACCTAACGACAGGCTGAGAGCTGGAGGTGAGGCGGGTTTTAAACCTCCTGACAAACCGTTACATTGCGCCCCAATTTTATGTTTAATTTATTTATATTTTTGTTTGTTTTCTAGCTACTCCCTACTAAATTCCACAATTTACTGCATTAAGCTGCCAGGAACGCATTTCACACCTTTCTAACACACTATCTGAACATAAAAATCATTGCTTGACTCTTATCTCATTTAAATGTATTGTCTGTATTGTCGCTCTGTATCTTTGCTTATGTTTTTCTATTTTGTATCTATTTTTATTTTTTGTCTTTGTTTGTTCTCGCTTTAGTTGTCATGTCTGTCATTTCTATATAGTCTTGTTTCTTGGTGATATACTTTATCACCAATAAAGAAATTAATTAAATTTAAAAAAACATTGCACCTGTCAATCAGGTCAGCTACACATAAAATCAAAATAGACGAGTTATTGGAAAATGCACCGCCAAGGAGGGCCTTCTTTTATTTACCTAGGCTGCTTGAGTGTTGGAACAGCAGATATACAACCGACCAAATCCCTGGCTGATGTAAATGCTGTCATGGCCTCCTTTCAACCAAAGAAGCTAATGTTGGTTAAAGATTTGTCCTGTTTGTTTGTAGCCTTGTGTCAAAAGCTTCACTGGAGCTTCACTGTCACTACATAACAGAATGTAGAAAGGAAATGCACTGAACAACTTATTCTCGGGCTTACTGTGCACATTTAGCCTGTTGCTTCTTCATTTTGACTGAACTCGTTCTGCTCTGAGACTTGGCATGTTTTTGTTCAGGTGATCTGTCCTCTCATGGTAAAAGGGTTCTTGGCTAAAAGCTGCCAGCAAGCTGCTTCTCTGTGGAGTGCTCCTGCCCAACACAACTCAAATGCTTCATTCTTCTAATTCAATTTTCAGAGCAGTCAACGACAGTCACATCATGTGTTGCTGAAATCTGTACCAACATTATCACTCTGCTCAAACCTGTTCAAATGAAAACCAATAAGAGCACTATGTGATTAAGACCTATGGTAGCTTAAAGTGAGCGCTGGAAATGACAGATCCCCCCCCCCCGTCTGAACACAGAAATACACCCTTTATGAGGATATTATAAAACAAATGGAAGAACAAAGTCAGAGGTAAACTTCAGGGGTAACCTCTTACAGTGGTTCATTACCATGGTAACTTACACTTCACATGTGACCTGTCCTGGAGCAGAACCCTGTACTACAACATAACCTTCTTACTGCAGGCCTCAGGTATCTCTGAATAAGATAAGATAATCCTTTATTTATCCCACAATGGGGAAATTTACAAAAGCATGTTTGGAGACATGACACTTTGGTTATCCTGCATGATATTCATAGTGCTTTTTACTGAAAACATCCTTTAACAGAGACACAAAAAGCACTACAGCTGGTACTTGTTGAACTCCTTAAATATAAATTAACTTCTACTTACTGCATTGAATTTATTTTCTCTATATTTCACAGGGTTGCAGCTGCAGTAACACATGTAAGTAAGTCATCAGATGAAATTACAGTCCATTGGTTGCCAACTTATGCTGGATAAGTGATAGTATGATCTTTAATTTAATAATTACTCAGTCGGTGATTTGTTGCCCCTGTTCAGTCTTGCATTTAGCCCCTCCAGTTCTGTTGATTTTAGCTTGATTCTCACTTTATGTATTGTTTTCTCATGTTTGCACTAAGTCTTACCCTTTTTTGAATATGCTACTCAACCTGTTTAGGTTTGAATACGACATGTTAGTGCACTCGTTTAATCCAAAGGGTAATTTAATTTTAAAAAACAATGGATTATATAATGCTACTCAACAGCATTTCACAGAGCCTTCCTGTCAACACACTATTTAGTGTAGGCTTTTGTTTATTACAGTTGTTTTGGTACCATGTCTGGGATCATTTATGACTGCTTAATAAGGATTCTTAAATGTAAAACTAGTGGAGTCTCTTCTCTAAAGGAACTGTGTTAGAACTCACATGCACCAGTTCAGTAGGTCAGGCTAACATTCAGAAACTTAAATGTTTGTAGTATTTTGACAATAAGACATAGGACGGTATTAATCATTAACTAAACTTTTTTATCTCAACTCGTGCAAAATACACAACAGCACAAAATTGAAAGATGTTTTTCGACTTAACAACAACTCATGTCCTTCAGCTGAAGATAAAAAGCTGCGTAAACAGCTGAGTGTGCAGAGAAACAGCTCTGTTTGTGGAACAAATCTTGACTTCTACATGTATTTCTTCACTGACATATAACTTCAGACACAGACAGAAGAGAAAATACCTCAAATAATCTCAATCACTTTCAAGACAAATCTACATCCAAACAAGTTGTGTGATCATCAAAGTCTCACTGCTGGGTCACATGGCACAAAGAGTTCTTTGTGATTGTGTAATGTTTATCTGAAGACTTACCTTCTCTACTGGAATAAGCTGATTTCTGTTCCACTCCTCTTGTGCAGCTGCTGCTTTGTTTTCAGCTCAGGTTCTTAAAGGTGTGACACAGATTGAGAGAATGTTATGTTGTGTGCATGTGTCGGCGTGTTGTTGTTGTTGTCCACAGGATAGGAAGTGGCTGCCTGACCCTCTCACTGCAGGGTATGCTACAGGGCAAGGTCACAGTGGAAAGACGCCTGATCCCTTCTGCCCCCTGCTGGTAGGAGCTGAGTCTCACTTCATGCAGGGAGTCTAAGAGAAAGAAAAGTTGATGAAAAGCTGAAAAGCTGAAAAGTTATTCTGGGATGATTTAAAATAACACTCTGTAAAAATGTTACATGTTATCTTTAATCATTAATTGAATCATTTACTATTTGTATTTACAACAATAGACATTAACTAAAGCAGAGTAAACTTTGGAATAAAAGAACAACCTCTTTTCATAGTAAAGTTTTTCACTTCATGTTCAAAGGTTTTAAGAAAAATATGAAGTTAATGTTGATGATTTGTTTTTAAAGTCGTGGCATGAACAAAAATCTGCAAAAGTCATTGCATCATGTTTATAAAAATAAGTTTCACATACATGATACTAACTACTATTACGTTAACCTCTAGCAGCAGCAAAGGTTTCATTTCAACCAGACGTTTTGAACCAATCAGTTCACACTGAGAGCTTGGTGGTCTCAGTGATATAAAACAAATAAAAACATCTGTTGAAAATGAAGCTCCTGTGATATATTTTATGATTATTGACTTGAATCTAAATGTTTTGGTTGTTATTGTTATTTACCTCGTGGTGTTGAACTTCACTGCATAATCAAAAAGATTTTCTAGAATCTTATAGCATCATTACCCATTTTTAAAATGTATCTCATATTTTTGCTAGTGGTGAAAAGAAATACACATTATTATGTTTTCAATAACAAACGTATTATAACCATAGAAATGACAAAATACCACTACTTTCCCCGTCTTCCTTTATTTACAAGGGAATAGGATGCACCAACACACTGCACACTACACTTTGAGATTTCAAAGCAGAGACGTTTTATTTCATCTTTCTAGAGTAGTACAAAAAAAGTACAAAATGTGAGCCATTCACTCAACCATGCCAACATACACGATGCCACGACTCTGACGCCGAAGCAGCTTACCCTCATTTATTTGATTTATTACATCTATGCCTTTCAGACTTTAATGTCAAACTATATTAGTAAAAAAACTGACTGTTAATAAAAAATAGTGATGCTACAGTCAAAAGCAAAGTATGATTTATATTCCACTTAAACTAACCATTTTAAATCATGAAACAATATAGATTGAAATGGACTAAGATCTAATGAAATTAAACTCAGGTAATGCTACTTTCACAGTGGATATTTCTATATTTTCTTTTTTTGCACAAAAGCACAGATGGAATTCAAAAAATTAACAGCAGCTCTACAGTTCAAACAACAAAGGCAGTGCAAGAATAACTTCAATGATGTGGTTATGACCAGTTTCTTTACTAAAGACGGGTACTGTAACAGTATCTATATTACACTGTAACATCTATGCACTGGCTGAGAAGACGATCAAATGAGTGAATATGTCCCACTTTGGATGATTGCTTTTTTTCTGCATATATATTTTCATATACTTGAGCTTGAATTAAAATAAACCCAACAGACACAACTTCATAGTATCGCCTCATACTTTATTCAAAAATGCACCACAATAGACACTACAGGCCGGCAGTCTTTTGAGCCAACCAGAAACAGCGACACGTCTCAGATCTGCTGCTCTACAGTCGCTTTATCTCCCAGTCGTTTGCTAAAGTTTAACATCTGTTGGTGCAGCAGTGTACTGACAGTCCCTAACTGTTGTCTTCTGCTCTTAAGATGGTCCAACATGGCAGCCAGTGACATACAAAGACCCCTATTACTGCGCTGAAAGTCCTGAGTTGCCAATAAATCCTCTCTCCATGCGTCCTGTAAACTCTCAAACAGGGACGACATCTTCTGCTTGTACTGCTGGACCTCCTGCCAGTACCGCTCTTTGTCCCCCCTGGCTCTGGTAACATCCCCTGTCATCTGTCTGATACGGAGATGCAGCCTGCTGTTCTCCATGCTGACCTGCTCCAGTTTCACTCTATTATCATAGATGCTCACCTCTACTGCTCTCAACTCTGAGGCCTGTTTGTCGAGCACATCCATGTGACTCACATGCAGCTCCCCCAGCTCAGCCTTCATTTCCACTTTTGGCTGAAGGAGGGATCCGGTTTTCTCCTTCATCCCCTCAATCGACAGCTCAAGATAGTTTTTATTTCTACAAAGCTCGGAGGTCAACAACTTCAGCTTCTGGTGTCTCGACTTCTCTTCACCCCAACTTTCCTCCACCTCCTTCAGCTCCCCCTCTTTCTCTTCCATCTCCCTCTGCTTCTCCATGTTGCTGCTCATGATGATCTCAGTCTCTGCAATGCACTGCTCTATGTCCTGATGGAGTTTGGTCTCTTTCTGTTGGTACTCCACCTCACAGTGGTCCGTATAGCTAATCATCAAGTTTTCATCCACGCTCTTGGGCTGTCGCTGGTGAAGTACAGCCTTCTCTTGTTGAAGCTCCTCATATCTCTTCCTGGTGCTACTGATGTAATTTGCCATTTTCTGCATGTGCTCTTCCTGCTTCCTTTTTGACTCCTCCAATAGTTTTTTCAGCCTCCTCTTATCCTCCTCAAAGTGGCCAATGTTCTTCTTCTCTGTATCCACATTACCACAAATCTCTTCCTGATTCCTCTTGAACACGCGCTTATTGATCGTGCAGTCATCCGAGAGCTCTCTGATCTGCTTGTCCATCTCGTTTATCTCTTTGCTGTGTTTGACAATGGAGGCGATGCGCTCCTCCATCTGCAGCTTGGATCGCTCCAGCTCCTGTGAGGCGTGGAAATATTCTGTCCTGACTTCATTCTCTTTATCCTGCTGGCACTTGAAGATCTCATAGATTTGTGCAAGTGAGTCCTGACAGAGTAATCTCGATGTGTGACCCTCGTCTATTTTACCTTCAACTATGGCGATTTCCTCTTTAAGCTGTTGGATTGCAACGCTGAATTCTTCCTTTAACTCGCTTAATTTTTTCTTCAGTGTTTCTCTTTCCTGTTTTAAGTCTTTATGTTTTTGGGTCTCCCCCTCCAGCTGTTTCTTGTACTGGCACTGAGAGTCAGTCAATCTTCTTAAACTGCTCTCCAGCTTTGCCACTCCAACTGTGAGCTCACCCAAATGTGCATTACTTTCCATGTTCTTATCATTAACTCTGTCTAACTCCCCCCTGCACGTACTGACTGTTTGCTTCTGCTGCGTTATTTGCTCTTCAGTCTGGTTCTCTTCTTTTGACAGGCTGTCTTTCTTGATGGAAAAAGCCTCTCTCTCCAGCATCATATTTTGCTGCACTGTTTCTCCGTCCTGTTTCACTGCAGCTATGGAGGACCTGAGCTCCTCTATATGCTCTAATGTCTGATCCAGCTTATTCTGCAAGCGATACTTTAGGGTGATTTGATTGTTAAGAGCCGCTATGATCTCTTCATGTTCAGCCTTCACCTTCTCTCGCTCTGGGTACAGGCCTTCATTTTGGCTCAAAAGGGCTTCTTGTCTCTTCACGGTTCTGTCTTGTAGCTGGATAACTTTGTGGAGGTCTTGGTGCAGCTGCTTTATCTCATCTGCATTGGATGCGCGGGCTGCTGCCACGTCAGCCATGATTTCCTGACTTATTCTTTCACTCCTGTTGTTAATTTGGTGTCTAAGCTTACTGTTTTCTATAGTTTCCACCTCTAAATGCTCATGGGTAGCACTCCGTTCCCCCTCCAGCTCAGTGATAGCTGCAGTTATCTCAGTCAGGTGGAGGCTGGCTTCACTTGAAAAAGAAACCTCTTTTAGCTGCTTGTCCAGCTCCTTTAGATGCTCCAAAGCAACCATGACGGCCGGGAAGTCGGGGACCAGACATGAAGCCATTTCGAGTCGGTGTTTCGTTTCCGGTTAGTGGTCGAAGATGTGTCAGCAGTTTAAAGTTTTCTACCCCCGAAAACCGTAGACTGTAAATATTACGCGGATAACTTGTGAGCAGGGTTGCCATGGGAACAGCTGACCAACCACAGAAGAAGACAGCATGCTACGGAAAGTCCGCAAGGCCATGATAGTAGCAGTGGCTAAAAATACACTAACCAGTAGATGATACAAATAGCTAGGCTACTTGATAACATTAAGGTAACCTATTAAAATAAAATAACCCAAAGTTTTGTGAGCTAAATATTGAAATAAGAGTCGGGTGACCTTGGAAGCATGAAATTACTTGTGGTAGTTTGAGAATGTTATAACTTGTGTCTCGTAATTACAGCATCGTAGCAAACTTAGTTAGCTCACTAAAAGCGCTTTTAAATATGTCCCAACTCAAAAACATAGGCACACTCGAGCAAACATTCATCGATACTTAAGCTGAGTTTCACGCACCTGGTGTTTGAAGCTCTAGCACCATGAGCCGCAGTAGCCTGTCAGGCGAGCCCTGGGTTGCCAGTTTTGAAGGTTTCACGTAAAAGAAAATTAAGGCCGATAGTTTATCTTTACTTCAGCAAACGGCAGAGTCTAATTTTCTGAAGACAATGCAATTAGCTTCAGTACTTCTGAGATAATTTACCGTATGCCTATTTAATTGGACAGAAGGTTCTTCCCACAACAGGACCTGGCAACCCCATCCGGTCGAAGTCTTTGCCACAATCACACTTTTTTCATTTTAATTTCTTACATTCTTATAATTTAAATCCTTTTTTTTATTATTTACAAAGTCAACTCAAATGTTATCAAGGACTAACATTGTCTTCTAATCTGTTGTTGTAGCCTACTTAAATGTTGTCCATCATGTATTAAATGTTGTTATTGTGAAGCCAAAAACAATCTTCCACATTGTAAACAAATAAAATAATATTCTAGCCGACTGCGAGGCTCCTTGGTTAAGCTCCTTAACGTTTTTTCTCAGATGTTTAATGGCCTATTTAAAAGTCCATGTAAAAAAAAAAAAAAAAAAACACTTCACAATCTAATAAACACGTTTACCTTTTTTATATAATACGACGGAGGATTAGGGCCATGTTAATTTTTTTTTTTTTTTTTAATTTCGAGATTAATCTCGTAAATTTACGAGTTTAATATCGAAATAAAAAAAATAGAATTAACGTGGCCCTAATCCTCCATCGTAAATATAAGACTAGATGAGACTTTATTAGAACCTGAGTGTTTTTGTTTTTTGTTTAAATTTGTTTTTTGCAGCCGTACAAAATCACAATTTTAATCTCACATTGAAGTTTCGAGATGACACGGAACTGTAAAATAGTGTATGTTTCATGACGAACGACAAACGGCGTTGTACCAGTTTAGTAAATCAACAGTGGTGCAGATTCTTTCTGACACTGAATGTTTGTTTCAGTTAGCTTACAAAATCAGCAAACGACATGGATGATATTTTAAATATAAATTTAAATTCCTTCGTAGAGCACCGAACCATAGACTCGTGGTTGACCTTTGACCTGTCACCATCTAAGGAGGACAGCGAGGAAACCGTGCGGGAGGTTAGAAGACATAAGGAGCTGAGTAGAAGAGACGTCGACCAACTTGAACAAGAAAGGCAAGAAGCAAGCCCTCACCGGAACACAGCATGGGCTTTCTCAGTGTTTAAAGACTGGTTAAATGAAAAGAAAATGTCAACAGACTTTGGATGTTACGAGGCAGAAGACCTGAATCAGGTGCTGAGGTCATTTTATGCATCTGTTCAAAATGCCAATGGAAAAACATACTCCATTGGGAGTTACAAAGCTTTGAGGGCTGGGATAAGTCGACATTTCTCAGAGTTTGATATGATGACTTCTCCTACCTTCACATCCAGCAACGAGATTTTTAAATCTGTCATAAGAAACCTGAACAAAAACGGACAATATGTCGGCCAACACTTTCCCCCCATCTCAGCTGCAGATTTAAAGCTCATCAGGGGTTCAGAGGCGTTGAGTCCAAACACAGCGACTGGACTGGTCTGGAAAGTGTGGTTTGAAGTACAGTTACATCTGTCAAGGAGAAGCAGAGAAGGCAATCGAGAATTAAAAAGAGACTCTTTTATTTTGAAGCATGATGAGAAAGGCAATGAGTACATTTCACTTTCCCACAAAGCTCAGACCAAAAACCAGAAAGGTACCGCAGACCCATGTAATGAAAACAACAAGGGACGTATCTACGCTGAGCCCGGAAACCCAAACTGCCCAGTAGCCTGCTTTAGAAAGTATTTATCCCATTGCCCTGTTGATGCTAAGGCTTTTTACCTTCACCCTGTAAAGTTACCCCAAGACCTACTGAACAGTCGAGTTATGTGGTATACTCGTGAGCCCATGGGGCATAACTTCCTTGGTAAAATGTTACCTGAAATCAGCCAGGCGGTTGGGCTTTCAAGGATATACACTAACCACAGCTTGAGGACAACTGCTTTACAACTTCTCTCTCAGACTCAGTGTGAGAGTTGTGAAATAATGACAGTTACCGAGGACAGATGTGAAAGCAGCCAGAGGAGCGACTGCAGTCCAGACAGCAGCAACACAGCTGGTGAGTGCATCTCTACGGCTGCATTCACACTGCAGCTAAAAGTTACCTGAATCAGATTGTTTTTTTCCGCTCACTGTATCTCAGCTTTTCAAATCAGATATGGCCCACTTTCATATGTGCATTCCTACAGAAGTCTGATACAGACCACACTTAGAATGCAATCTGAACAGACAAACACAAAACTCTGACATGAGCTTTAAGGCTTGCTCTGTGAACATGTGGCAGACTGAGTCTCTGATCTCTTCAGAGTAACATTAACAATAAGTGGTAGTGATGTTAGAAAACCTAACATTTGCTTAATTTCTGCTTGAAGTTGTATCAACTGCAAAGCCCAGAGGAGAGCCAGAAGAAGACAGAACTATCAGTATTCCTTCAGATGTCCAGATCAACCCAAAGAGAAATGGTAAGTTTCATTTGAATTAAAACCATTGACTGCATGAATGAGTGATGGAGAAAGATGTCTATCAAAGTTTATTTGAAGTCCCTGTCAGTATAAAACATGCCACACACAAATACACACGTCTACTGTTTTCAAGACTTGATAAATGTACATTAGATCTTGAATACAATGTTGTTATTTTCTGCCATACTTAACACAATTTTAATAACACTTGAAGCTGTTAAAGTTTTGATGAAACACAGAACTTTAATATCGGGAATGTTGTTCATGGCAAACATTAAATGGCGTTGCACCAGTTCAGTAAATCAGCATTGGTGCAGACTCTTGTTGACACTGAACGGTTTGTTTCAGTTAGCCTACAGCATCAGAAAATGACTTGGAGGATTTTTTTTAAACATTTATTTAAAATTCCTTTGTAATGCACTGAACTACAGATTCCTGGTTAAAGGCTGACCAACCACCAGCAAAGAAAATAAAAGTAGAGGAGGAGGACGACGAGGAAACCGTGCGGGAGGTTAGAAGACATAAGGAGCTGAGTAGAAGAGACGTCGACCAACTTGAACAAGAAAGGCAAGAAGCAAGCCCTCACCGGAACACAGCATGGGCTTTCTCAGTGTTTAAAGACTGGTTAAATGAAAAGAAAATGTCAACAGACTTTGGATGTTACGAGGCAGAAGACCTGAATCAGGTGCTGAGGTCATTTTATGCATCTGTTCAAAATGCCAATGGAAAAACATACTCCATTGCCAGTTACGTAGCGTTAAGGGCTGGGATAAGTCGACATTTCTCAGAGTTTGATATGATGACTTCTCCTACCTTCACATCCAGCAACGAGATTTTTAAATCTGTTACAAAAAACCTTCGCAAAAACGGACAATATGTCGGCCAACACTTTCCCCCCATCTCAGCTGCAGATTTAAAGCTCATCAGGGGTTCAGAGGCGTTGAGTCCAAACACAGCGACTGGACTGGTCTGGAAAGTGTGGTTTGAAGTACAGTTACATCTGTCAAGGAGAAGCAGAGAAGGCAATCGATACTTAAAAAGAGACTCTTTTATTTTGAAGCATGATGAGAAAGGCAATGAGTACATTTCACTTTCCCACAAAGCTCAGACCAAAAACCAGAAAGGTACCGCAGACCCATGTAATGAAAACAACAAGGGACGTATCTACGCTGAGCCCGGAAACCCAAACTGCCCAGTAGCCTGCTTTAGAAAGTATTTATCCCATTGCCCTGTTGATGCTAAGGCTTTTTACCTTCACCCTGTAAAGTTACCCCAAGACCTACTGAACAGTCGAGTTATGTGGTATACTCGTGAGCCCATGGGGCATAACTTCCTTGGTAAAATGTTACCTGAAATCAGCCAGGCGGTTGGGCTTTCAAGGATATACACTAACCACAGCTTGAGGACAACTGCTTTACAACTTCTCTCTCAGACTCAGTGTGAGAGTTGTGAAATAATGACAGTTACCGAGGACAGATGTGAAAGCAGCCAGAGGAGCGACTGCAGTCCAGACAGCAGCAACACAGCTGGTGAGTGCATCTCTACGGCTCTGATGGCTTAAGAGTAAAACCTTAAAAGTGTTTATTGTCATAATGTTAGAAGTTGTTACATTTGCCTGATTATGTTTTTAAAGGTGTGTTAACTGCAAAGCCCCAAAGAGAGCCGAATGGAGACAGAAATGTCGACATTGGTATTCTTACAAATGTCACCACAAAGAAAGATGGTAAGTTCCATGTGAAATATAACCCTGGGCTGTATAAACAATATTATAACACATTAGATGGCTGTGTTCCCAATACACTGTCAATGGGAAGGTTCAGTAGTGTGATATATATGTTACATAACAGTCCCTCCAGGATTTAACTGGAGGTTCTCAAATGCCGGATTCTGCAGCAGCATTTAATCCAAAAGTTCATTAACAGTTTTTTATTCCTTTAAGAGATATACAGGCAGAAAAAAATAAAGGAAGTTAAGGAGGAGAAATCACTTACAGTTCACTAGTTTATTTGGCCCTCAAACGTTTACTCTTTTTGGCACCAGAGCTTCTTCAGAGTTGGTCTGAATATAAGTCCCATTCAATAAGATACACAACAGCAAAGACTGTTAAAGGCTTTATATGTGATTTTTTGATCCAGCAGGTGTCGCCCTTGAGCACCAGCATGAAACCAAAACAACTGGCGGTGCATTGTTGTGTTAGCATGCTAATGCTAGCTTTAAATAATCTTTATTATGCTGGTATCTTCACACTGCATGTAAATTTACCTGAAATGAGCGTGATCTAGAAACACAGTTAAGCAGTGAGTACAGTATGTTATTCTTCTTTTCTCTAGTCCCTCAATTAAACAACTTTTATACTTGAGGGGAGGAGTCAGCCGGCCGTCCAGGCGATGTAAACAAACTGAAGATAGGACTCTGAAAACTCTGAAAACATCACAGACAGTGGGACTCGGGTGTTACACCCATTGTAGACAGTCATGACTCACAGAGTTATTTTCAGAGGATATACTTGATTTCTATTTTCTTTTAAGTGTGAAAAATCACAGAAACCCTTAAACTTTTTAAATGTTTATTATTTGTATTTATTTTTTTCATATGCGTAGACACTAGGGATGTAACAATTCACTCAACTCACGATACGATTCACGATACGATTCTCTGATGATTTATTTTACAAAATGAGACTGTAGACAAATTGTGACTGAAAAAGATTCCTTTATGGGCTGCAGACCCACTTGTCAGTGTGGTTTGGCCTTTTCATGTTTTTTTTCTCACAGCAAGGGGAGGTGATTGGAGCTTCTCATTAAATGCTGCATCATGTTGTGTGTGCTATTTGTGTTGTTCTCTGTCTTCTTGTAATATTTGAACACAGTTTTTGTCTCGTCTGTTATCTTCTCACCTCTTTCATGCCTAAATGCGTTTGAAAGATTGAAAACATGAGAAGGAGGTCAAAGACAAGGCAACAAGACTGGAAAGTATCCAGAAGGGGTGAAAGATCAGATAGGAAGACATATCACGTTTTTAACCTTTTTGATTACAGTAATTTAATATGCTACTTCTGCTGTATGGAAATCTGAAAGAATACAAACTACTGTTGATGCTGCTCCTGTGACAGTGTTGCAAGTTATGGCCAGAATTAAAAGGAGAGGAGGAACTGCTTGGAGAGGCTGTGAGACCCTCAGAGCCTAGATTGAGGAGTTATCAGGTGATTCGTTGACGGGTGTTTTTCCTTTCTTTTCTCTTTATTAATTTGAACAAATCCGCCGAAGTAAGTCGCATTTTCAGTCCAGTAGGTGGCAGTAATGCAACACTTTGGATAACATCCGCCATTAAAAAAAACGAAGAAGAAAAAGACAGCCGGGCTGCAGCCAGTGGACAGCTTACAGGAAAAAAAAAACTATAGAGCTGCACTACGAAAACATGGATCTTATCAGTAAACCCAGAGGAAAATCTATCGTGTGGATGTATTTTGGCTTGAAAGCGGACGAGAATGGACAGCCTTTGAACTCTCGCGAGGCCGTGTGTCGTTTATGCAGAAAGATAGTGCTTTCAAAAGGTGGAAACACCACCAATCTGAGAAGTCATCTGAGACGTCGACATCGTGCAGATTTCTTCGAGACCTCTTCTTCCACGACAAATGGAGCTTTGTTTGAGTCGCAAGGTGATTTTCCATAACGTTCAGAGCTTTCACTAGGTTATACAAAGTGTGCATCAAACGTCCTGTTCACTTTAAGTCCAGGCAACGACCATTTCATCCATGGATTAAAATTCACCAATGCAACTTTAATGTAACGGGGTACGATTTGTAAAGGTGCATTGTTATTGGAAATGACTAACTTAAAATAATACTCTAATCTGTTATTGTGAAGGTTTATGCACATTGCATGTTCACAATGATTGTGATTCTACCAGACACACTGAAAGTCCAGATTATTGATTACAATGAATCATTGTTGAGTAATGCATGTTTCTATATCCCTAATTGGTAAATCTAATTGGTCCTCACGTGGTCAATTTAAAGTCACGCTTGCACACTACACAAACGCTGAGCTCATTTTCACAATAACAAACAACTGGAACCCGCTTACGGATGTCTGTGCGCATGCTCAGATGCCAGCGGTCTGTTTTACGGCAGTCCCATACCAATGTTGTTGCCATGGTATCTCCGTGACAGTCACTCAAGCAGTCCATTGTAGGGAGCTAGCAGACGCATTTTGAAATATTATTAGATAATATCATGAGTTTCTGGTTGTTTTTCTACCTTCCCAGTCGTAGAATATGTCATGATTAAGGACAGATATGCGGTTGGTGCGTTTATTGGCTAGTTAGAGCCGCCATTTTTTGCGCTTCAAAGTACCGTCTGTTAACCGCCTGGCCCTGTGTCCGGTGTGATAATGTCCGTGCTATAAGAGCAGTATAGCACCGTGAGCTGACCGTACAGTATCCCTCCGCTTTGTTTCCGACAACTAATCCTTCGTTTCATTTTACACTGGTACAAAGATACTATCTGGATTAGCCAGTGGAGCTAATGGCTAATAATATGAATGCAGACCTGAGAGAATCTGGTGATAACTTGGATTTGTTAGATATGGAAACTAAAAGGGCGATAATTCTGAAAGAAGAGGAAGAGTCTGAAGAAGAGGATGGTGAGGTAAATTCCAGTGACATTTCTAGACATGCAATTGTATCAGACTTGGAACTGGATGAACTTGAAATCAGCAGATCTGAAATAAACAAGCTGACAAAGAAGCAGACTTTATGGGCTGTGAATATCTTCTTTGGTTGGCTGGAGTCCCAGGGGCTCCAGGTGGACCTGAACACAGTGGAGAAGACTGAGCTGAACGGCTTGCTGAGGCAGTTTTATGGATCTGTGCGAACCAGCAAAGGAGAGATGTATGGGATTGCTAGTTATGTTGCACTGAGAGCCGGACTTAACCGTTACTTCAAAGAGCCTCCTGTCAGCCGCCCTTTGTGCATTATGAGAGATCCTGAATTCAGCCCTGCCAACAAGGTCTTCTTGGGAATGCTCAAAAGAATTAGGAAGTCTGGTCGTGACAGAGCACAACACCATCCATCACTGTCTCCTGACGATATCCGCATCCTGAGACACTCGCATGTGATGGACAGCTGCACTCCGAGGGGGCTTCTCAACAAAGTCTGGTTTGATATTCAGATACATTTTGGCCGCAGAGGGAAGCAGGCCAATAGGAATCTAAAGCCAGATTCATTTAAAATCAGACAAGACGAGAAGGGGCTTAAATACTGCACTTTATCGTTTAGTGATGAGACAACATTTCACAACAAAAAGAATCACTGCTATATGTATGAGAAGCCAGGTAATGAATTCTGTCCTGTTACTTCTCTTATAAAGTACCTCTGCAAGCTCCCGTCCAATGCAACTGCCCTTTACCTGCAGCCGAAGAAGGAAATCACAAATGCGATATGGTACAACAAAACCCCCCTCGGAGTCAATCATCTGGGCTCAATGCTTTCTCGCATGTGTAAAGAAGCTGGCACATCGGCCATTTATACCAATCACTGTATCAGAACCACGCCCTTTGACCTGCTGTGTAATGCAGGACTGGAGGGGAGAAAAGTTTTTCCTGTCATCATGCACAGGTAGGATAAGTTCACTAACTTGTTTCAATTTAAATTCAAAAATATCCTGCTGCTGAAATTAAGGAAATATCTTTTTTTTTCACCAGGGTTGTAAGCGCCCTTCAAAGTCAGCCAACGCATTCACTTGGGAGCAGTAAGAAGTGGAGAAAAATATTACCAAAGAGCGATTCAGCTGTCCCACCAGGTCTGGCACCAGACAACTGGGCATCCGTAAACAGAAGTCAACTGAAGCACACACATTGTGCACCACTGCTCCAGTGGATTCATTATACTAGTAGTAACAGTCTGAGTCATATCTTCAGATAAAGTGAAAAAGTCTGCCATACTCCATACTGGATACAAGAAACTCTACAAACACATTTTATTTGTTGGGGAACAAAATAAAATTCATTAAAGCAAATCAAGAGCTTGTCTTTGTAAATATCTAATGTAAGCAACAATCACTAGGGATGTAAAGATTAGTCGTTATAAATCGTTAAAAATCGATTCAGAGGTGTTAAGATTCACATTGGTACTCTGAATTTAAAATGTAAAATTGGAGGTGTGGAAGCATTTGGGCTTTCCCAAGATAGAAAATGAACGAGACAAGAACTGCGTGCAGATATTACAAGAAGACGGGAACTACACAAACAGCACAACCCACATGATGCAGCATTTAATCAACACCACAATGAGAAGCTCCAATCCCAGAAAAAAACAACACGAAAATGCCAAACCACACTGACAAGCGGGTCTGCAGCCCCTAAAGGAATCTGTTTCACTCATCATTTGTCTCATTTTGTAAAATAAATGGTGAGAGAATCGTATCTTATCATGAGTTGAGTGAATGGTTACATCCCGAACTATCACACTATGATTTAGTAAATGTGTCTGCTGTCTGTATTCCTTGTGTTGCCTAATTCCATTGAATTTGTGTTTTGTTGCTCAAAACAATGAATATACTATAACAATTAAAGTTAAGTCCTCATTTAGATTGTCAATAACATCTCTACTTAATTTCACATTTGACAGATTTTTTTTCTCTCAATTCTGTCGTCTCTGTGTTTTTATCCAAACTATGAAGAGTTCCTGGATGATTTTCCATTCCTCCAGCCTGCTTCAAACCAGAGCTACGTCCCGGATGGCGTGCTTCCACCTGGAGAGCCCTGGCTCCATGGCGGCCCCTCTCGGGCGGTGCTGTCCCTGCCTTCCTGCCTCAACCTCTTCAGCGGCGTCGGGTCAGAAATGTCCGGACCAAGCTCCCCTGGAGAAGAGCAAAGTGAAGAGATGAAGGTGTACGCCAGGTGTCACCTTCAGCAGGGAGTCATGTTTGGACCGTATGTAGGAGAAATGTGCAGAGGACAAATGCCAACCAACCTCAAATATGCCTGGGCTGTAAGTACACTCATGCTGTGCTACTTTTACACTTTAAATTGAATGAAAACCCATGATGTATTTTGTGACTTGACTTGGAAGTCCATATCAAATTGATCATGGAAATAGTTGAAATACACATTTCTCCCATTTCCAGATCAGGGACGATGCTGCTTTTGTGTATGTGGATGCTTCTGATGAAAACAAATCTAACTGGATGAGGTGGGTTGTTCTTAATGATTTTTGGTATGTTGCTCTCTTAAATCAGTGTATTTTACCCCTTCTGCCCTCATAATCAAGTCCAACAATTACTCCCATTGTGTTTAATTTGATCACTGCATTAGTTTGAGTACAGCTTACAGTAGAATATCATATTATGTATGTTTTGTCTCAGGTATGTAACATATACCAGTAATGAGGAAGAGCACAACCTAGTCATCTTCCAGTTTTACCGCCATATCTATTACAAGGTGACCCAGCCAATCACAGAGGGTGCAGAGCTCAAGGTGTGGATCGGCAAGGATTATTCCACCTTGTTGGGCCTCGGGATGGGTGAGTTCACTCACTGAAGCTTGGAAGTTGCGTTTGGTTGTCTGGTGGATCTCACTTCAATTTATTTTGGTAATCATATTATGCATTTATTTTGGCGGGGTGATACAGGTGACAATGTGAAATGTCAATTTGGAGACAAGGAGGCGGTTCTACGTCTTCTGCAGGACATCCAGTTAGTTACCCTTCCAGAGCCCAGCAGCTCCTCCGTTTGGTCAGACCACAGCCAATCACAGAGCCCCATGCCTGTCATCAGTGATGTGACCACTGTGTCAAACCCTGATGCAGTTTGTGATTCAGGTATAGCATCTGGATCGTCCTTTCCTTCCTCCTCCCTCATGTCCTTCCCATCGCCCGGCTCTCATCCATTTGAAAAGTATGAATTTGTCCCTGGAACCGAGAAACTGCTGAGCAACCCGAATGTGACCCAGCAGAGCCCGTGGTACTTTTTTGGGTTGGAGCCTGACCAGGCCGGTCGACCTCTTGACCGGAACACTGCAGTGTGTAAGCTGTGTGGGGAACGTGTGGGCTGTGGAGGAAGAGCATCAGATCTCCAAAACCATCTGAGCAACAAGCACCACATCAGACCTCGTGACACTAATAAGGATCGGACCCTTCCTCCAGCAGGTGAAAAAAAACAAAACGCTTTTTGTGTTGGAAAAAAATGTAACGTCTGTTCTGTCCAAAACCTAAGCAGTGAAAGTGTTTTTTTTAACAAACTATGAGTCATGTTAAATTATCTAAAGCAGTGGTTCTAAACTGGTATAGTATCAGGACCCACCAACAACTCCTTAAAGTCTTAATATGTGATTTTTCACACTTCAATGTAATAGAAATCAAGTATATCCTCTGAAAATAACTCTGTGAGTCATGACTGTCTACAATGGGTGTAACACCTGAGTCCCACTGTCTGTGATGTTTTCAGAGTTTTCAGAGTCCTATCTTCACTTTGTTTACATCGCCGGGACGGCCAGCTGACTCCTCCCCTCACGTATAAAAGTTGTTTAATTGAGGGACTAGAGAAAAGAAGAATAACATACTGTACTCACTGCTTAACTGTGTTTCTAGATCACGCTCATTTCAGGTCAATTTACATGCAGTGTGAAGATACCAGCATAATAAAGATTGCTAGCATTAGCATGCTAACACAACAAAGCACCGCCAGTTGTTTTGGTTTCATGCAGGTGCTCAAGGGCGACACCTGCTGGATCAAAAAATCACATATAAAGCCTTTAAAGTGAAATCGTGACCCAAATATCTGAAATGTTCTAATCATATTTATATAATGAAAATGGCGCTGTTTGGATCTCAGATAATAAAAAGTTTAAATATTGCTTTATAGACTATTTTACACATTTTTCTTCCAGGCACACATTTGAGACCCACTGTAACAGCCCTTCGACCCATTTTTTGAAGACCCGACCACCACCAGTTGAAACCCAATGATCTGGATATTTTACTGAAGCTTGGTTTAGCAATTTGTTTAGAAAGTAAATTAAATTATGTTAAATTGTAAATAAAAAGAAAAGATAGCAGCTAAACTCAAGTATTGGCCAAATAAATATCTTGACCAAATGATGAGTAGATGGATAGGCATAGCATGACTGAAATGATAAATGTCCTTAGTATAAAACATAAATCCATTTGATATTGTGTTGTTATTGAGTTGTTTTTCTTGGGACCACTATGATGAATCAACTCACTGGGAAACCTTCACTTTTGTCGAGAGCACCTAGCAGCCCAGCTGATAGCATGGCTAAAATATAAGATCAAAATCTGAGGTGTGACCACCCTGAAACTCTTTTGTTGTTGCTGTTCTGAATCACCACTGGTCTCAATGTGTTGCAGAAAACGATTTTTTCAAAAGCCCATAAACTGCTTTAGTTCAAATTGTGCCACGGTTTGAACAGGCTTTTTCAAATGTGTTCTCAATCTGTTGAAAGTTTTTACTGATTGAAGTTTTTTTTGCTCTCACAGCATGTCAACAACGGCCTCAGCCAGCAATGAGTAACAGCAGCCCGGTTAGTACCCTCCCTCTGGTTTTGTCTGTCCATGTGACTAATGCCATCACCAACTTTGTCATCATGGATCTCCAGCCCCCGTCTCTGGTAGAAGGAGAAGGTTTCAAACAGCTCATCCACACCCTCCTGCCCTTCTACAAGGAGATGCCTGTAACCTGTCAACTGGAGAACCTCCTGAAAGAACACCACACCAGAGGCAGGACAAGCCTGGCTCAGCTGCTGAGGGGGGATGTAATGAAGGAAGAAAGTGAGGAAACAGATTACACTGCTCCCATTGACTTTGAGCCCAGGAGACGTGGCCGACCTCCAAGCCAAAGAAAGGAAAGTCCACATTTTGTCACTTTAAGTGTGACTGACTGGTTCCACAACTGGCAAGGCAACACTGAGAGATACATCACCCTCTGGGCACATTTCATAGACAGCGATTTCAGTTGTCAGAACTTCGCTCTGGCAACACAAAGGCTGACTGAGAATGAGGTGGAGGCTCAGGTGAAGGCGACGGCCCAGGAGTGGGGAATCTCAAAGCCCAACCTGCTCTTGCTGGGAGGGGAAAGGAAAGAGAAGGGGATGGGGATGGGTCAAAAAGGGATTGGGAAAGGTGAAGAGGCTGCAGGTCTGACTCATCCTAACTCGACAACGTTTCTTGAGAAGGACGACTCTGCATCGCCCGAGGAACAAAGTGGCTCGACACACGGAGCGTCGAGTGAAGGATTACCGTCCGTGCCGTGTTTCTTCAGCGCTGTTCAACGCTGCAACGAGGAGGTGATGTCACACAGTGTCATTTCCAAGACCCTAGGACAATTCCAAGACATGCTGTCAAATCTCTTCCTGCCACAGGAACAAAACAAAGGCATGTTTCAGCACCATGTCGGCAGTATCATGCAGGCGCTTACAAAAGAAGAAGTGTCAGAGCTGAAGTCGTGGGCACACACGTGTCCAACGTGGAACAAACTCTATCCTGTCCTGAGCATACTCATCAAACACAAAAGCCTTTTCTGTGAAACCATCAAAGAGATTAAAGAGGAGTATAAAGAAGACACTGCTTCAGAATCCAGTTCATCTGGCAGCTGTCACGCCAACTCCACCTCCAACTCGTCATCAGTGAGCTTCACCACCTTAAAGTCCGAGTGGAAGGTTCTGGAGGAGCTGTGTTCGGTTCTCAAACCGCTGGATGTAGCGTGTCGAACTCTCGCCAAGGAGGCGTTCCCTCGCCTGTCCCTCATCAAACCCATTCTCACCGGCCTGCTCTCCCGCCACCTTGTGCCACGGCCGGGAGATTCCTCGACCATCCTGAAGGAAGTGAAGAGGATGATGAGGCGTAACCTGTCGAGCTGTTATGACAACCCGGCTGTGAACAGGGTTCTGTGTGTGGCATGTTCCCTCGACCCCCAGTTCCACGGTCTCGGGTTCATGGCCGAGAAGGTGAGTCATAAAGTTTAATGAGATACAAAAAAAAATTAAAAATGAGGAGGGATTGGTCTGTCTGCTACACTCGCCCAAGTGTCATTATTTGAATGTATTGTTATTATACTCTAATTAATTATAAAGATAAAGATAAACTTTATTGATCCCCCATGGGGGACATTTGTTTTTGTCACAACAGCTCAAGAAACAGGAATATAATTATCAAAAATAACAAGAAGTTAAAAACCAAACATATGTACATCAGTTAAATAAAGGGAGGAAATTATCAAATGAATGGTCCATTATTGATTCGAAGGAAGACAAAAGCAGACGCTTACATTTTTTTGACTTAAGAGCGCAAAGTTTCTCCCATGATATAACAATTGTTGATTGCAAATTAAAGCAGCTAAATGTAACTAGCTAAGAAAACTACTCTTAGCTCCATGAGTGAGCTACATGTCCGACACAAATTTCAATCATACCTCTGCAGTTGATTAGAAAACATGAAAACAATTCTAGTTTTAGTATAACACATATGTAAAGGAAAATTACAAGATCAGACTTTGAACTCTAGATTACTTTTCAAAGAAGTAGGAAGAATCTTAATCTTAGCTATCAGATACCCTCAGACGAACAGCTTCCAATGTAGAGGTGGAAAAACAAACATGTTTCAAAACCATGAAGAAGCAGCAGATCCAAACCTCGAGTTATAACTGATACGCACTCTTTAATTTGTGTTTATCACAACTCATATGCTTTAACATTTTGCTGATAAGGTACAAAATAATACATACAAATCCATCAAAATGCTGGAAAAAAAATGTTCTGGTGGAGGTTTTCAGAACCTTAAACTTGGTGCCAACTTTAAAACGACAACTGTTGAAATATTTATCTTCATTCACCAACATGCTGTTTTAAAAAAGAAGAAATATTTTAAATAAACTTGTAGGCAGTATTTGTGCTCTAAACATCCAATGTTTAAATGATAAATATCTATCTGTTTCCTTTATTTAATCCTCCAGATTTTGAATGCATTACACTTTCATATGTAAAGAGAGATGTCCCATTCCTGTGCTAATGTGCTTTAAAGTTATTTGCTTGGAAGACTGAATCAGACAAACTTCTGAGCCTAACCTTGATCTGTTTGTTTTCAAATACTTCATGTGACTTGTTTTCTTCACTGAATGGAATCAAAGTTACAACAATATATGCAAATAAGGACACATTTGAACTGAAGTTTTATTTCTTTTTAAGGAGCAGAAAGCCACTTTTGATTGGCTAAAGGCCGAGGCTGTCAGAATCGTTAAGGAGGACAGAAGGAGAAACAGAGGTAAGAGGCGGAGCCACAGCAAGAGAAGCCCTTCACCGAGGTCACCGGATTCAGACAGCGACTCCCTCCGGAGGAGCAAGCGCCTCAAAGAATCCCGCCCGATCAACTTCAGGGAGATCGAGGATGAAGATGAAGAGAGTGATGAAGAAAAGCCTGATGAGAGTGAAGAGGCAGATCCAGGTGGTCAGGGTGGTGGGCTCTCGGGGATGGAGTTCCTCCTGGGAGACCTGTTCTCCTCCGCCCCCAAGAGCAAGCAGAACTCTGTTGAGGAGTCTGTGGACATGGAGATGTCCGTCTTCAGAGCTGACAAGGGAGCATCGCTGGGTGTCGAGCCCCTGCAGTGGTGGAGGACGAAGGCTGTGCAGTTCCCTCTGTTGGCTACAGTTGCCCGGGCCTACCTGGCTGCCCCAGCAGTGGCAGGCAGCGCCGCACAGGACTTTGTGCAGTACGGAGCACAATCCACCTACAGCAAGAGAGCCAACATTCCCCCTGAGAGTTTGGACTCAATCCTGTTCCTGCACCACAATCAAATGCTCACAACTGAGAGAGGGGAACTAGCAGTGAAGAATGAGTACTAGACAAGCCGGGTTGAAAAGGTCCTATGAACACACAGAAGACATGTATTCCTTTTTTTTTATAAGCTCTGGAGTTCACCCTCTGTCCAGTTCTATCCAGGACCTGAACAACAACTGAAGTGTATTTGGTGACCTAATTAAGCATTCTCAATTATTCATCCTCTCAAAAGAACAAGGTCAATAGTGATAGATATATAGAATAGCTATATGTCAGGACGTCTCCCTGTCTAACCTGTCAGTTCTGAGGTTTCAAGGAGGGTCAACTCAACATAACAAAGGAGAAATAAAGACCATCCCCTATAAAAACACAGACTCTGTTGTGGCGTGTCCTTGTAAATGCACCTTCTTCTTCTGTCTGTTTTCATTTGGTAGCATTTGGTTTTGATTGTTTTGTTTTTTTGATATCCTACAACATTTAAAACAATCCTCTTCCTAATGCTACTCACCTGTTGTTGCTGGCAGGCAGGTTGAGCTGTTGTGTCTGCAAACAAGCACAAAGGGGAAGGGGAATTGTCAGGGAAAAGAAAAAGCAAGGTGAATAGATCAGGCTGGTTGTTGAATAAAAACTAACAAAGTGAAGAGTTCAAGTAGAATTAAAATGGTGAAATAAAAAAGAACTACTAGAAATAGGTGTCTGTATGCTCAATGTTTTCCATCCATAAACACCCAGTTAATGTTTGTGCTACCACTGCCTTCATGTTTCAGAGGCAGTCTATCACTTGATTGATTCACGATATATAATGTGACTGATCCAGCAAATTATTAATTGTAATTCAAGGTTGGGGTTTGTATTTGATTGGAAGAAACTTTAACAATCTAAAGTTTCACTGATTTTACTCTTCTTTTTTTTTTTTTACCTCAATTTTAAAAATCATTCAAGGTTTAAGACATAACCTTAAAGATGTACCCCCCCTCCCTTTCCCCCACATGTACATTTGTATAACCTCTCCACTAAAAATGAAACTGAAAAAATCAGTTACATCCCGTGTACAGCTTGGACTGCTTTACTCCTATATGTTGCAGCATCTATGAAGTACCTTGTAGCCTTGTGCCTTAGCAAAACAGTTGTAGATGTCCAAAGTATAAACGACAGGGTGGAGATTTTCAAAACATAAAGAAAGTCCTTCATGGAAGTACTGTGATCGTGGAGTGAGACTGCTACCATGTGCCTTTCCTTATGTTTGACCACTTGTTTATTCTGATTGGCCCGACCCCTTCTTGGCTTTGACTCTGATATTCTTATATATTCATGTTGGTGTCTTTGTTTGGAGGTCTTAATACCTTTCACATCCTGTTTTTGAAATAAAATATTTCAACATTTGCTGTGTGGTACTGATTAGATCTGACAGATGGTGTGTGGACATAGCACAGGGTAAAGGAAATGATTGGTTCACTGTGGTCATGTACAGCATATAGCTTGTAAAATCTCAGACATTTCAGTGAACGAGACGAAACCATTCGACAACACTTAAATAAAACACATGTTTTAAGCAGCACACTCATTCTGTTTAATACAAAACATTTAAAACATCAATCTGTTTTCACATGAAAATGACAAATTGTATAAGAGCAAATACATTACAAAATGTATGAAAAATGTAAAAAAAAGGATACATTTTTTGTCCTAAAGTCACATATTGAACAAAATACACTTAATGTTTTTGTAACACTAATATGTGTCTCTAGTCTGTAGACTAACCCTCCAATTATGAGAAAAGTCCATCCACTCCGTCTTTTTCCTGCTCCACTTCTCAGAAAATGTGTGCTCAAACAGGCCGTTTGGAGATTTTCCCTTCATGACATCACAAAGGGCAGTAACCCCTCCCCAAAGTGGATGACACTCCCACAGCTAGGTGATTGTTCTGCCCTCTGAGCACTGTAACAGGTGTGCACGGTGCAAGAAAACTCAAGCCCTTCCAGGGACACAGAAACAGCCTGAGATCGAGGGGTTTATAGATCAAATACAGGATCAGAGTGGATTTAGAACAAAGAAAACTTCAAGGACCTTTGAGACTTATTTAAAATTGTTGCTAAGGAGTATAATATGTGACCTTTAAAATTCTTAACAGAAGCAGACACACCAGTGAGATTATATATAAAAAAGCATTTGAAACCTAAAAGTCAGGTTTCATAACACATTTTAAAAACACTTATTTGACAATGTAATGTATGTTTTCTATAATTTAGCTTCTGCCATTATGGTGCCTCTGTCATCCTTGGTCAGATGTTGGTCCTCTTTGTTGCGTGCGACTCTCCTGCAGTGGAAGAAGATGTATGCGGGATGGATGAACACCAGCAGAGTGAGAAGGATCAGAGCAATGTCCACCTGTAACACACCACAACCACAGGTCTCCATTTGTCTGCACTCATTTACTATATCTGCCTCCTCCTGACAGTTTGACTGTTTCATGTGAACACACAGTAGAAACTGACACATTTAAAAAGTCAGTGCATCTTGAAATGTATTCATGTTTCTCTTTCTACACCAGGACAGGATATTCCCTCTCTGGCCTCTCTTTTCTAAAACTACTTGAGAGTTCTTTAAACTCACATAAAAGGGGTCGCTGCCAAGAGCTCCTTTGACAAGGGCGAAACAGGGGTACTGCAGCAGGGAGAAAATAGCAGACATGGACATCACCATGCCATACAGCTTTCCGAAGTGAGCTGCTGGAAAACTGAGGGAGATAAGAGAGAGAAATCATTTGTTAAGACTTGATGTCCATCTTTCTTACTACAGAGTAAATATTGCTACAAAAGCAAGCTGAGATTTTCTTCAGTGTATACTTAAATTATCATAATGCCATAAGTACTCAAGTAATATCCCTCTGGTTAACAGGCTGCTTAAGTAGACCTCTATCTTGATGGGAGCACACACCCTAACAGACAGCACAGCTTTCTTGTCTGTTTAACACAGAATTAACAACATTTATATCATGCTCCATAGAAAATGATTCCGCTTCAGACCACCATAGCTTTACCATAAATTGCTTGGGAAATTGTTTACTGAAGCAATGAATCAAGTGAGCAGTGAAGGTCATTCTCTGGTAGGTTTGCACAAAGTGGTAGTCTCCCCCTGCTGGCTGTTTTGAAATCAACAGGCTAATTCACCTTATCTTCAGTCTATGACACAGACTGCCTAATACATATCAGAATATTTTACACTACATATCCATGTTAATGCCTCAGGATTTTATAAAAAATAATTTACATTCTCAAACCTGCTCCAAAAGTAATTGATGACATTATCAGGGTGAATTTTTCGACACTAGAGAGCTCACTCCAGAGTCAAGAAGGGGAAGTTCAATCTCATCACATCAGAATGAGTAGTACATCTTCTGACAATTACAATTTTTTTAAGACAGGACAAAGACTCATTGAAGTCACGATTACAGAGGCATGCTGTAGGGTATGTCAACTATACATTCAATATTCTTTATTGAGTGTTGTTTTCAAGTCAAACAACATACCAGCAATTACAGCAGTTCTAATGTACTGTAACAAAGACTGATCATAAACCTGGAAAAGTTGATAACCTGCCACAGTACCCTGGTATTTATAGGAGTACCTCAGGTACCAGGATGTGATGTTTATAGACTACACATAACCATGATATATGACAACAAATAAATAAAAAACTATCGGATAGAAAGGCCTCGTTAGAAAACAAAAAACTTTGACATGTGACATTGAGGCCAGATAGTCACTGCTGGAACTGAAATATGAAATGCTTTAACCCAAGTCTGTGTAAGTGGTGATTGATTTATTTGTGGGGCTTTTTTGTTTTTTATGTATGTGTGTGTAACAACTACTCACGCGATGCTAATGAACGCTGCAGTTCCCCCATAAAGGAAGGAGCGATTGAGGACTTGCAGAACAAAGGTGAGGTACTGCAGAGGGAGGAAAGGAATAGAGGCGCACACTGAGAACAGCAGGCACATCAGGCAGGTGAGGAATAGAGACAGAATGGAGGAGCGCAGGTCCGCCTCCTGCTCTGTCTCTCCTACAGTGGGTGAAATAGTTGAAAGGGATTGTTGAAAGTTGCTTTCTCACAGACATAAAGTTCAAACACTAGTCAGTGATTTACCAGGAGCCAGAGGCTTCCCCTTGTGTCGGTCCAGGATGAGTCCATTCCAGGGAGCACACAGCACCCCACACAGCTGGGTCATGGCAAAAGCATTAGTGTACTGACTCACTGAGGGAGATATCATGACAGCAACAGTGAGCAACAAAGAGACAAAAAAAAGATTTGAGGTTGGATTGTGATGATTGGAAGAGAAGAATGGAAATGTCAGTGAGATAAAAAAGATTGTACTGTACATGCCAGTCAGTTAGTATGTAGGGCAGAAAGTCAATAACTTTTCTAATGAGTTACCCAGGTCAGGGTCATTGTCTGCCAGCCGGGTGAGCCTGGGGTTGAGTGTGCCAATGAAGAGGTAATGTCTCAGCTGCATTACAGACAACCACATCAGGTGTAACATGAAGAACCAGGACAGCAGACAGCTCCGGAAACTTGCCACTAAACATGCAGAAAATTGTATAAATATCTCCAAGCAACTGTACCTGATACAGAGAAAGAACAGAAAGTGTGTGAACCTGCATCAGCTCTGGAAGCTATTACTCCAATTGACTGTATATTTACATCGCAAACAGTTGATATGTATGTATAAGAAGGCCTACAATTTATCATGTTTTAAATATTTTCTTTACAAATTTTCAGTTTTGCAAATGAATATCACAGTTACAGTTTATCCTCATGCACCATGGAATAAAAAAGGACGCAAAGGAAGACAACAATAAGAAAAAAAGACAAAACAGACACAACTAAACAAAGCAAAACTAAATATTTGCTCTTAGGACCCCAAACAATACAGTTACAGTAACAACATAATTAGCCTTGTGTCACCTTGATTCAGGCCACTATACATAAATGCATGGTGCATATATGCAGATTCAACACATCTGTTTGTACAAACAGTGAAACACTTTAGATTGTTCTTGATTAGTAAAACCAAAAATGGCTGCTCACTTACTTATTTAGGTTGTTGATATTCATGGGAGAGAAAGAGAGAGAGAAGTGCTTCTTTTTCTCTTTGACAATTTTGTACTACAACACACATCCTAATAATGATCGTGTTCCACTGCACTCTTTGAAAAGGACGTCTGCTAAAGGCTCTTACTGTGATCTGAAAGAAACATTGTTTGACCTGAGCCAGCTGTTTCACGTCCTTGTTCTAGTAATTAGAAGACTATTTAATTGAAGATTTAAAAAATGGCACATGTCTTCCCATTACAATAAACACAATAAATCTTTGGTCTTAAGTGCACCTTAGAACATTAGACCGGATAAAAACTGCACACTGAAATGACAGTGTGGTAGAGTTGAATACAGTGACAGTGAGTGGCTGGAGAGAAGCCCTTGTGCATATCCCTCCTTATTGACATAGTTGTAGTCTGTTTGGAGAAACATACCTTTAGCCTTTGACTAAAACAGTGACTAGGAAAAACTGGGTTTGACATGAACTTGTAAACTTTTAACAGTTATTTTCTACGTCTGTACACACTATGTATTGTATGAAACATATTGGTAATAATGTTTGTTTTCTTTTCACCGATTTCAGCTTCTTATATGTTCACACAAAAGCTTGAAAATGACTTAAAGAGGGGCGCCCCGGGCTGAGTGGTTGGTCTGCATGCCCCATGTAAAAAGGCTATAGTCCTCAATGCGGGGGCAACCCAGGTTCAAATCAAACCTGTGCCTCCTTTCCCACATGTTATTTCCCACTCTCGCTCTCTCTCCCTCTCCTCCCGTTCTTCCGACTCTGTCCCTTGTCCCTTCTCACCAATAAAGGCACAACAGTCCAAATATAAATCTTGTAAAAAAAGAGGGAGATTTTAAAAAAGGCTGCTTTATTTTTTAAATCTCTCATGTCTATGTGTACTTCATTTTTTATGGGGGAGTTTTACTGAATATACATGGCTGAGGTGGGAAATCAATGGCAAAAATAGAAGAACTAGTACCTTCTTTCCCTGAGTCTTGAGCATCTGTCCCATCTTCAGTTACTGTGGGCATGTAGTCTTTCTCGCTGGACTCCTGTGAACATGTCACGGCCCCCTCTCGCACTCTCTCAGACTGCTCTTCATTGTAGGTGATGTCCTTTCCGCAATCCAATCTGAAGAGCGGGAAAAAAATAGAACGTCTATGTCTTTTTCAAATGCATGTAGATGATCTTCAACTGATTCTGAAGCTGTTTAATAGATAAGTAAATGTTCTCACCCGTAGGTGTAGTCTTCTTGCACCGTGTAGGGGATGTGGGTTCTTGGCATCAGCACAAAGGTTCTCACCAAATGTATGATGCTGCAGAAGGACAAAACAAGGAAGGAGGCACGGAGAGAAACTTCCTGTTCATACATAACCTGGAAAGCAGGGGAAGAAACAAGCAGGAATTAGATAATACCAATTTGTCAAAGCTGATGATCATCTTGTTTTACTAAAGTAAGTAAAAATACACAAGGACTGTATGTTCAGAAAGAAGAGATCATAACACATTTTCTGCCACTCCATTTATGGATTTGATTCAAGAAAGACCAGAATGTTCTTTTCATGCTGTTACTGTAGGAAAGATTATCTTAAGACTATGTAGATTTCTCTTGTTATTGATCAAAACTGTGATCTGAAGTCTACATGTTTCACTTTGTTGTTAATGGTTTTTGTTCTACCTCTTTGGAGCAAGCTGTCTTACATTAGTTAGTAATCAATGATTAAGTGCAGCCTACAATCCTGCACTGTAAATGCCCTGAAGAGCTGTTTTTGTGTTGTGACAATTACCCTTCTAGTAAATGATTTGAAGATACTGCTTCAATTTTAAAATGATAATGTCTACAGTGACACTTGTGCAGTTCTTTACCTTGATGAGGAGAAACACAGCAGAAGAGGAGTCAAAGGCACCATTGTAGAGGGTAATGATGGTGGAGCGATGAGCAGGGAACAGGTTCCCTATCTTCCAGACACACAGAAGAGCAATTAAGCAAAACTCTCTGAAGAGCTTAACCAGTGGAGAATATTTATTTGCTCAGATATTTAGTTGCATACTGAAATACAGAATTTACCTGCATGTTAGTTAGAAGGAAGAGAACTCCTCCAACAGCGATGCAGGACAGCGCCGGAAAAAGCATGTTGGAAAATTCTGCAACAGTAATAGATCAAGTTTACAGCCCTTCAGATGTTTAACAAATCCCTGACAAATACATAAAAAAACTGAACAAAGTGTAACAGGTTTAGAATATGGTGGAAATGTAACATACTTTCCCATTTCAAAGGATGATACACCAGTGAAGTGTAATCTCCTCACAGTTTTTTTCCCCAAATGTCAAAAATACATTGGACTCAGAATGGTATGGTATGGTATGTTGTGGTATAGCATGGTATAGCATGGCATAGCATGGCATGGTATGGTATGGTATTTTGTTGTATTGCATGATACAGTATGGTATGGTATGGTATGGTATGGTATGGTATGGTATGGTATGGTATGGTATGGTATGGTATGGTATGGTATGGTAGTGGTATGACATGGTACAGTATGGTATAGCATTGTATGGTGTGTATGGTATGGCATGGCATGGCATGGTATGTTGTGTTATGGTATGGTATGGCATGGCATGGCATGGTATGGTATGGCATGGCATGGTATGGTATGCTGTGTTATGGCATGGTATGGTATGGTATGGTATGGTATGGTATGGTATGGTATGGTATGGCATGGTACAGTCTGGTATGGTATGGTATGGCATGGCATGGTATAGCATGGCATGGCATGGCATGGTATGGTATGGTATGGTGTGGTGTGGTATGGTATGGTATGGTATGGTATTGCATGGTACAGTCTGGCATAGCATGGCATGGCATGGCATGGTATTTTGTGTTATGGTATTGTATGGTATGGTATGGTATGGTATGGTATGGCATGGCATGGTACAGTCTGGTATGGCATGGCATGGTATGGTATTGTATTTTGTGTTATGGTATGGCATGGCATGGTATGGGATGGTATGGTATAGTATTTTGTGGTATGGCATGGTACAGTATAGTATAGCATGGCATGGCATGGCATGGCATGGCATGGTATGGTATAGATAGTATGGTATGGTATGGTATGGTATGGTATTTTCTCTAACAGTGAAGACAGATACATAAACTACTAGAAAGTGTAACTTGGCTAAATGTTTGTGTGAATATGCCTGTGAACCTACCAGCAGTCGAAAAGGCCACAAGTAGAGTTCCAGTTGTGTGCAAAGATCTGGAGAGAGAAATTTGACTGAATGTAGTTCAGGGTAAAATATTGAAAGTTTACGATGAAGCCATATTTAGAGCAATTTATGTGTCTGGAAATAGTTTAGCTGGTTATGGCTGAAATGATTATGATTTATTCATAATTTTGGACATTTGCTGTTTTTTATTTGTGATTTGTTTATCCCAGATTTGTTTATATCTTTTAAAACACATTATCACAGTATGGGTGTTTTCATCCAAAGGTTCTTTATCTTGATGACCTGTATAACATTATCTAAAGATATGCATCCACTTGGTCCATGAGGAGTAAATAAGTAACCCAAAGTGTAAATGTATAACGCTAAAACTCTTGAAATCAACAGTCCTTACTGTCCTGGGACAGAGCAGCTTTTAAAAGGGCTTTGAACATCATCTTGCAAAGAGTTGCATAACATAAGTGCAGGCACGTGTTTTCAGTGAAATGTAACTTCTATGGATAAAAAGTCAGGGGGTCAAAGGGGTTGTGACCAACTGTAGCTATGTCTGAACTAGGATCGTCAGGTCTGGTACTACTTTTCTTGAAAAAGATTCAGGGAGGAGTTTTTTTCTTCATTTTTTATGTTTATTGCTTTATTATTATTTAATGTTATTTCTTTAATCTGTACTGTGCCAAAAATGTCAAATAAAAAGATTCAGGGTTTTAAACAACAAAAACAAGGCGTTCTTGTAGGGTATAGGGTTATCTTTTGCCTGACTTATATCAATCGATCTCCATTAGACACTCCCTACTGTTATCTCTGCAACCCTTACTGGTCCCCCCACTGAACTGAAGAGCAAACTGGAACATACATTTGACTTCATGGATCCTGTCTGTGTATCATGCATTTAATAGTGACTTTTTTCACCCTGAAAATATATATTTTTTCCAATTGAACTTACAAATCTTTTGTTATTGCCCTTTCAAGAGCGTGTGTTTTAAAAAAAATAGAATAAACACAAGGAAAATATGAGTTTGTCAGTCCACTATCAAAGTTAACTTACATTCCCAGCAGCCTGGTTACCATGGTGCCGAATCGATCAAACAGGTAACCAGTGATTAGATTAATGAAGTTGTTTAGGAATGATGCGATAGTGAAGATCAGAGAAAACTGCTCATCCTGTATACTGCAGTCTGTAAAGAAAAGAGACACAGAGACATATGGTGGGCTATTGAGCAAACTGGTAGTGGGCAATGCAATGTGTCTGCTGAAAACAGTAATTGAACTTGAATAGGATGATTATGTTGCTCTTTGCTGGGTGGTAACATGGAAATATATATGCCAAGGCGAACCCTCTGATGGAGGTTATTGTCAGTGGGTTATTTGTCAATTTTTAACTGGGGCTATGGCCAAATAGAAGATAAAGAAGTCAGTTTAAGGATCAATGAGCCGTCATCACTGAGGCTAGTAGTCAAAACCCAACTAGTTAATCACAATTTAGAATAAAAAATACAACTAAACAGAGCCAGCTGGGTTTCTAACAAGGTAGACAGTCTCATTTTGCCAACAAGCAAGATGACCCAAAGATGGTCATCATTTGGTTTGGAGTTGTTGTGCCTCAGAGCGAACAAAATGTACCCATGCAGCTAATATGGACAGTAACAGTTCTTTTTGTGTGTGCTTCTAATCACCTTCAAAACCTTGAATCCAGAGTGTCTTACCTGTACTGTTGGAGCCTGGGACGCTGACACACAGATCACTGAAGTAGCCATCCTTCTTTAGCACAAACACCAGAGAGGCAAATCCAAACACCAGACCAGCAAAGCACAGGCACTCCAGCATCCCTGTGACCAGAGTCAGCCTGTAGCGCAGCTTGGTACCATCTCCGCACCGCTGCATGCTGCAATCCCCTTCTCCACGTCGCCCGTTGTCTCAGATTGTCGGATTGTCTTTCTTTCTCTTTTTTTTTCTTCCTCTTGCACTATGTCTTCTTTACGCAGGACAGAAAAAGGACTTTGCCGGATTCAAGTTTCTACGATGCAGAAGAAAAAAACAAACAGGTGTCAGCCCAAATTGGACAATATGGAGCATACTGCTCCGCGCATTAGCAACAGATGATCCAGGACTTAACTGTATTAGTAAAGAGTTTGAATGGATAAGCACATATGTCAACAGATTTATCAACAGCATTTGTAATGTGTTTAAAACAAAAGATGAATATTGTACAATGTGTGGAGATGATGCTGAATACATCCTACATGTATTTAATAATGAATAATGTGAGCCATTAAAACAGTAACAAGCAGAGTTATGTTGTCCTCTGCTGCTTGAGGGTCCAGTGTCCAGTTTACACTGTAGGGTGCCACACTGCAGCTGCAGAATGTGAATCATGTATATTGACACTAGAGTCATCAGTGTCCACAAAGCCTGCTAAGAGAAACTCAAACTGACTCTACTCAAACTGATCACTTCAAACTTGATATCCAGAATTAAAATACTGAATATCTGCTTACATCAAATCAGTCTCTCTGGCATAAACATCTGAAGCTGCTCCAAACACACACACACACACACACACACACACACACACACACACACACACACACACACACACACACACACACACACACACACACACACACACACACAACTGCTGTTTTCTTGTCTTTTTGCAATCAGATTTTGGGTACTAGAATGTATTATCCAGTACACAATATCTGTCGTTTAAACCAAATAGTAGGCAAAGATGAGCTTTCCTCAAACTGCTCCAAACTTGAGGCAACACAGTAAATGATTCTTTAAATAAAACAGTCTGTAAAACAGTACAAAGACTTCAGCAGAGGTAGTTTGAAATAAAGGACTTTATTGTAATTGCAAGTTACAGTTTAATGCTAGTTTAATAAATGCTAAAGGTTTATTTCCACTTAAAAGAGAGGGGGGAGGGGGTCTATATGTTTTTTTTTCTGTTTCTTGTCTCTTGTGAACATGCGGACAGAGCGGAGGTTATCTCCACGCTTTACTCACTCTAATCCAGATTACATCACTTAATCTACGCGCATTGACACATGGCAAAGTGTTGACACAAAACCGCTACAAATTATACAATTATAATAGATTTACATATCGTTTGTTGTGTTTTTTCATTGAACACAACAACATTTGGAGTGTATTAACGCCTGTACATATGATACCTGTAATATCTCTGTTTTTCTCAGTGGAGCTGCAGCAGCTCACTTGAGTGAAGAAGTCATTGCTTAATTCCTTTTAAACCCTGATGTACCAATTCCATTTTTAAGTGTCTTACCTTGTAAATTCCTGTTGAACCAAACATCCATTACAGATGTTGTGAACTCCGCAGGACAGAGATGCGCCGTGCACCCAGCGAGCCGCACTTAGTTTGTTTTCTGTGCAGAGCTGCGCCTCTCACCCAGTCTGTCACAGAGCCAGCTGTAACTGCAACAGGTGGACACGGGGCGGGAAACCACATTTACATGAGTCTCACTAAACTGGTCATTCTCATTAACGGGTTGATTGAGAATTATTGGCTAATCCTACAGATTTACAATCACGTAGCTCGCGTTTTAATGACATAAGGACACCTCTGCTATTTAATTAAGAACTATTAATGCTTCATAAACTCATCAATGACCAGCAGTAACAATTGAATGATTTTTAGAGTCCACTAGGGGGTCTTTATAATTATGATTGCATTGGCTTTCATTATGTTAACCAATGATGGCCACTGTTCATTTACTGCATATTGACTAGTTTAGCTGGAAATGTTTCTAAGCAAAGATAAATATAAATAAATATACTCATCTTATATGAACATTGCTCTGTGGTTTGACTGTGTCATGCAACTGCATGTTTTTCTGCACCACTGTATGCTTGTATGTAAGACATAGTACAGTGGATACTGTGTGTTATATGTCAAGCTGCACCACTAGAATTAGAAAATCACAGAGGGTAAAAATAAATAAATACACAGACAAAAGAGTGCATATTGAAAAAAGAAAATTACATTACAGCAGGTGCTCCAAGTGCATTTTTTAAATGTAAAACTGAAATACATTGAAATATTGTAGAATTCTTAGAACACAGCATTGCACATCTCTACTCATTCATTTCATGTTTTAAATGAAAAGTTTGTATAAACATGCTATTAAATGTTTCTATTAAATACTCCTCACCCCACAATCCTCCGCACGAAGCCTCCACTCTGGAAACACCAACCTCCTCCATCCCCCAGGACTAAACTCCACACCATGGGTGACCGGGCCTTCTGCTCCTCTGCTCCCAGTCTGTGGAACGCTCTCCCTGACCAGCTGAGGGCTCCACAGTCTGCTGATGCTTTTAAAAGGGCCCTAAAAACCTTTTTAACACTTAGCCTTCTGCTTGTGCTTTTAGTTTCGTTAGTTGCTTAGTTGATGAAATTTGTTTTTATTTGTTTTTGTTTTTTTTCCCTGTAGCATTTTTTTTGCAAAAATGTACAGTGCGTTACAAATTAAATGTATTATTATTTTTATTATTATTAATAAGTAAAAACTATTTGAACAGCAGCACGCATGTTTTTAAGAGAAATGTCGACCCGGTGTTTAAAGTTTACCGTCAAACACCAGAGAAAAAGGTAGGCCAACTGAGGAAGAAAACTGAGCAACAAAGATGAAAAGTTCAACAGTTTTTTAGCAAAACAAAAGATAAGATGTTGATTTACAGCCAGGAAATCTTTTGTTCCCTAGTGGTCAAAACCCAAGTGAGGCAGCTTTTGTTACTCTGAAGCTTTCAGAGTGGTTTAACATTTTGAAAAGGACACTGGTTGCCACCCTCCTTTTTGTGGAGCTGATACATGCACGCTGATACTGATGAAAAACAGTAACGTCCAGCGTTCACATGTTGTGAGTCTTCGTGTGTGAGCTGAGGTGAGCGCTGCGAGAGAAGGTGCGCCCACAGACCTGGCAGGTGAATGGCTTGACGCCTATATGCAGGCGCTTTAGGTGGCTCCGTCTGATGAAGGCCATCCCACACAGACCTGGTTCCTCTCCCCAGTGTGACAGCCTGTGGCCTTTCATCATGCTTAGGAAAGGGAAACCCTTCCCACAGTAGTCACACTTGAAACGCCCAGGTGTCTGATACTGAACGCTCCTTCTCGTCTCAAACTGATGACTGTCTGAAGCATGCTGCTCATTTGAGGATAAATCAGTCATATTGTACGTTCTTACCATGTGCTGGTCTTCTTCTGGTTGTAAACTAGTCAAGCATGTTGGTGTTTGGGCGTCAAGCAGGGGGCCGCCCAAAGGTAACGCTCCAGATTCTTTGTACATCTGACACAGAATCCCTTTTTGGAGCTCGAGGCCCAGACTCACATCCTCACCCCGAGTCTGCAGGTCTGGACTCTCTACTTCTCTTTTAACATGAAATTCTAGATCAGTGAACTGGTCTCCACTTGGTGATAAACTTAACCTGCACTCCATTTCCAAAGCCGGGTTGTGTTCTGTGTGTAGATCTTGGCTGGCTTCTGGAGTTTCATAGCAGAACTGTGAGCTCTGTCTAGCTGCATGTGCACAACACTCCCCAACCTGAGAGAAGCTGGCAGAGTGGAGAGGAGGTGCCACTGGAAAGAACAGCATGAGGCTATCACAGTCATTTAAAAACAACATCATATGAAATTGTTATTTTAGCTTAAACATTGTATGCTTACCTCTCAGTTTTGGTTGACCTTCAGGAACTTCCTCACATTTAACGGTAATGGGTTTAAAGTCTACAGAAGTAAAAGTTCTCTGTGGCACACAAGAAAACAGTGAATCATTATTGCTTTCCAATAATTACATCCTCTCCATCTACTAGTAGTTCAATACACAGTCACATCTGGTAAATGGTAAATGGCTGTAAAGCGCTTTTCTAGTCTTCTGACTACTCAAAGCGCTTTTAGACTTTGACTTAGACTTAGACTTAGACTTTCTTTATTGTCATTCAAACTTGTACTTTACAGTGCAGATAAGAACAAAATTTCGTTGCATTTGGCTCGTTGTAGTCCAGGATAAAAACAGCAGCATGTATTTACATATAAAAATAAAAATAAGGTGCAGATATAAATAGATATAAAAAGAAAAGCTATGAGTAAAATGACTATACAGATAAATATATTGCACGTTCTATTGTGTTTTACAGTCCAGTGAGGTAGTCCTGTGTGGGGGTTTGAGGGGGAATGGAGGGATTATTTTTTCGTGTTCAAAAGTCTTATGGCCTGTGGGAAGAAGCTGTTACAGAACCTGGAAGTTCTGCTTCAGAGGCTGCGGAACCTCTTTCCAGAGTCCAGCAGTGAAAACAGTCCTTGGTGGGGGTGGGAGGTGTCTCTGCTGATTTTCTGAGCCCTGGTCAGACAGCGGATCTTTGCGATCTCCTGGATGGGAGGAAGTGGAGTCTGAATGATCTTTTCCGCCGTCCTCACCACTCTCTGCAGAGACTTCCAGTCGGAGGCACTGCAGGCTCCGGACCAGACAGAGATGCAGTTTGTTATGATGCTCTCTATAGTACCTCTGTAGAAGGTGGTGAGAATAGGAGGAGGGAGGTGTGCTCTCTTCATCCGACGCAGAAAGTGCATGTGCTGCTCCGGTGTGAAGGGACCAGGTCAGAGTGTCTGTTATCTGCACCCCCAGGAACTTTGTGCTGCTAACTCTCTCCACTGCTGTGCCGTTGATGAGGAGTGGTGTGTGGCTGGGCTGGCACCTCCTGAAGTCGACGATGATCTCTTTGGTTTTATCGACGTTCAGGGCCAGGTTGTTGGTTCTGCACCAGTCAACCAGATGTTTCACCTCCTCTCTGTAGTCCATGTCGTTGTTGTCACGGATGAGGCCCACTACTGTTGTGTCGTCTGCAAACTTCACAATGTGGTTAGTAGTGGACCTGGCGCAGCAGTCATGGGTCATCAGGGTGAACAGCAGCGGACTCAGGACGCAGCCCTGAGGGGAGCCGGTGCTCAGGGAGATGACACTGGAGGTGTTGTTGCCCACCCGCACAGACTGGGGTCTGTTTGCTGAAACCAAGGGGGGCCAGTTTGCTCACCAGATGCTGCGGGATGATTGTACTGAACGCCGAGCTGAAGTCCAGAAACAACATCCGCACATGTGTGTCCTTCTCTTCCAGATGTTGTAAGCCCAGGTGGAGTGCAGAGGAGATGGCATCCTCTGTGGAGCGGTTTGGGCGGTAAGCAAACTGGTACGGGTCGAATGTGGGGGGAAGTCTGGAGACAATGTGGTCCTTTACCAGCCTCTCAAAGCATTTCATCATGATGGGGGTTAGTGCTACAGGGCGGTAATCATTGAGCGAGGAGATTGTGGATTTTTTAGGCACTGGTATAATTATGGCAGTCTTTAAACATGATGGTACCACAGCCTGGATCAGCGAGGTGTTGAAGATGTCTGTGAGAACCCCAGCCAGCTGGTCAGCACATTCCTTAAGCACCCGTCCCGGTATGTGGTCAGGGCCCGCTGCTTTCCGGGTGTTCTCCTCAGGGTTCTCCGGACATCAGGGTAAATAAAAAGGCCTGCCAGTCAGTAGTTCTACATCAGGAGAGCAGTGACTTGAGACTATCTCACCGTTGTTGCACCAGTTGTTGTTAATGTATATGCAAACACCGCCGCCTCTGGATTTACCAAGGCGGAGGATTTTACACTGCAGGTCACACCTACACATTCACACACTGATGGTAGAGGCTGCTGTGTAAAGAGTCCATTCACACGCTGCAGAAGAAGCAGTGAGAGCAACACAGGGTTGAGTGTCTTAAGACTGGATAGAAGGGATTTATACAATTGAGCAACAAACACAGTGACATGTTGTTTTTCTTTTGTCAGAACATTTTATGTATTGATTGCTGTGCAATATTAACCTTAAAAACAAAAAACAGTGTCATTACATAATGTGAAAAATATGTGTACAATAAGCTCAGATGCAATAAGAGATGTAGAAAGTAGAGACAAGAAAACATATTTATATTTTCATTTCATTGTAGTGTTCCCCTTTGTTATTTTTTTGTATTATATCTTTGCTTTAATACAGTGTATAGCTTCTGTACAGTTTATTTTAAATTACTTAGCTGTTACTACAACTTTTTAATTTATTTTATTTGTACTTTTCTACTCTTTTTCTCTTTATAATGCTATTCTATTTTATATATCATTTACATTTTTTTGTAGAAGCTGACTCAGGGAGAAATGCACAAAAATTCCAATGTACCTGTACTGTCCTGTACCTGTGCAAATGGAAATAAACATCTATACTATTCTATGTTGAGATGTAAAGAACAATTCAACAAGTACAACGACATGTGCTATTGGCTATCCCATTGTAAAGCATTTGTTGCAAAGGTAAAATAAATGTATTATATGATGCAAAACAAATATAAGAGTATGAACATTAAAAAGCCTGAGTGATGAAGGTGAAGAGCCTCACCTCCTCCTCCTGCTCCTCTGCTGTCTCTTTACTCTTCCTCTGATCTGCCTGCAGCTGTGCTCCTGCTCCGCTGTTTCCTACAAGTCAGCAAACAGACACTCAGCAATGCATTAGCAAAGAATGAACACGACTTCTTACAAAAAGTTATAATGATGTCATTATTGGCATAATCTTACCATAAAAACAACCATTAAAAGTCGAGTGATTCCATATGATGGCATTAAATGTTGAGTTATAATTTTAAGCCATGCTATGATGTGTTTAGTCAATAAACAGAGTCAGACATTTCTATGGAGAACAGAGTAAAACAGTGTGAATTCTTCTAGGTATGTGGGGGATAACGGGGGACACGCAGCAGCCCCTGAAGTCAAGTCATTGGAAGAGTGAAGAATTTGAAACAAGGATTGGATAGACTTCTTTTTTATTTATGACATTTCAAGAGCATAAAGGGAAATAAAATAACAGCGTAAAAAACAAGGAATGATTACATTACGTTTTGAACACAGGCCTTTATCTTGATAATTATTGATGAACATGTTTATAGTGATAACACTTTTAGTCTTATTATTCAACCCTAACCTGACTTCTATGCAAGGTAACGGTTTCCCTTCCATACATCTACAAGATCCTTTCATTCTTTGTGAATTAAGTTGTCTCCCTTAGCCAACTGTTTGTTATGTGCTGCTCTTATAGCTCACAACTAACAGACATCATGTTTTATTCTTTTAATAATCCAAGAGGATTTTGAGTGTTAACTTTAAAACCTATTTTAGCTCCCCCTGCTCCCCCCTCAGCATCTCCACTCCCCTCCTCCAACATCCTGGTGTTTTAACATCTATAGTTGATGTCGGTGCTGCTTCAGGTTCTCTCTCAAGGTGCAGTTGTCTTGTTTCTCCGGGCTCAGCTCCGACCGGAGGACGGCACAGTACTCACACATTAACTGGTTGACCTCCGTCACGGCGGACAAAACCAGTTTGTCCATGATGGAGGACAACTGGGACTGAAACGTGCTCATCTCCTCCATGACTACTACAGTCAGTCTTTAAGGAAGGGACAGGGGTATTAGTGATTTATCTCAGGCTCCAGGTGAGAGGAGCAGTCCTTATTGGTTGTAGGCCTCTGGTTACTCTTTATCCTCATGTGTTCATCCCCTCCATGTTATAGTCTCGTGCTGCCTCGCCCTCTTTTGTTGTCATGTTTTTCTGTCTGTTTCCTATTTGGAAAAATGCATCTTTATGTGTTCAACATTTTCTTTTGCATTACAGTATTCACACATTTCTGAGTTTACCTTTCCCATTAAAACCAGTATGGTTTATCTTAGTCTGGATATAACTATGTCCTCTTTTTTAATATTTCATTGTTTTTTGTATCTGTCGTTGTTGTCAGAGGTCAGATATTTTTGTTTTAATTATTGCTTTTCCTTTCCTTTTTCACAAATTGGATATCTATTATTTATAGGTGTTCCATTTAAATTGCTTGTTTAGCTATCCCGTCTGCAGTTTCATTGCCCTTTACTCTCATGTGTGCTATTACCTGCAGCACAATTCCTATATGGCTATCCTCAGTCTGTGAATTATAAATAACTGCTGGAAAACTTTGAGCAGCAGATCTTCTCTCAGTGATGTCATATTTTACAATTTTAATAAAACTGAGTCACTGCATATCGCCACCCTTGCATATCAATTCATCTGAATAAATGGACATTTTATCTTCAATGCTGTTTGCTAAATTATTTTGAAATCGTGACCTTTGTTCCTACATGTTCATGTAGATCATTTGAACCATCAGTTAAAGTCCCTGTAAACCAAAAAAAAAATGTTTTTTAGTTTTTTATACAAAAGAAGAATGTATTATTTGTAAGTAGAAATAAGTCTTTTGTTCACTTTCTGTTCAATCATTTTTTCATTTTCATGATGCTACAATCTGTAATCTGAGGAAATATCCAAAGGGGAACATTACTTATTGGAGTAGGGGACTTGTCTTTGTAAAACCATATGCATGTACTTTATCTTTAATCTTCCACCCAAAGCCACCTCCCTTTAATCTGCTGTCCTCCCAGCATTCATTTACTCTACTGTAATGTGGGATAGTAGGGATAGTACTTTATTGATCCCCAGAGGGGAAATTCGGGATATAAAAATATACCTTTTCTTATCCACTTCCTCTCAGCTGAATCCAATATTCTAACATAAGTTTATCCCACCTGGGTTCTAGTGGAATTTCTCCACTTTCCACCAACACATAATATCTTGGAGTTGACCTCATTACACCAATGCACCAATCCCAAGGCTCTATTTTGCACCCTGTCTTACTTAGGCGTGATTTGGCTGCTTTCTGTAATGGCATCCACGATCAATCGCTGATCTCATCAGTGCTTTGTATTTATCTCATGATGCCTGTTTGTCTGCGCTCCAGTTTGTTCCTGATATCATTTTCATTAGGTTTAATATTTAGTTCATTTTGTTCCTAGTTTTTTTAGTCTTCCATGTATATTTCTGATCAAGCCAAATTCCTAAATACTTCAATTCTTTCATTTTTCCATTGGTTGCCTGTTGCCTGTACAATTAGAGATTCTTGTTATGCATTTTTCTCTTCCTAGTGAAGTACAAACTACAAGACTTATTGGTCGAGAGTTTAAATCCCCAGGTGTATTTCAATCAGGAGAGTCTTAATTGAGAATGAACAATCATTTATATAACAATAAATGTGCAACAGTTTAGATTTGAATGTGCAAAGTCTTTTGGGGATTAGACTCCATCATGATGACTTCATGTACTCAGAAGGGTAATGAGGCCGACTGCAGGATAGGATACCCCCCTATGGAGTCTAGACCCTGGTGGTGGTGATGATACCCCCCTATGGAGTCTAGACCCTGGTGGTGGTGATGATACTCCCCTATGGAGTCTAGACCCTGGTGGTGGTGATGATACCCCCCTATGGAGTCTAGACCTTGGTGGTGGTGATGATACCCCCCTATGGAGTCTAGACCTTGGTGGTGGTGATGATACCCCCCTATGGAGTCTAGACACTGGTGGTGGTGATGATACCCCCCTATGGAGTCTAGACCCTGGTGGTGGTGATGATACCCCCCTATGGAGTCTAGACCTTGGTGGTGGTGATGATACCCCCCTATGGAGTCTAGACCTTGGTGGTGGTGATGATACCCCCCTATGGAGTCTAGACACTGGTGGTGGTGAAGAGGAATGGAGGCTATGATGAGCCTGAATCTGGACTCTGCTGAGCTGTAATGGAGGTGACTGGGGCGGTGGTGGGTTGCAGCAGTTGCCCTGAAATGACAGAATGACTGTGGGAGAGAGAGAACTGTTTTAGCATTTTGCTGCAGCAGGATGATTGGTTGAGAGAGGTTGTGCAGAAATCTGGTTGGTTAATTACTTAAAGAATAAACGCCCATTATCAGCTGATCACCAGAGAAGGGAGACAGAGGAAGTATTTTAGGTTGAAGTGAAAGGATGAATGAATTTGTGAAAGAATATAACCAGTCTTCCTGTCTGAACTTACGCTGAGCTCCATGACCACTGTTCTACCTTTAGAATGGCTCTTCTTAACCTTCTGCAGAACATTTTGTTGTTCATTAGCAGCAGGCAAACAGTTGTTATGCCCATTACTGCCACCTTCTGTCAGCATGGCCATTATACATTTAATTTACTATATACGTATTCCTTTAATTTAGAAATATATCAATCGTCCCCTGGGCTAGGCTAAGCATGAACCAGATTGATTTGATTCTTTAGATTTTGTTTTTGTATAAAAAAACGTTTTTTTTTCTGTTAAATGCCAAAATATCTTGCAGAACTGTGAGCGCTAAATATCTTGAAGCCCATCTCAGAGCTTTTACTTTCTTCATTGTTTGTTGAACCTCTATAATTCTTTGTTTATCAATTTGAAGCTGCTCAATATGTCAATTATGCAAAATAATTGTGTTTATCACCACTATGACATTTTTCCACAAAATAATCTTTGTTATCGAGATTATCATTCCCAATAAAATCTTTTGATCATCTTTTGCATTATCATCTTATTGAACAGTTATGAAACTAAAATGTCAATTCCTCATCAACATGTAGTCGTTCTTTTTCTAAAGTTAAGATGAAAAACAAATGACAGTCTTTAGAGGGAGCTTCCCAAGTATGTCCTATACACATTTAAAGCTCTGTTCTGCTTCTTCCTCTCATATGTTCCTCCTTATAACGTTTATATTATTTTTCTTTAAGATTTATTTTTGGGCATTTTGTGCCTTTATTGGAGAGATAGGACAGTGGATAGAGTTAGAAATCAGGGAGAAAGAGAGTAGGGAATGACATGCAGGAAAGGAGCCACAGGTCGGATTCAAACCCGCTTGGAGGACTCCATACATGGGGCGCACGCTCTAACCACTGTGCCACCAGCTTCCTATTTATATTTTTATTGAATTTTTAATGTAATGTTAAAATTATAAAATCTTAATATTTATTTAACATTTTCCTTTTAAGCTATTCTAACTATCTGTCAAGCCTGGGGGCTTTTACCTTGTGGTAACCATTATTGGTCTTTTTCATTTAAAAGGAGAAAGATCAATTTGCCATTATCTTTTTATACCACTCTAACAATACTCACAGTTCCTCCCTCTTAATGGAAGTTTGTCCTTGACAATGTAACTTACTGAATGTTACTTAGTGCTCATGATGGATTCATGTTGGGTCTTTGTAGATAATATAACAGAGAGTATAAAGGTCTTTTACCATCTCTTTTGTGTCTTGAGATAACATTTGTTGTTCTGAATTGCCGCTATACAAACAAAGACTGATTGATTGATTGATTGATACTGATACTAATATTATTGAAAGTGACAGGATCTGTAAAGTTACTTAGTGTCATGTTTTGTTTTTTACTAATTTATTTAGTATTATTGTCTCTCCCTGTTTTATTTTGTACTTACCCTTGTCTTCTTTCAGATCCTGCTCATGTTTTCTTGCCTGGAGCCTCCCTGCCCTGATTGTGCTCACCTGTGTCTCGTTATCCCCTGATTGTCTGTGCGTATATATCTTTGTGTTTCCTCCCCTCATGTTGCCAGTTTGTAGTGTGTTCTGGTGTATCACCTTGTGCCAGCATTTTTCATCGTAGACTAGTAGTGATTTTTGACCGTGCCTGCCTTACCGTTTTGCCTTTTGCCCGCTCCCTTTAGATTTGCTTGCCTTGAAGATTTGCCTTCCTGTGTACCGACCTGGACTGTTATTAAACTCTGCCTTTTCCTGAACTCAGCCACGTGTGAGTCTGCTTTTGAGTCCCTGTCTCTATCTGGTTCTGATAGTAAGCCTTTAACAGTTTTGATCATAGAAAGGGTGTTCATGCTTTACAGTTATGTACATGGAGACTTATCAGAGATGTGAAGCTCATTTAAAGATTGGTGTCAATTACAGTAAAGGAACAATCAGTGAATAAAACACCAGGAAGAGACAATACATTTTAACACTTTAATTGTTGAAAGTTATACAAATATACAAGAAATAGCACAATACACTTACAAGTTTCTTATATTTAAGGCTGTTGAACATTTCCATTGTTTTCTTTCTTTGTAAACATGGGTAAACAGAATGCCTTTGTTATGATTTAATTTGCACCTATGTGAACGCCGCTGTTACAGTACAAAATGTTTTAGCTTAAAGTTATTATTTAGCTTCTCCCAGACCTTTGACCTATCCTATGCCAATGGCTGGGCAAGTTGACTTTGCATTTAAAGGTCACATATTATACTCCTTTTCAACATGTTTAAATAAGTCTCATATGGCCCCAAAACATGTCTGTGAAGTTTCAAATCCACTCTGATCCTGTATTTTATGTCTATAAACCCCTCTATGTCAGCCCTGCTCAGAACAGGCTGTTTCTGTGTCTGTACCTTTAAATATATAAATGATCTATGTGGACCATGCCCCCTCTCTGGAAGGGCTTGGGTTTTCTCGCTCCATGCTCAAATGTTTCCAGTGAGAAGGCAGACTCAGAGGGCAGAATAAACTTCTAGCTGTGGGAGTGTAACCCGGCTGGGGGAGGGGTTACTGCCTTTTGTGATGTCATAAAGGGAACATCGCTAAACGGCCTGTTTGAGCACAAGTTTTCTGAGAAGTGGAGCAGGGAAAAGACTGAGGATGAGCTTTTCTCATCATTGGGGGGTTTGTAGACGGACTAGGAATACTTATGCTGCGTTCCATTTGATCTCGGAAGCCGGAAATTCCGAGTTGACGTCTGATACGTCAGAATTCTGACCCGGAAACTCTGAGAATCTTTAGTAGTCCAAATTCAAATCCAATATGGCTGCTGCTCGACAGGGATGTTTAAGCTGTAACTGTTGTCTTTTTGTGGAATTAAATCAATCTCTGTGGAGGTGTTGTCATGTTATTTCAGGTCAGAAACTATCAGGCAGTGTGTAGTTATCATCTGGTGTTAGCTAACAAAAAAAAGGTACTCCATGTTGCTTGTCTGACTTGCAACTGGAACGCAGTTAACTCGAGAGTGACGTCATTCCCAGCTCCGAAATCCGAGTTCCGAGGTAAATGGAACGCACCAATGTGTTAGAAAAACATGGTTTAGTGTATATCGTATAATATGTGACATTTAAGATATAAACACAGGAATGTGTCACCCAGGTCAAGGATGAATCTCTTGTGCTTAAAAAGACAATCATACTTCTTTCATTCTTGTGAACAGTCACATGATCCTTGATAATGCAGTTAAGACGGTTCAAATCAATACTACTCTCAGCAGCTTTACCCTGATGCTGTAATAAAAGACATTGTGGTGTCTAATGTGATTAATGTTGTTCTACCTGTCTATCTTCACATTCAAGTCAAAGCATGTCCCAATACATTCTTCACATAATGCAGTGTTATTACCAAATGTAACCTCAAAGCACAACAGTTACACAGTATATCTACTGTAAGTACCTTCAATATTATTTAAAGAAGAGTTTAAAAAATCCTACTATTTGCTACTGAAATAAAAAAAAGGCGTGAGAGTTCCCATGAAGTATAACAGTTACAAACCTGAGCTCCAGTATTTCAGAGACTCTCCCTCTGCTGTTCTAAGTAGACCTGTATCATTCACAGTCCATTCTTTTCTAGATTTCTTCTTATAGTTGGCTAAACTGGAAAGGTTCCATATTGAGCAATTGTTCGTTAGCTTCTGGTGTGGTCGGTGTTCTTTGTTTTTTCAGCTTCTTGCAGTAAAGTCTAACATGGATCGGATGAATGAGAGCAAGAAGGGACAGCAAGGTGACAGCTACATTCACCTGTGAAAAAAGGAAAGAAAACTTGATTAAAACCAATGGCTTTTTTTAAACTTGTGGAGCTGAATCATCAGCTTAAAGTAAAGCTCATGTCAGAGGAATATCACATCTGAACACTTACATAAAGTGGATCGCCATGCAGCTGATGTTGGATGAGGTGAAGGATTGGAACTTGAAAAACCAGCCCCAGAGCTGACAAGGACATGGCAATCCCTGAAATCTTCCCAAAATGGGACATAGGAAATCTAGAGTGATTTAAAGGAGATGGAGAGGGAATACAAGAGGACAAGAAGGCACAATTAGGGATGGACATTTTTTTTTTCACTTAAATTGGATGTTCACTCTAAAGTGTGGTGGATAAAGATATTAACGTACGCAATGCTGATGAAGGCTTGATGGCCTCCAAAAAAGAAGGAGCTGTTGATAACCTGCAGGACAAAGGTGAAGTACTGCAGAGGGAGGACAGGACAGGTGAAGCAAACACAGAAGAGGAAACACTGCAGGGAGGTGAGGAAGAGGGAGAGACAGGATGAATTCAGGTCTGCCTCCCGTCTGGTTTCTCCTACGAGATCGAGGAAAGAAGACAAGGTTTAACAGTGAGGCCTTTGCAGGTGAATACATATTATACAGTTTGTAATAAATAAGCATACCTGGAGTATATCAGGAAATACAACTCTTCTTTTTTGTTTTCATTGATTACTGATCGGACAAACTTTTATGAATTCATGCATTTTAGTAACTTTGTGAATGAACCATTTAAATCTGTCTACCATCTAAGAGTAACTCTTCTCTTAGGTTGAAGCTGTAACCATATCTATATAAAACATCTCATAGCAGCAGAGTTATATTTGGTTTGGAGCCAACTGTCTGTTGTAAGAGAAGGTTTACTAAGAATGAAATATATATGTCTGACATTTACGAGTCAAGCTGATGTCTTCTTTCTTGCCTTTTAGAGATGTACCAAAGTAACCAAGAATTTGTAGGATGTACCTTCTAGCAGAAAATAAGCAAGTCTGTTAACATAGAAACTTTGTCAGTTCTTTGTCAGTTCGTGATTGTTAACAAATTGTGTTCTGTTGTAACTATCTGACCTCGGTCGATTAAACCGTATTATAATCCACAGTCTGTTTCACGATTTCATCATTGAATTTATACCGCAGCAACAACCCCCACCTAACAATAACATCGTGTGTTATCATGATTTTAGTTGATATGTGGTGAGTATAGCAATTTTCTAGTGTTCTGACTACTCAAAGCTCTTTTACACCACAGGTCACACCTACACATTCACACACTGATGGTAGAGGCTGCCGAGTAAAGAGTCCATCGGTATTAACTCGCCCATTCATACACATTCACACACTGATGGTAGAGGCCGCCGAGTAAAGAGTCCATCGGTATTAACTCGCCCATTCATACACATTCACACACTCATGGTAGAGGCCGCCGAGTAAAGAGTCCATCGGTATTAACTCATCCATTCATACACATTCACACACTGATGGTAGAGGCTGCTGTGTAACGTGTCCATCAGTATGAATCCCATTCATACACATTCATACACCGCCAACCGCCAACCGCTGGAGCAATTTGGGGTTAAGGGTCTTGCACAAGGACACATCTGAAAATGTGGCTGGGGAGCTGGGGATCGAACCCCAACCTTCCAGTTAAGAGATGACTGACCATTGAGCACAGCCTGATGGCCTACTCTTTCATGCCAAACAGTGTTTGAAAGCATGAATGTGGCTTGTGCTCTGCTTATGGAAGCATCTTGTCAACCGATAATGGTTCATCTCTTTTTAGTTATTTACCGATCTTTTGTGCTAAAATGTGCTTTGCATTTGAAGGTGGAGGTCTTTCAAACACACTCCAGTCATTCATTTAGCCACGAGGTTCACAGAAATACATGTGTGGAATCATACTTTTCATATCAAAAGCTCAGAGTAACTTTGAAGGAATAACTCACCTGAAGCAAGAGGTCTTTTCTTGTGTCTGTCCATGATGACTCCACTCACCGGGGCAAACAAAACACTGCACAGCTGGGTGAGGGCAAATGCATTGGTGTAGTGGCTCACTGGAAATTAGGGATGAAAATGAAAGGGATATTTAGTTTGGAGGAAACTGATTAAAAGGTGTAAAGGGAAAAAAATGATGTTATTAAAAGCAAGCTTATTTTCAATTCTAAAATGTAACCTTGTGGTTTGGGTTTACAAGCTCATGCATAGAAACCAAGGAGATAACTCTGAAGTTGAAGCATTGCTCCAACAACATAGTCAAACAAAAAAAGAAAAAGAAACCAATGGGGCAGATTAACCTAGGCCTGGGACCTGCATTACCTAAATGCAACACAACAGGTAACATACTTTTATCATCATATTATTAGTATATCTAGAATTCTAGAAAGTGTTTTACGGCAATAATCTTCAAGTTTTCTCATTTTCAAGTTTCCTTCAGAAGGTATTCAATGGAAAAGTCACTGTTATGATCCAAGTCTTCAACACTCACCAAAACCCAAATCAAATGTGGTATCCTACTTTAATCAGTACAAGCAGAAAGCAACACAGGGGAGAAAATGTCCCAAGAAATCCAATCATTTTACCTCACCCAAGGTTTGGTCATCATTTGCCAGCCGGTTGAGCATGGGGTTGACGTTGGATAAGAAGATGAACTGACAGAAGAGGATGGTGATCACCCACACCAGGTGCCACAGGAAGAGCCAGGACAAGACACAGCTCCGGAAACTAGCCACTATTAGTACAACAGATGAGGAGTTGAAAAAACAATTTTTGATGTTTAGAAGTTAGCTGCAGTTGCACTTAATTTACACTATTAGACTTTTACAATTTGTAATACTTTAAGCGAAGATAAAAACATTTTTGGCCTTGGTTGGTGCGAATCTCCAGAGACCTGACTGAGTGTTAGGTGGGAGAAGTCACACCAATCGTCAAACTGTTGCTCTTAGGGGCAGGCACAGGGCGGCTGTGGCTTAGTTGGTAGAGTCGTCACCTCTCAACCAGAAGATGTCTGATGTGTACTTGGGCAAGACACTTAACCCTAAATTGCTCCCACTGCTTCAGTGGTGGTGTATGAATGGGATTAGTTACTTCTGATGGATGATACTACATAGTGATCACTACCATCAGTGTGTGAATGTGTGAATGTGTGGGTGTGACCTGCAGTGTAAAAGAGCTTTGAGTAGTCAGAAGACTAGAAAAGTGCTCTACAAGCTCAAGTCCATTTACCATTTACCCTGCGAGTATCAACTTCTCTTTTATCTGCTTTGTCTATTGCTTCCACTTACCCTGACATTAATACCCCCCCACCAAGCTCAAAGTTGGTCTTTGTGAGTTATATCCTGGAAAACAAACAAAGAGAATATCACCTTCCTCGTTCTTGGGCTCGTGCTCTGGCTTTGCTCCATCAGTCTGCTGGTCTTTCTGTGTCTTCTCAAGGTCTTTCTGCTCCTTCATTTCTTCTGTCTCATTATTTTCCTTTTTTTTACTTCCAGGGCATCTTACCCTGTAACAGCAAATGTTGGGAGTGAAAAACTGTAAACCCCCCAGAGGAACACAAAAACATTTAATTGTATCCGTCAATCAAGGAATCTGTCAATAATATAACAAAACTCATCAAATACAAATGGAGCAGGTCTAGACTGCACTCCACATAGTTTTATATACAGACACCCAAGGCAAACAAAAACTCAGTGGTGTAGTGCAGGGTATATAAATCTCCTCTGATTCACGCTATTGATTGATTGACAGTATTCAGTAGGATGCTGCAATTTCTAGGATGGTGAAGGGATGACCCTCCCTACTCTGTCCCTAATTGGCTAGTACACACTAACTTAATATGAGAGAGGAGTCTTATGTCCCTGTTCGTAAAAGAGGCAGTTTATCCTCCGCTGGACAGGACGCTTGGGGAAAAATTAACCACTACACCACTGCAAAAAACTGCCTTTTAACAGGAAGAAACCCTGAACAGAAACAGACTGTAGGTCATTCATTTAGATGAAGATGATGTTTGTTCTGACCCATATGTGTATGACTCCGGCAGCGGGTAGGGGATGTGTCCTCTGGGCATTAAAAAGAAAGTTCGTAGAAGCAGGATGGAGCTACACGAGGTGAGGAAGAGAAATGACAGATACAGAGACACTCCTCGTTCATGAAGCAACTGTAGACAAAGAAAAACAGAGAAGGTGTCGACTTGAGCTTTTTAAGCCCAAGAGCAATTAGGTCTCACTGAAATATTTGTTTCATCTGTTGTAGTTTGAAGGGTTGAATCATAACAGAAATATACAATCTGGTAATCAATAATAATCTAACCCCTGAATTTAGCCAGGTCATGAGATCATGTTCTGATACACATACACACACACTCTTTCCTGGTAATAGACCAGTTGTCCATCCAAGAAACTTCTAGGAAACGGTCTTTATATAGAACACATGTTGTAATTGCCCGGTGTGATGATTGCCCATGACGGGATGATTGAGATGTTATAAAAGAACTGCTCCAAGAGAAATAAACAGATCCTCAATTCACAAGCCATAGTCTCTGTCTGATTGTTCAAGAGCATTTACTCTTCTACATAATGGCGCTGCGAGCACACTAGGAAGAATGACCGGACACCTGCGGCATCCAGGGCTGGAGTGACACTGCACAGTGGCCACAACAAAAGGTAGGAGCTTTATCTTGCCAAAATTTATATGTGCAGTCTGACACCCAATCTCTCTCCTCGCTGGGGCAGCTTGACCCCAGAGTTAGAAGGGAGGAGAGGACGCTGTGTGTTTCAGTAAATTAACCTAGGAATAAAAGGATTAGAAATATCCATTACCTTTACGACAAGAAACACTGCGGCAGAGGAGTCAAAGGCTCCATTGTAGACAGTTATGATGGTGGAGCGATAGAGGTGGAACAGGTTCCCCACCTTAACAGAAAATATCATCCTTTTAAGAATGCTGACACACACACACACACACACACACACACACACACACACACACACACACACACACACAATGTCTGTTTTAGCCATGGATGAAAACCTACCTGTGCATTAGTGATGTGGAGGATGGTACCAGATATAATGAGACACGACATGGCAGGGTACAGCAGTATAACTGTATCTGTGTGAGGACAGAGCAGAGAGAGGTCAAAGGAAATGTAAAGATGACACCCTCAAATTGCAATGTACACAACAACATACCTTCGTTTAACAGTGTGATGAACAGTGCACCAGTTGTGTACAAGATTCTGTAGGAATATAAAAAGAACTGTGACATCGCACCATGACAACAACATTTTTTTAATTTTCTTTTTTAGTTTCGAGATTATTCTCGTAAACTAACGAGTTCGAGACCAGCCTGCGCAAAATGATGAAGAAGTATGCAGAAGTATTTTCCTCTGCAGACAGCTTCCTCCAAGTCAGTGTGGTTCTTTTTTCAGTTTCTTTAAGTATCTTTTCAGGGTGCTGATATTTTATGACAATGTGAAGATGATGATGTGCCAAAAGCATGTGTAGTTTCATATCTGCATAAGTAAAGCCCCAACACGAATATTAGTGTCTGTTATCTGTCTGCCTTGTTAAAGTGTCTCATGTGCACAGACAGTTTGTGTCCTGTTCATCATTTTACAGATAAACAAGGTCTTACAAGTTGAAGTGAAAACTTCTCTTTAACTAACTGTTTTTACCAACTATACAAGGAAGTAGCCTATTTCCTTATTAGTGAAACCTCCAGGTTAGTCATTTGAGAACAGGATGCTGCTGCTCTTCTGATATAGACTAAAATAACAACTTTATTCTTTTATTCTTTAAAGACTTTAAGACTTCTACTTTCATCATTTTCGTGCAGGCTGATCTCAAACTCGTTAAACAATATCGGACATTTTATTCTAATTTAGTCATAAGCAGAATAAGTTCTGCAGAATACATTCACACCAACAGATAACTTTTTCTTTCCATGTCTTCTGAATTGATAAGCAGTCAGTAAAAAAGTCTGTATTTAAGCTGCTAACGTAGCTTTGGCCTGGATCCTTTAGCTCACCCATATCATGTCTGTAGCCGTCTGGGACTGTCAGCCAGTCTGCATTTTTTGTTGTTGCAAAATCGATTGAGTAAGGGTAACCCTAACCCTGACCGTATGATCGTTCAGTTTGCAAAATCAAGGTTTGTTGATGAGAGACCAGCTTTGTAACACTCTGTTACAAATGAAGGACCAGTTGTTTCAAATATTTGTATGAATCTAAGAGATTTTTCAAGTTTCAAGTAATCTTCGTAATCTGCACGGTGCTGCATGATAATGCAATTGTTGTTGGAAATAGCCACAGTTACAGGGGTACAGTGGGACATGTGACAGCTCATGCAGTCACATGTCAAAGTGACTCTGGGCAAGACACAGAACCCCAAACTGCTCCCACTGCTTTGCCAGTGAGTGATTGTGTGGATTGAATAGTATTGTTGGGCACATAGCAGCCTCTGCCTTCAATGTATGAATGTGGTGTGAATGAGTGGTCAGAAGACTACAACAGTTCTATAGAATTGAATAGAATAGAAAATACTGTGTCTACTTTTGCATGCAAAAAAATTGTCTTGCACTTGTAAATATGTGCAAATATGAGCCATACAGAAGGTAATACAGTCAAACAAAATATCACATAAGACTGTACAAGTCCAAGTCCATCAAGTTAGAAGTGAACAACAATATTGTTTTGATCCAGGGGTTGGTTGGCTGGCACCAACATAGATGTTGAAAATTCAAGAGGGAGATGAATGTCTTGACTTAAGTCCAGGGCCATCCATCATAGTAGTTGAGACATTTCAGTCAGGGCCAAAGTAGTGAACCAACAGACCAATGTCACATACCAAAAATCAAGCCACAAACATGGCTCTAATGTTAAAAGGAGTTCTAAAAGACTTAATGTCACACTTAACACAGGTAACATATGGGTAAACACTTTCACCGGACATTTTTTCAAGAAGCAAAAAACACAGTTGAACACAGTTGAAGAGTTCAAGCTGTTTCACTGTCTGCGACCTGCAAAACAGGAGACTTTTCAAATCATGGCTAACCTGAGGGAAAATTGATCTTTCAGGGGGCTGCCGCAGGTCTTACATTAATGGAGTTTTAAAAATGTTTTTAGCTACTTTGAAATGTTCAACTTGAACAAAACGAATGTTAACTGGTTGTGAAAGCTAAAGCAATATCTGCACATATATTAACCTTAACCACCTCATAACATTGAGCCCGGTGAGTTATTTGTCCACATCTAGGAGCTTGTTAGTTTGCAGCATACAGTCTAATTTGCAGCCTGAAGTTTTGAGCAGTGATACCACCAGTTGATTGTTCATAAATAAAAAAACATCCCTTGACAAAAATGTTATACTAAAATAGACTTTCTGTGCACTTACATTGATATTAGCCTTGTTGCTGTAGTCCCAAAGTGGTCGAAGACACATCCAATAGGGAAGCGTATTAGTGTGTTTGTGATAAGAGCGACACACATGACTAGAGAGAACTGCTCATCCTGACCCATGCAATCTGGAAGGAAAAGTAAGGAAATAAATGAATTAGGTATAGAAACTACTGGAAACCACTCAGTTCTTCTGTAGACTGTGTATACGGTGTGTATCAAGGTACAGATCAAGTGGGGACAGCAGGAAAAAAAGATTGCATGTTGTGGTAGAACTGGGCCTGCAGAAAATCAGCAGAAAGAGAAAACCCTCCGAACCTTGGGACGAGAGTAAATAAAAGAGACTTTCAGAAACTGTTGAGTTGCTAAGTCACCCAGTTTATTACATGCAGCATGGAGAGAAGTTCAGCTATGCGTACAGGATACACAAAGTAAGTTCTCTGCCCGCTCTTGGGGCGTACAATCTTTATATACTTGAGCATATAGTGTGATCGAAACTTACAGAGGAGGATCATAGAAACAGGTGCAGCTTTATCTGTATCAGCACCTTGTGGTCAGTGTATAAATATGTGAATGTAGCAGTAACTTGTCCTTGAGAGTTTAAAAAATAGTCCTTATAAGGAGCTGTTGTTGAGTCTGTGTACGTGAGATAAAACAGTCTACGTACGTGAGGTGAGTATCGTGCAAGGTTCGTGTGTTGCAGTGGTCATATAAGGACACGGTGCATGTATACGTGATATGTGTAATGCTATGTGTAATGCATTGGATCAGTTAATGAGCAAACATAAAAGTATAAAGAATATAAGATTCCACAATGTGTACCACATAGGAAAAGCAAACACTAGTGTTGTTTTGCTTGACCTGCACTTTCAGCTGAACTAATTGTCACGTTAATTGTCAAGTTTGTCAAGTCTACATATGGATTGAATTAACTACCAACAAGGGTTAAAAAAACATCATCTCTCTGCAAAGACACATTCAGATATAAAAGATAGATTTAGGAAACATGTCTGTGTGAACATCTCTCCACATACAACATGCCCGTTTACCTTACCAATATACACAGCAGGGTCAGAATCTCTGGTAGTGTTGACACAGTATCCAGCAAAGTATCCATCCACTTTAAGCACAAACACGAGAGAAGCCCAGCCAAAGGCCATCCCTGAGAAGAACAAACTCTCTACCAGTCCTGACAGAAGGGTCAACCAGTAGTACGACTTGGCTCCGCTCCCTGGGAATCCAAACATGCTGCCAAACGCTTCTACTTCTGCTGAATGAGGTTGGAATGATAGCGCAAGGCTGTCACAGCGGGACCAGGCGAGGTTTCTTAAAAAAGAACAGACAGGACTGTGACTGGAGTACGACAGAGCTCACCATTGAATCCATTCTGTAGAAAGTGTGTGCTGTGGTAGCAGATTGAAAATTAGGTCATAATCACATCAGAATGCACATCAACACAGAGAGTCTTTGTTGTCTGCCACTTTTGATCACACAGACGCAATCAGTTTAACTGAATCAACACATTGACACTGTGTCAGAAGAGAATCAAAGTTTGACATTACTATAGCATTATTCTATTGTTTGAATAACAGCACAATTCTGCAAGACTTACCTGTCGCACTGCTAGCTGTTGGAAGAATAACGGTTTACTTTCCCATTTCTTGCCACACCCTCTGTCTTTGCTCCTCAGACGTCTCACATCTACTGGCATGCTCTGAGCTGAAAACTGTTTACTATCCTGAATGCCACATCAAGAGTGGGGGTGGTATATCACACCATTTACAGCTGGGAACTCAGGTTGCGCAAGGTTGTTGAGTGCATGAAACTACAAGATGCATTTCTACCCTCTGCTACAGTGAGGTGAGGGTGGATGGAAATTATGATGTGAACTTTGATAATGTTGGATACAAGGACAAAGGTGCAAAAAAAATATCAAGACTCTGCCTCAGAGTGGCACCAAAAGAGAGTCATAAACCGCCTGCATGGTGGCAATATGAAGTTTATATGTAAGATAACGACTTGAATGTAGGACTTTGAGTTTAAGGAACACATGACCGAGTTACATATAAAACAAAAAAGATAAATCCCATCAACAAGTTGGCCCTTCAATACAACAGGTTCATATGGTAATGCTTTCTTGGCAAAAATGTTAATTTCTTTCTTTATTATGATAATACTATTAACTATAATAAACATGATTTATAATGCACTTTTCTTAACATGGTTACAAAGTGCTTCAAAAAACATATGGAGAGATGAAAAGAAAAAAAGGAGTTAAAAGAAGATACAATTAAGACTTCATAAAAGCCTTCCCATAAAAGAAAGTTTTAACAGAGGATTTCAAACAGTCTACAGATGTGGCAGAGAGTCCCACAGTCTATAAGGGCTAGTCATCTTACAAGCTGGGATTTATACAGCCAGACGAGCTGCATCTAATGAACGCAGGGATCCACATAGGAGTTAGAAGATCTCTACAAAATTTGGGGGCAAGGCAATTTAAGGCTTTAAAAAAGAACAATAAGGGGCACTGGTGGTGCAGTGGGTAGTGGCTCCTTTCCCGCATGTCATTCCCCACTCTCTCTCTCCCTGATTTCCATCTCTATCCACTGTCATATCTCTCCAATAAAGGCACAAAAAGCCCAAAAAGAAATCTTAAGAAAAAAAAAAAATCAATACGATAAAAAAATGGGCAGCTAGAATGAGCTGGCAAGAACAGGAGTGATGTGCTGGTCGTTGTGGTGTTGAAACTCGAGCAGCAGCATTGGCATCTATGGAGGGATCTCTGAATGAAACAATTTCAGAGTACATTTAAGTACATACAGTTAAGAAGACAAGGACTGGAAGACAGGGTGGAAGACATAGCTGGTATTCACTACTTCAAACAGTATTGTAACTGTTTTTTTTTTTACTTGTATAACAGTAGGGTAGGGATGAGTTCATTGTGATGTGTCACATGGTGGTCCCCAGTGGGTATATAATAATTAATCTGCTGACAACAGGAAACAATGTGGGAGTTCTCTGGCTGTCAGGTTCTCTGGTTGTTTTTGGTTCTTTTTTTGTTTCAGTTTATTTTGTTTAGCTTAAAAAAATGTGTATGTATGTGTCATGATTTGGTCTCATTTAGTTTTGTATTTCAGTGTTTAGGTTTCCATGTTTTCATTTCTCCTGTCCATCCTAGTGTTGCTTGTTTCCCTTGTGTGTTTTTGTCTTAATGTTTCATAGTTTAGTCTTTAGTGTTTCCTGTTTTATTTTGTAGTTTCTTCTCCTTGTGTTTCTTTGTAACATTCTTGAGTTCTGTGTGTCTTCAGTGTTTCATGATATAGTTTGCAGTTGTCCTCAATGTTTCTTGTATTGTATTCCTGCCTCTGTGTGTTTCCCTCCGTGTTGTTTACCCTCATTGTCTTCACCTGTGTCGTTAGTCTCACCTGTGTTTGATTACCCCTGTGTCTATATAGTCTCTGTGTTCCTTCCGGCATGTTGTCAGATCATTGTTGTATGTCATTTGCCGGTGTTGTAGTTTCTCGTGTTGGTTTTCCTTTGCTCATTTGGCTACCTGTGTTATTTACCCTTTGTATTTTTTTTTTCAGTTTGGACTTTTTGAATAGGAAGTTTTTCTTAAATTAAATCATTTTTGTTATTCTGCACTTGGCTCCACCTCCCTTGTTTTCCCACACCCATGACAGTATGTTTTAGCATGTGTATATAAAAGCACTGTGCTAACTTTCTGAATATTATTGTGTTATTATCATGCTTATGATGATGATGATGATGATGATTCTGTTTCTTTTTCTTTTTCTTCTAAATCAGTGTTATACGTTGTGCGTTTTTCACATACATAGGCCTAACAAATAAACTGTGGATCACTAATGAGGTATAAATGCTGTCGATGTTCTGATCTTGCTTCTACTTTCCTTTGAAGTGCTGCAGTTTTAACGAAGAAAAAAACAAAGGTAATGAATATCATTTATTTATATATTTGAGTCAAAAGATTTTTCACAGATCCGATGTTGCAGTGATCTTCATTGAAGCTGCTCAGTATCCCATATTGGGTCAAAGGGTCTCAGCACAGTACTGAATTGTCACCCAAAACATTCCACTGGGGTGGCCTGTTTACCAAAACCTGTTCTGAAACAGCTGTCATCGCATCTGGAATTATTGCAAAACACGACGCACAGTGTAGTGTAACTTATCCTGTTCTATTCAGAACTCTGTCCATTTTCTTTCATCCAATCCAGAATACATGGTTTAATGAATGAATTTCCTCAACAGATCTCAGCGTCAACCAAACTGTAAACACAGGCTCTGGTATTTGATTCATTGGACCAGACAGCCTGTGCTAAATGCAGCATTTGGGAACAAACTTTCAAACTGCTGTTATGTAGCTGCTCTTCTTTACTGTTCTCAATGACAAGATCTGCTCCTCATTAAAGACTAGATCTGTGAAGTGTTGACAATAAAGGCAGTCAAACTGTCAAATGTAGGCAGACTCAGAAACAAGCTCAGAGGGATTCAAACAAACCAAACTCTGCACTCACTGAGTTGAACCAGTTACGGCAGTCTATTATCATCCCAGCACATTAACACAGCTATCTGCCACCAGTTTTCTTTAAGAACTTGAATAAAAAAGCAGGCTTTGACTTGACATAGGTGAGTGGATGTATAACAGAGAAAATCCTTCTTTAAATGAACACATTTCTTACAGTTGATAACAGTGCTTTTTATGCCAGTGAGGAGAAAACAACAGAGCATACAGTCACAGCCTTTAAAGTCCTGCCTGATTGAAAGTGTGATCACAGGTGGATGAAAAGGTCATTCAAATAGTGAGGACAACAAATAATGTGTAAATGTGTTACTCACATGGCTGCTGATGTTCTGTGCTGTTACAAATCTGTGACCTGTATGAATCTGAGCATTCATAAATAAAATTGCCCTCTCTCTCCAGTGTCGAAGGTTATGTTCTCTGTTTGGTTTGTTTATCAGGATCGCAGGGACCAATGTAGCAAGGCATCTCTTATTCTTCCTGATGTCAACAATCTGTTAATCGCTCCCCTGTTCCATCATACTGCTATTCCCAGATGATCCGTTGTGTTTGTAGCGCAGTATCATGTTCCCTTGTACATCGCGGCACAGAGTCCTCACACCTTTGCACTCCACTCTATTTGTCACTTGTCTCACTATAACCTGACCCACAGACACTGCCAGCTTTTGTGTAACACTGAAACTGGAGTATAGTGGAGTAATGTGTAACTTCATCAGTTCATTGCTCTTTACTTTGCATCACTGACATTTAAAAAAACACAGGATTAGAAATACTACAAGAAAATCTTAAATGATCATCTAAGAGAAAGATGTAATGAAATTTACGCAATCCCAGTACAAACATGAATTTTCTTATAAATATGCTTAGTTTGCACACTGCTAAATAGTAAAAGCATTTGTGACCTTAACCTTTAAAATAACCAGGTTACAATAAAAAAGACTTTCATTATGGTATGTTTTTAGTCTTGATAAAAACATAAATAATGATGTGCTGACAGCGGTTGATAAAGAACATTGTGGTAATAAATTACAGTATAGCACCACTTACTGGCCGCTGGTGGTACTACGCTCCTAGGCCTTTGTGCTTTGTCTGCTTTAGTTGTCTGCTGCCAAGTAACATCAATTTTGTCTGATAAGATCAGATATGAGTAACCATTGAAATCATCAGTAATCATTTAAAGACAGACCCCTTTTAGAGGTTCAGTAATATGCATTATTGCTGTGTTATTCTTACAGATGGTTCTTTTATCATCTGTACATTTTGAAGCTAGTCAAGGTTGAGATCATTTTAAGGGGGCAAATACGATCAACAGATAAGTGGCATCATTTAAAATGTTTTTTCTGCAACTATTTTAATAATTAAAAGTTAAGTTAATTATTATTAATTAATAATTTTTCAAGAAATGATAGAGAAAAAAAAAAGTACAGATCCCACTGTCTCAAAAAAGCTCAGAGCATTCAGAATGATCCATGTCAGACTGGACACTTTCTGTTTGAACTGCCCTCAGGCAGGCGTTTCAGGACAATTATAACCTGGAAACAGACTGAAAAACTGTTTCTACCCGAGAGCTGTGACTGCACTTAATACTGCACAAAATGTTGTGTTAAATGTTGAGTAATCTGTAAATTGAAATATGTACCTCAGCAGAATGTGTATGTGTGTGAAAGTGTGGTGTGATGTGTTTTTAGTATCCTCTTATTTTTATTTTTTATTTACTGCGTTCTAAATGTAATGACAAATAAAGATATTATTTTTCTGATGCTCAGTACTTTGTTGCTCCTGTTATGGTTTCAGTTTAAATCAAAACCCCAAAGCAGAGACTGACACAGATATACAATGTAACAAAAAACCTGTTCAATGTTCAAAAAGAGCAGGCAGTGAAGTTCAGGGAGCTGGCTGGCCAGAAAAATAATCCACAAGGTGATGCAGGAAACTCAGGCGAAGCAACTTGAGAACAGTGAGGCACACCGGAGTACCTGAGCACAAGAAAAAACAGGTAAGAACAAAAAAACATCCAGAGCACAAAGATTCACTGTGAAAATAAGCAGCTCAATAATCACTGAGAGACACTACCGAACAAGACAGAATTATCTGGCAGAGTAGTGGAGTGAAGATCAGATTTTATAGAGGAGATGGTTAACTGAGTGCCTCGCCTGCTGCTGAGTGGAGAAGCCAGCCACACCCACTGCCACTCACATACCTGCAGGAGAAAAAAAACATACAATACAAAAAACCCTACAGCAAAACCAAAACCAAACAGAATCATCACAGCTCCAGCTACTTACATGTGAGGATTTGCAGCTAGACCAACTATGTCTTTGGTGCATTCACAAGCTTCTGACATTGTAAAGACAAAAAATAACGTTACAAATATTTTTATGATCAGAACTTTGACTTTTTTATATAGTGCTTATCCTAAGCTATATAACAACCCATCACATTAAATCAAAGGATATAAATGTGTAAAAAGTCAAATTATAGCAATTATAACTGTGAAATGTAATTTATGCACCTGATTAAATTGACAATAGTTCCCTTGAAATGTAAGTTAATGGAAGAAGCATACATTTAAAAAAAAATTCTACCTATTTGGGGTTTATCATTCTATCAAATGTAATTAGTAGAGATGGACCTATTTGGAAAATCCGGGCAGATGCCGATTCTGATGTTTGAAATTAAAATTTTGCCTGGTTGCAGATTCCAGTACCGATGTTGGTTTCATGAATTTTTCATTGGTTTTTAGTGTTTCAGTGTAACACTCCCACAATGTCAACATTTTAAATGTTTGACAATAAAAGCAAGTCAGAGTGATTTCATCTGCCCAAAACAACTCTTCTCTGAAATAGCAGTTAGATGTAGATACCAGCATTAAATTGATTTGGCACAACAAGTAATCATCGGCGACTGAAATCGGTTCATCCCACAATGTTTGATGATGTGCTGATGTCTGTCAACAGAGCCAATAATAGCCGTTATCAATTTTGAACCAATGCCTCAATACATCCCTAGTAATTTTTTTATTTTTTTTACCAGCACCATTGCACTGTTTCTTAAATGACTTCAGTATAGCTGATGTAGTACTTTTGTTTATTCAGACAGAATGTAGACACTCCATTTGGGACTAAAGTAGGAAAAATAATAATAAGAAAAAGCTACAATCTCTATCCAGCACATCATTTTCATACTCCATATTGGAACTTTGTATTAATTTATTAAAAATACATCAATTTAGGGGTTATTATTTAATAATTATTAATTATCCTGCTCTGTACCAGCACATCCATGACCACATGAGGGCAGTATCTGTTTCTTTAAGGTGAGAGGGTTTGGCCATTAAACAAATATAGTGAGGTTTTTGGAAGCTGAGAAAAAGATGTATAAGACAGCAAGCTTATTATAATTTACTTTAACATTCATGTCACTGTATCCCCCTGATTTAACTCATTTAAAAATGTCTATATATGAAAAATATTTGACATTTTATTAATGATAAAATAAATATTTAATATTCTAAAAATCAACAAATATGTTTACACTGTTGCAAGTTAAGGAAAATGAGAACAATAGTGGTTAATAATAAAATAATACCTGCATGTTTCCAAACGCCCCCGCGTTATCCAGCTCTGCACCCCCCCCCCTCCCCCCTCTTCCCCCTCTTCCCCCCAGCGGAGAGGAAGAGCACAGACAAGTGAACAACAAGCCAGGGCAAGGAAGATAGGAAACTGCATAGGTGGGTGTTTTCTCCTTCTTCATAGTTATCGCTGTGCTCTGTCCCTGCGGTGGACAGTGTACATGATCAGCTATAAGTTGTTTTTGTTGTCTCAGGTTTCCTCACTTCTTATTCTGCGGGTCGACGTTTGGATCGTGTCGGCGCAGCAGCAGTGCCACTCGGCTATAGGCTAGGCCTGAAACCGCTGCCTCGCAAACACTTATGGACTATTAAAAACAAGCCGAACAGTCTCCAGAATCGGTAATGGCCCGTCTTTTTGATATGATATATTCGATATAAGTGGTCGGGAGTGGTTCTGGGTGAACGGGGGAGTGGGTTGAACTTGTTTGTAGTAAACGCAGTGTTAGCCAGCTAGCTACCATAGTACAAGCTAATTTGGCTAGCATCGGTGTATGCGATTCGTCGGCTTGATGAATTACTTATTTCATTAAAAGTCTGTGAATGTTTTACAAAACACATGCCTGCTGTTTAAAGCAAGATTGCTAGAATATAATTTATCAAGTAGCATGACGTTTATCAGTTTGTTAGACTAATGGGCTAGTTTGTACGTGACTTGAGGTGTGTGTAGTTTTGACATAACACTTTGAGTATTTTGGGGTTAAAACATATAAAGCAGTGATATTTTACCAGAGTGCTGTGAAACTTTTCCTTGCTGAAGGATATTGAGGGCAGGTGAGACTACACGGAAGTGGTCGTTTCCACCGCCGCCTCGCAGCCCGTAAGTTAGGAGTCAAAGTCCAACACGGTTTAATTATCAATTTCACATTTTGTATTGTACCTGCGACGCCCACTCCCTGCAGACACTGAAACTGCGTGGTGCTACTCAGGTCATTATTCTTGAATGCTGTGTGTCTTTTGGCAGATTGCATTTGACTTGTGTTACATATTAGTCTCCTAGTCTACTGTAAAAACCAAGCTTCATCTTCCACTAGTTGTGTTTTGATGTGGTCTACCAGGTAGATGAGAGAGGCGGGGGTGTTGGAGCTGCAGCGAGGGACAAAGCAAGAACCTGTTCTGTGAGTCTGGCTGTGTGGGGTGTGGTAAGGTGGCAGGCGTGTTTGTTGCTTCATTATTCAGTCCCTTATGTGAACGCTTGCAACTACAGATAACTTCTTACCTTACAGTTTTTCAATGCGAACGGATGCTGGATTGTTAGTAGACTGTTAGTAGAAACCAGACTTGTTCTGCGGTTTAGTGTATCCCTTTGGCAGTAAGCTTTCTATTTTCAATCTTTGTAGTGTATCCCATTGACAGTAAGCTTACAATCTGTTGTGGGCTTTTGAGGATTCTACATGCAAGCCTTATATTAAAATTTGTCACTTGAAAGAACAATTAAAACCGGTCTGGGTAATGTTTGATCGCCTGTCCAAAGTTAGTGTGAATTGTTAAATTGTATTGAGGCAGTCAGTTGATTGGTGAGTTTCAGTGCAGCAAGGCATGCCTGTCATATTATCCTATAAACCCTGTGGGCATGTCTGCCTTGACCTGCTGGAACAGAGATGGAAAAGATTGGGAGCAAGTTTAGACATGTAGTTTGTTCAGATATGCCCACTTTGTAAGATGTGAAAAATCAATAGACTGTTCTTTTGCTGCATAAAATTTGCTCCTAGCCATGTCTGCTGGGGTTAGGGTAAGTTTTGCTGCTCAGCCAGTTGTTTTAGCCAGGGCTATCATTTGTGAACCTCAGTAATAACGGGCTTTCAGAGCACACCACGGGTGTGTCCCTTCAACACACAGGAGCTGGGGTTTTCTTACATTTGCTCCTCCCAGTCAGTTTTCTCTCTCTCCCTCGCTCTGTTTATTTCTCTGCCTCTCTCTTTTTCCAACGGTTACACCAACAAGTCTGTTTTTATTTGAATGGTGATGGGCATGTCAACTCCCTCCCCATGCAGGGGAGGTCATGTGGGGAGGTTTGCACAAGTTGAAATCAAAGTGAACAGATTACTAGAGCTGTCTAAACTGTCGCACATTACCCTTCCTTAGCACAGGTGGTTCACTTCATGGAAATGTTGAATGTCATTTTGCACTTTTACAGCTCCCACTGCCGCAATTAAGTCACCTTCCTCGTTAAACAGTCCTCACAGTCAGTGTTATTGCATTCACAAGTGGGAAATCTTTACCAAATGCTGAATGTCTTTTTTTAGTTTGCCTTACCACTTTCTCTTATACCTGAAACATTAAATACATGTCCCATGTGTTTTGAGGAGCTTTATAAAATGCAACTGAACTGACTGAGTGGTTGTGCTTTCTGAAACATCTTATCATTGACTTAAGTTGAAGTGAAGATAAAGTCTTTGCCTCTATTTAGAACTTTTATTGAAGAAATGCAACTAGGTGAGAATACAACATCATCTGCTTACTTTCACATTAATGCTATGATGAAAAATGTGTCAGCGCTTAACTCTTTTTTGGGGGATATTTATCGGCTGTACTGTTCAAACAGTGTTATCTATTGAAGTGCTATCTTGTGATTGCTTACCATATCTCTTCATCATATATATTTGTACTTCTACTCACACCAATTGGTAGTTTTTTCCCCAATCTTTTTCTGCCCTGAGTTACAGTTGCCTGCTGTTTCCTTCCTCACCAAAGAACAGCTGGCCTTGCAGAGGTCCCTGAAAAGTCTGGGGTGTATGTTCATGTGAACGCTCTCTAACACACTGTCGGCCTCATGGGAACATTGGTGGGGGTTAGGTGGTTCATGGTTTCATGTCAGGATGGCAAAGGCGGTATTAGTTGGAAGTGGGCCAAGGCTAACACACACACACACACACACACACACACACACACACACACACACACACACACACACACACACACACACACACACACACACACACACACACACACACAGTGGTCAAATCTCTGTGTGACCATTCAAATGAGGCTGAGTCAGCAAAGCACTTGGCCAAGCCACAACAGCATTTTACCATAGCTTCACCCCAGCTTTATGTGTGAGTGTGAGAGTTTGTGTGTGTGACTGGCACACTATGCATGTCAGTCTGCCAAAGCCACCAGTGACTAAGTGGCTAAAATAGCCATGATAGCGTATGAGAATTATGGAATACACTACAGAGACAATTGTCAGTGTAATCTGGGTGACAGACTAAAGAATTGAGTGTGAGTTTGTGCAACATAAAGTTTTCAGTAACTTGCCAACACTGATGGTGTCTGTGTGTCTACAGAAGCACTATGAGGCTCAGTAAGCTAAGTGGCTTAACACTGTAAATCCAGGGCTAGCCCATTAGCAGATACAATTTAGCGTTGCTGCTAATGGCCTTACAACAGATTAACAACTAATGCCTGGGCTTTAAGTGCCCAAAGCCATTTTAAAACTCTCACAAGCAATTGCTCGCTGCCACAAAAATGTTAGTGGTGAGACTTGTACAGCTAGAGAGTTTTGTGTGGGTCTGTCTGTTACACTGGGGGACTGCCCTCCCCTATGCGTTTAAAAAGGCGTTGACGTTTTGACAGAGCTACAAAGAAGAAGCCTACAAGCAGTGGTATATTGACTTCTCTGATGTATCGTGTCAGTTCTGCATCGCTAAGTTAAAAACTTGGTCCAATGTATAGCGTGACAGCTGCTATAGGCACCCTTCTAGAGACACATTTTTTTTGCAGCTTGCTGCTGCATATAGATACCGGCTTTCTGCTTTATTTTTGTGATCCAAGCAAAGATGTGTCACTGTTGAATGACGCCAAGGTTTCAGTTTTTATTTTAATGCACACTTGGCTTAGGTTACATATACCCACTTGAAATCACTCCTTAACCGTCTTTAAATATGTAAGCACATTAACTGTGGTTGAATGTCATGATTGGGCCCGCCCCCCAACGGCCCCCCCTGAAGGTCAAGTAAAAAAACAAAAAGATTATTATTATTATTTTTATTTTATTATTATAAGATTTTTTGGGGGCTTTTTGCGCCTTTATTGTAGAGATAGGATAATGGATAGAGTCGGAAATCAGGGAAAGAATTCATTTAAGGATACCTTTCCAATAGAAAAGGACAGCTGTCATTAAAAGTAACGCATGAACACCAGGATTCCTTCATGTCGTCGTCTCGCCATGTCGGCTTGTCCCCACCCCCCCAACGCTGTAAACCTAGGGGAAACACTGCGCTCTCCATATGCAGGGTTGAAGTGATTAACTGGAACAATAAATGTTGGGATGAGTGATGGATGAGAGCAGCACAATGAAGCAGTGAAGGGCTCCCTTATTAGGTCAGCTTCCAACTGCTGACAGGATATGACACGCAAAATCTCTCAGTGGAATGTATGACAATAGTGGTGCGCGTGTTTTTGTGCAGTTCAAGTGAACTTAGTCCACAAATGTATGTTTTTCTTTCCCCACATAGACGGAGAGAATCAAGGCAGCATTAACTTCACCAAAACTTGCCACAGTTGTTTGAGTATTCAAGGATATAACTAAAGGTCACACACACATACACACTTTCCTCTGACCCTCATAAACAACCATTTACCCTGACACAGATGTGTGCAAACACTCAGGCTGGTGAAAGGGCACACTCAGTCTCAATACAGGATCTTTTGTTCACTCAGACAGTCCAGTGTCCACGGATAGGGAGCAGATTTGAACTACATGAGTCAGTGAACTTTGAAGAAAATATTTTTTACCCTGCTTTGAAGATGAGCCACACTCGTGTCATCCCGTTATTAGACAGACAGGGGTGAAGTAATCTTCATTCCTCTCTCACTAGCTTCCTTGCTGAGGAAGTTGGTGAATAGGGCTTTGCTTTGTTTGTTTTGGGCACATGCTATGTGTTGTTATGTCTGTTGTTGGTTATGTATACGTTTACGTTATGTGAAAAAAAAAAACTTTCCTCTTCCTTCTCTGTTTCTTAGTGGCATGATTCCCTGAGAAACCCTTTCACTATTGCTCCTCAGTGCATCGTTGGTGTTTTTGATGCAATTAATTAATGATACTGTGCCCCATTGAAAGGTCTGGTGTCAGGCGGTCAAATGACTGGAAAAGTCATTAAACTCAACCTGTTGGAGGAAAGAAGTGCAGAAAGAGGATATGAAAGGTCTCTCAATCTGTGAAAAATGCCTAACCTCCTGAAAAGTGTTTTTTATCATATGAGCTCACTAGAGTTTGATTGAAAAGAAGCGGCAAGACTATATCAGAGTTATAAAAGGCTGCTCAAACAGGTGAAAAAAAGGGTCACATTGCAGGAAATGAAATGTTGGGTGCTACAACATTTAACTGATGATGCCAACGACGGCTATGTAAATATTTAATGACACTGACCAACAGGTTGTTGCTGAAGATGAAGAAATATTTTAAATAAAGTTAAGTTGTAGGCACAGTGTAGGTGTATTTAAACATTGGATACATTTTCTACTTGTTAGATGTGTGAGTGGGATCCGTATTTTGTCTGCCTTTTTGTCTTTGCCAATTACATCCCTGATTAATGGCTGATCACATCACAGTATTGAGCAGAATTGTTATTGGAAGGTAGTTTTTGAAAAGGGGTCAACACAGCTGAGCATACCGCCTTCATTTGATTACTGGAGCTATGGTGATTTATCGGCACAGTAGAGGGGCTTGTCACCATAAAATACAATGCATATTCCTGCTGTTAGGAAAGCCAGTTGTTAAGTTTTACTGCATGCACACATGTTAGAGGGAGCTCTTTGTCTAATAGTGTCATATGGGAAGAAGATTAGATTAGAATAGTATTTTATACCAAAATATATCTTTGAAAACTTAGTGAGTTCTGTAGATCCCTGCTTGACTTGTACTTACTCTCTAATGTTGTTCACTTTGGACAAAAGCATTGCTAATGGATTGTACAATTGTAGACTTAAGTGAAGGGAAGAAGTGGGCCCACAATCTCGTTCCCTGCCCTGGAGAGCACAGCCTCTCAATTTACAACACCTTTCTATGTTTAGTGATACTGAATGGTGTCATGCTGTGTCTTGATAAATCCTCTCACTTTCTTTGCATCCTCTGCGTAAGGACCTGCTAACAAGCTCAACATGCAGCAGCTGAAACCTGCTGTAATCATCACCAGTCACGTATCACACTTTCTATTTTTAACCCCGCATAGCAGAAGGTAAAGAAACGCAGTAGAAAAGTGCACTCTGGCTCTGCTGATGCTGGTCCCACCTTGAAATCTAACGGAATATTCAGTCTGAGTTGTGAGCTCTTTCTTTGTGCCTGCTCTTCTTCTTCACTGTTTCTCTACTTGCGTAAGTTCTGTCTGTTTGCCTTTTCTTTGTACCTGCTTCTTTATCTTCACAGTTCTCTCGCTTCCCTTCTTGTGCCAGCCCTTGCTGCTTTTTAAACTCCAAATCAACCCCATTAGCACTTCACTGTGTGCATTCATAGATGACACTGTACTAGATAGGCTTCTGACTTTATATCTGTGTGGTGGGTGATTCAGCATGTCTGTGTGTCTTTTCTTTAAACAAATCTGGGTGATGGTTGAATCTCTCCTCTCTGGTGTTGATCCTGTCCTGTCCTGTGCTCTGCTCTCAGCGTGTGAATGGAGCAATGTGCAAGTACGGCCTCCCTGCTGGCCTCGGTGCGGGAGCAGGAGAGGCAGTTTGAGATGCTGAGCCGAGCTCTGGAGGAGGAGCGGAGGTCGTGTGCCGGCACCCTGCCCCGCCCCCTCCCCAACATGCAGGTAACACAGAATGACCCCAGCCCACTACTTCTAGACTTCCATACACATTTTTCATCATGAAATCCCTTGGATTCTCCCTGGATCTGAAGGAGTTTGTCTACTGTCATCTCCATGGTCACCCCATCCCATACATGTGGACATGCATGTTGGCTGCAAAACTAAACCACACTGGGGGTTCCTCCTCGGTTAGTTTTTAGTGAGGTTGGGCTTTTGAAGGTTGCTTGACTTTGCATTGAATTTTGTGATTTGAAAGTTAAGTCAAATCAAGAAACTGAATCAGGCATTACCAATAGAATAATCTTGACGTTGACACCTTGAGTGCACGACAGTTTTAACTACATTTTAAAACATATCTAATGAAACTGCCCAGGATTCCTTAATTACCTGGATACTCTTCAAACTGGCAGAATAATATAAATGTTGATCCATATAAAAACAAAGTGTTGTAATATATTATTTGCCATATCTCTAAACTGAAGCACCTTCCAGTAAAGCCTTCCTTATGGGGTAGTCAAACTCCCTGTTGCTTCCCACAGCTTTCACCACATTTTTTCCAAGTAACCGTCATTGTCTCATTTAAAGTCCTCTGATCATCGTCTTCATTTCACTCCACCAATCAAGCCTCATAACCCAGTGTCACCCATCATGTTTGTCTTGACTTGCCCCTCGGAGTTTGCATGCAGGGTGATGTCTTGCTTGACATTTTGTTTTGTTGACCTTTTCCTTGAAAGTTGTCAAGAGTCCAGAACACCAGCAATTACTTACAATTCACTTTTCTTATGATGTTTTTTTTCTGGTATTAAGACATTTTTTCAGCTCTTTTTTTCAGCGGATCAGATCAAAGGCTGTTTCATGTGCTTTGGTTTCTTGGTCAGAAATCTTTGATGCTGACTCTTGTTTCAAAGCTGACGTGTGTCTGCTGATTGCTTAGACGCCCTCTTTATCATTATTGAGTCAGTAGCCTGGTCCAGAGACTGAAGAGTGAAGTATTGTCTACCTCACACACCGACTGGCAGTCACGCACACCCATTATTTATTCACTTCCTTATTGACGCTCTTGGTCAATGCGTGAATAAACCAGCATACACACTAACATTTACTTGTGGCCCTCAGGCAACCTTTGAACAACTCTTTCATAAACAAGTAAGCTCTCCTGCTTGCTTACTTTCACTTTTTCTCTTGCATGTAGACACACACTACTCAGGACATGTCCCAGTCCCAGGTAAGTGTAGTGGCTGATAACCAGCAGAAATATAGGTGGAGCGTGTGTTACAGTGAGAGTAAGGCTGGCTCTTATCTGTGTGTGTTTACATAGCCCAAAGGCTTCAGCATGCCTCTGCCACTCTTCCAGGCAGCACAACACAACCTCAGTTCTTACTGACAGGTTCCCACACGCTTGCATCTCCCCGGCACTTTCTACTATTCTCTCTAGCTGAGTCCTTATCCGAACTTAAGAGTGTGTTCTTTTGCTTTGTCTGTGTCTTGTGTATTTGCCCTTGGCTGAGTGGCATTTTAAAAGCTAGTCACTGCACTTCTCTCTGGTGTTATTTCCAGCTTCAGAAAGATATTGCTGTCAGCTCAAGACAGCTCTATACTGTCTCTTATTCAATGTTGAGTATTTTCCCCCTCATGGCTGTGCCCCTTTACTTACATGGCAGTGTAGATAAAACTGCAGATTGCGGTAGAGATACATTTAGCTCCCCCTGTGGCTGGAATGGAAATCGCGCCACACCCATCAGCACTCCTGGGCAGACGATGCTGGTGGTGTTGACTCTTTGTCTGTCCTTCTCATTCCGCACTTATTCATTTCATTATCGACTAATTACTTAATCCTTTCATGTTATTATCAAATTCAGTTATGTGTTTGTTGAATGAGTGTGTCCCAGTTACCTCATTGTTTGTGTTTTAGAAGTGAATAGTGCATGAATGCTCTCTGTGTTTGTGCTAATCTACAGTATATGATGGTAGTCCTTTTTCTTTAAATATTGAAAAAAATCACTTGATTTAAAAAGAGCTTGCTTATATTGGTTATGGTGTGGCTTTAATAACACTGAAAAAAGCAGTAGTCTGTCTATTTAAAGCTAGATGTTTTTAGGATTGAAAAAGATTTTTAGTAAGGGCTGCTCCTTTTTAATTTCAGCTGGTAATGTTTTACTCTTTTACACTGGATGGCTGTAAAAGTTCAGCTGCCCTAAGGACAAAGTTTATATGGAAATGCAGATTCATCTTTTTAATTCCAAGTGTAAAAAAAGATACTCGTATATTCAATGTGTATTGGATCCCCTCATATGTGTCCCTTCCTCCCCGCAGAACGGCCGCATTCCTTGTGATGCAGACATAGAGAGGCTGACACTGAACGAGGGTTTCATCAACGGGTCGCATCTTGTAAGCATCTTTACAGCCCACTTAGTGTCCACTGTTTAGTTCTTGATAACAGAAAGTAGTGCAAGATCTTAAGTTGTTAATATTCTGAAATGTGTGTGTATATATATATATATATATATATGTGCATTTGCAGTTCAGTATGGAGCCTGGTCAGGTGATGCAGGAGACATACACTGTGGAGGAAGACCCCCAGGAGTTGCCCCCTGTTGTCTCTGTGGAGACCAGTGAAGATGGAACAACAAGGCGTACAGAAACGACGGTGAGTTGATTCAAAACAGAAATGAATCTGAGGTATTTGCTTTGAATTCCCTTGATTGGTTGGAAGTGAGGCAAGACCCCCCCCCCCCGTTTAAAGTGGTGTGAATGTTCTATCTCTTCTTTTGTCAAAGGTTAAGAAGGTTGTAAAGACTACCCACACTCGCACAGTCATCCCCTCTGTGTCAGACACCCTTTCCCTGGATGGTGGTGGTTCAGTGACAGGGATGGGGGGCTACACTACGCCCATGGATCGGGTCTACAGGCAGGCCCCAGGAGGTGGTGTGCCAATGGAGTACCCCACCCATACAGTGCCACGCAACTACATCTACGGACCTCCAGCCGGCTATGACGACTACCGTACGGGACCCCCATCTGAGGCCTACACAAGCCTTAGTAGAGGAGCTCGCATGGATGATCGCTACAGGTATCAGTCTGAGGAAATGTATTATCAGACAGAAACTTTTGGCCAAAGATTTTGCTCTGAAGCTGCTTGTCCCTCTGTTCTCCAGACCTGTCCATCCAGATGGTTACAGAACTCTAGATCCAAACTACAGAGCCCTCAGCAGGAACCAGCTGGATCCCTATGCTGCGCAGCCACAGGTATATTCACCAACTGCTGGATCACCAAGATTACTGAAGATACCCTTTTCCCAGGATATTAACTTTGACTCCTGACACTTTAAGATTCACTTGCTTATTTCTGTGTTTTGCCTTCATGCTATTAAAAAAAATGGAATAGGATTTCAATGGTCCATGGACACAGTCCATAAGCTTGCAGATACTCGTAGCAATTGAAATGTGGCTTCAATTCTTCTGGATCATGCTCCCTGTCTCTGTGTAGGTTGGGCGTATGGGAAGTGCATTGGAGCTGTCCTCCATCCAAAGGTTTGTACCAGAGCCGTATGGACTGGAGGATGATCAGCGCAGCATGGGTTATGATGAACCCGACTATGGTATGGGACCCTCAATGCACTACAGCACCATGCCACATAACCACCAGGCATTTAACCATCGACCCCCACGCAGGACAGGGTAACTACAGCTTTTTCGTTGTGACCCATAACAAGTGAAATGTGAAATTTTTAATGTGGTTTTCAAATCAACATGTTGATGGTTGTATGTCCTCTTCTTTTTCCCCAGGAGTTATGAGGGCACCTTGGATGGTGACATGAGTGGTCCAGGGGACATGTACTATTGGGGAGGAGGAGCACCCCTGGCTCAGGATGAGAGAGGCAGCATGGCTTCATTGGACAGCACTCTAAGGAAAGGGCCTGGCCCTGGTGGCTGGCGTCAGCCAGAGCTGCCGGAAGTCATTGCCATGCTTAACTACAGACTGGACCCCGTCAGAAGCAATGCAGCTGCATACTTGCAGCATCTCACCTATAAGAATGATAAAGTAAGTGCTGCACCTCTGCACGTGTTTAATATTTTCACAAACCTTAAATTGACATGACCTTAAATAAAGGCTTTCACTTGATTTACGCAAATGTACTTCTACGTCTACATCCTTAAAGACTGTCTGCCCATTTCTCAGTGTGTTTAGTTGTCAACATAGCAACATCTTAGTTTCTAATATGAAATAATGATTTTTCTTAAGTTAGTTTTCATAAGAAATTGTACCACCAAACAGTTTTTTACTGGTTCTTGGTGGCAGCTAAAGTAGCTCTTATGGTGGGACTTCCAGGTGATGATTTCCACACTGAAGATTTTTTTTCCTTTTCACTGATGGTCTTTAATTAAGCTCCAAGCTTTTATTTTTCCTCCTTTTTTTCTTGGCTTTTTATAAACATATAACTGAACTTAACTTGAATCTCTTAATTTGAGGTGTCCTTTTTCTCTCCAGGTGAAGTCTGATGTGCGTCGTCTGAAAGGCATCCCAGCACTGGTCTCTATGCTTGACAACCCAAAGAAAGAGGTTAGTTTCATGTTGTCCTCCGTGGTTTTCTGTTCATTTTTTATTCTTTAGAAGTGTGTTTTGATTGAGCTTGAGGGGGTAGAAGAGGGGCTTAAGGGATGTAGTGTATTTCTTACATAATGTTGCCACAGTTCATTTGGCTGAGAAAAGGTGAACTTGACACTCACTGCTAATACCAATTGAAAGGGAAATAGAAATAAGCATTACGTACTTGCCATCTTTGCAAATCCTGTAGGTCAACATTTGCGCTAAATATGGTTTCAGCCAAAACATTCTTCAGTTTGACTATGATTCCCTTTCATTTAGCATACCAGTAGCAGAGTTTTGTCTACACTTGTATGAGTGTTACCAGACAAACCACATCATGCATTCCACCCTCAAGGCAGAGCAGCAACTTAATTTCACATTTCATGCTCTAAGGCCAATGATAGGTCAGAAGCCCTGCTGGCTGGAGAAATGGGTCAAACAGCATCTGCATCCTCTAAGTGTTTTCAAGTGGTTACAAAAACACAACACACTTTGTCCCTTCTGTGTATTAGCCTTTTAGGCAACATACCAAACACTCACAAGAAGACAAAGGATTCTTTTTAGCATGCAACCAAAAATACAACTGTATGATGAATGCAGTGCTATCTTTGATCAATACTTTATCAAGATTAATAGCTTACTGTTGTGTCTCTGTTATAGGTTCATTATGCAGCCTGTGGAGCACTAAAGAACATCTCATATGGCAAAGATGCCGACAACAAGATTGCCATTAAGAACTGTGATGGAGTGCCAGCTCTGACCAGGCTGCTGAGGAAGACCCACGACCAGGACCTGACAGACACCATCACAGGTCAGATTGAAGCACTCTGTGTAGACATGACTTGAACTAACAACAATATTAGTGGTCTGACTGGTTTGTTGATGTTGTGGCTAAATGTTATTGCTTTAGGTAAATAATAGAGTTGAAGTTCGCTTCATGATTATGAATATATGAATTTTCCTTGTTACACATTTTCCAGGAACACTGTGGAATCTATCGTCCCATGACGCTGTGAAAATGGAGATCGTGGACCACGCTCTGCATGCCCTATCAGACGAAGTTATGGTGCTTCACTCAGGCTGGGAGCAAGGGAGGAACGGAACAGGAGGAGGGGAGGAGAACTGCAAGCCCAGACATCTTGAGTGGGAGACAGCCCTCACCAACACAGCAGGCTGCTTGAGGTATGGAAAATGAGACCGTTTAACTTTTACTGATGATACAGAAAGAGAGGAAGGCAGATTGAGGGAGGGTTGTTGAAGACTCGAGAGGAAAACGGAAACATGCCAGCTCAACAGACTGATGGAGAAGTGGGATGTTGATCACACTTCTTTTTTGGGGGTGTTATCTGTCAGTCACTGCAGTAAAGTTAACTTTTTTAAGACACTCCTTATAAGGAAATAATCCAATTAGCACGCAGGTCCATCACATTCAAAAGTTTTGTTTTCTTTGTGTGCCACAAGCTTATAGACCGATTCTGACTTATATACCAGGATATCTTGTTTTATCTATTTGATTAGGACTTTAGGAAGAGGACTTTAGGGTTAAATTAGCTGTTGAAGAGATATGCAGCTTAACAATAAACTATGAAGGATCAGGCAAGGGTGAGAAGGGAATTTCAGGGTTCGTAGGGAGAGGGTGCACAGAGGACACTGGGGCATTGACCTACACAGTGTAAACAGTATGTTCCAGCCTACCAGTTCTCTATGCATTCCCTTTGACCACATGATACTGCAGTGTTCATTTGAAGGTCTCCAGAAACGTGTGAATACATTTGTACTCTTGAAGAAACTTAAAAGTTTGGTTGTTGTTGTAATGGACTGAACAGCTTCATCCTAGTACAATATGCCCATCCACAGTTGTCAGTCACATTTTGTAAACTTTGTGCAACATTTATGTCTTGTCTGGGCCACGCCTAACACATTAACATTTTTGTTTCATATACAAATCTGGTTATCTTGTTTTAAATGGTAGTGTAGACTTTTTATAAACAAATATTCCAGTATTTATCTGTCTGGATTGTTTGAAGTGTTAACAATCTATTATGTATGATATTATAATAGTCTGAGTCTCAGTAGAACTTAACATGAAATCTCAGAACATTTTGAAAAGCAGTACAGGTGAAGGCAGCAGGTACATTTACATCTTAAAAATGTAAACTAATCTAAACGACCTCCATGATCAACTCCAATTTGAAAAGTTGTGTTACTTATTCATTTAAGGGAGACGAATCACTGTAAGACAGTGGAGCCAGTAGGGGGAAACCTGCACTGTGCGTGTGTGTGTAAATGGAGCCCAGGCTGTGTTTACATATTATGCTTCCTCCGCACTACACTGTAAAGGCTTCTGATGCGAGCAAGGGAGTCTCACAAAGTTTCAATATTTCCTGATGCTAAGCTAATCTTTTTATTTTGAGTTATAGACATCTGTCATGTTCTGCATTCAAGATTTAATTCAAGTCAGGTTTTTACATTTTGAATGTTTGGTGACTGCTGCATATAAATAAACTCCCAGAGCTATGCATTGAAGTGGAACCCGTGCCCCCTGCTGTGTAGGGGAATGTGTCCTGCCATTGTGAGAGAGGGTGTGTCTGTCACTTTGACAAACAGGTCAGCACAAAAGAACAAGGCTGACTATCATTCCACAGAGTTTTCTCTCTATTTTTTTCTATTTTTTAAAAGCTTTCTATATCAAAAGATGAAGAACTTAGTGGGTTTCAGTTTCCATCCATCAAGTCCTGTTAGAGCTCTAACAAGAACTGAGTCTGAAAGCAGTTGGAGAAATAGGTCCAGAGCTGTAACTTGATCTTACTGAACTGCACTCTCTTTGTAAAGCACTAGATTTACCAGGACTTTCATTCAAACATCTCTTGGGGGTGTGTTAAAGCATTGTGGGCAGGAATTCTTTTCTACTCACTTAAATTGCCTTTTCCCATTCCCCTTGAGCATCCTAACTGCCTCATTAATGCTTCTGACCGTTAACAATGCTAATCCTTGTTTTGTTTTACATTCTTTTTTTCTCATAGAAATGTGAGTTCAGAGCGAAGTGAGGCAAGAAGAAAGCTAAGGGAGTGCACAGGATTGGTTGATTCGCTCATGTACATCGTCCAATCCCAGATTGACTGTAAAGATGTCGACAATAAGGTATGTGGACTTTTGAATTATTTGACCAATATAACTATTTTAGACCTAGTGGTTTTAAGGTGCTTGATAGTAGTTATGCATATGTGACCTATGTGACAGCTGACTTTACGTTTGAAAATGAAACATTTCTGTGTGATGTGACAGCGATGTAGGTTTACCAAACTTCTCGAGCATGCGTCTCATCTTGATGCTAAAGGCTTAGGTCTACATTAGTTGCTACAAGAATTGCCCCCCCAACTCGGCAACCAAACCATTTGGTAATGGAGTTGCATTGCTGGCAATGTGGCCAATAGGCTTTTACAATGAAGAGCAATACTTGCAATAAAAACAAGACTTGTCGTAAGAGTGCAGTACTAAATCTGCTGAATACAGGTCTAAGGGGTAATGTAAATAACGTGGTGGTGTATGATGCACTCTGGCTGATTTGAAATAATTGATTTTCTAATGTTTTTCCTTGCATCCCTTCACTCCATCACCCTGCCTTTGATCTGTCTTCTCCTCAGTTGATAGAGAACAGCGTGTGTCTGCTGAGGAACTTGTCCTATCAGGTGCATAGAGAAATCCCAGGCTGTGAGCGCTACCAGGAATCTGTGCCAATCAACCAGGGCCCCGCCCCCTCCAGTCAAAAGGGAGGCTGCTTCAGCTCCCGCAAGGGCAAAGGTCAGTGTCACTGAGAAAGTCGTACTGTACTTGTTCAGTCTGTAGGAGTATTTGCGATGATGTCATTGTTGACAGCAGTGATACTAACACACACACACACACACACACACACACACACACACTTGCACAAACAAAACCACTGGCTCGCACAGGAATGTGAACAATTTCCCCGACCAGTGGAAGCTCATCCTCTCTCCTGCTGATTTCTGTTTGTGTTTCACTGAGAGTATTGATTTGTTTTTGTCTCATCTCATCCAGTGGCTTTGTCTGTTCATATCAAATCTTTTTGCTGTGACGGTGAATATCTAAGTCAGACATTGTTGTTACATCTCAGCTATTTTTATTTTTTCCTGAAAACTTTTAATTTACGTAAAGGTAAGGGAGGGATAATACAATTAATAAATATACAACTTGACTTTCTATTAATGATGATAACTTAAAAGATAAGCTCCAAAAAAAAGAGCAGAATATATTGCTGTGAAAATAATCAGAACCACTGCGTGATTTCTGCTTTTGACACATTCTGTATAATCAGGCAAACATCTCTGGTTGGAAATAAATACATGGTGCCAGAAATGTTTCATACACTATACAAAACAGACTAAACTACAAAGACAGTGCATGAAAGAGAAGATTCAAGACGAGGCTGTGACACACAATGTCTAATTTAACCTGCTATCAACCACTGCTTACTGGTTCAGTAAATACTTCCCAGTGAATTTAAAATGTTGTGTATTTGCACACAGATGCATTTAATTCAATTACCGCACAGATTAGTATGACGTTACAATGTTTACAATGGTCATATTAGCTGCTGTGTGCTTTCATCTTCTGTTTATTAAGCCTACATACTTGGCATGTCCCATTGCTGGTTTATGTGTGGGGTTAGCAGTGCTGTTGGGATGAAGGTGTTAACTGGGTGGCTCAATGATGGCTGCTTTCCTCTTACTTACTGTAAATGCTCTCTCTTCCTCCCTTGCTGTTTTTATCCCTTTTTTACCCCTTCCTTCTTTCCTCTCTTCTTCTCTCCCTTCTTTTTGAGCTGGGCTCCAGATGAGTGGTTTTCCAAAGGTAAGTTCTTATCTCTGTGAGACTATGCTTCTGCTGCCTGTTGTCATGGTAATAGTAATAGAGTAGCTGACTTATAATGCTGATGTGACCGTCTTAGTACTAACATGCATGCCCTCTGTTCACCTCCAAATGCCCAAATGCATCTTTTTTTTTGTCATAGCATATGTCTAACCACACCAGAACAAATGTACTAACATTGGAACAAATTCTGTAAAATCAGACTCAGTCATATTTAGTTTCTGTCTCTAAATGTGAATGTTTGATTTTAGGGAGGAAAGATGAGGATGCAGCTGCAGACATAATTGACATTCCAAAGAGGACCACACCTGCTAAAGGTAACTTAAGGCTCAGCTGACACTCTTTTATTGAAAAGTAAAACAGAACAATATACAATTCTTGATAACCTTAATGCCCTTCTAAAAATAATTGTCTACTCCTTTTATTCCTTTCCCCCCTGCTCTCCCCCTATCTGCTCCTTCTGCATACTTCTCATTATTTTATGTCTTATATCCTCACTTGCTCCTCCACATTTACCCTCCCCCTCCTCCTTTGCTATCCCATACCTTTCTTTCGCTCCTGTAGGCTATGAGCTTTTGTTCCAGCCTGAGGTGGTCCGGATCTACACCTCTTTGCTAAAGGAGTCGAAAAACCCCACTGTGCTGGAAGCCTCGGCTGGAGCCGTGCAGAACCTGTGTGCTGGACGCTGGACTGTAAGAGCTGCCATCCATCAGTATACTCTGCAATATCTTTATGCAACTTATATTGTTTAAAGTAGCAATAGTTGAGTAATCTATTAATGTCAGATGTTTAAAATCATATTTTCAATACTCTATTTTACATTTTATTGAATTCATGTTACCAGGTCTGCTAAGAAAAACACAGAACAGCTCTATTATGAAAGTTCAACCTGACAGCTGCCTAAGCACTGCCTGTCGGTAGTGGAACTGAAAGATCTTTGTTTCTGTGTGCATGTTATCAGTTTAGAGCCTCCACCCAGCCTACGTGAGCAGTTTAAAATCTAGACAAGTTCACCTTGTTTACCACAAGTCATTTGTGGTGCTCAGGCAAATACACTGCAGTGATGATCCCTTGATAGTAACATTGTCATGATTTGGCATTTGCCCTCCAGCAAATAGGTTGGGCTTAAAACCATAATTGTGTTTTGTCAAAGGTAGAGGAGGAAGTCCCCTGATTAATGAGCTTAAAATTTCATCTTTTTTAGTATGGGCGATACATCCGTGCCCTGCTGCGCCAGGAAAAAGGTTTACCCATGATGACTGAGCTGCTGGCTCATGGCAATGACCGAGTAGTCCGCGCCATGTCTGGAGCCCTCCGCAACCTGGCCATTGATGCACGCAACAGAGATCTACTAAGTGAGACTCGGAGCTCTGTGTGACAGATTTACTTAAATTGTCCTGCAGCCCCATGAGATCATCTTTTTTTATCAATATTAATATACTTTTTCTTTTTTTTGAACACTTCTCCTTCTGCTTGTGTGTGGTCAGGTAAACATGCGTTGCCTCACCTGGTGGCAAACCTGCCCGGTGGAGGTCAGAGTCAGCCAGTGCGAGCGCTGTCAGAGGAGACGGTGGTTTCAGTATTGAGCACGCTCCATGAGGTGATGGGCTCCAGCCTGGAAGCAGCTAAGTGGCTCAGGGCCTCACAGGGCATCGAAAGACTTGTGCTCATTAACAAAGACGGGTGAGAGATTTTGAGATGATCTTGTGTTCATTTTGACTTTCCTTTGTAAGTGTTGACTTCTTTAAAATATCTGTTCTTGTCCTTCCCTGTGTACCTGTGTCATCAGACATCGCTCTGAGCGGGAGGTGCGTGGGGCTGGCCTGGTGCTGCAGACAGTGTGGGGCTATAAGGAGCTGCGACGCACTTTGGAAAAAGACGGCTGGAAGAAGACAGACTTCATGGTCAACCTAAACCCTCCAAGCAACAACACCCGGGCCAACGGGGGATATGAGGACAGTACTCTGCCACTCATAGACAAAGGTGATGATGCTTGGGCGTATGTAAACTTGTGCACTGACTTTCTCTGAAAGGCCAAAGATCGAGAAGATTGCAGAGCCTAAGCAAGTCTTCGGTGTCTGCTTTTCATTTTAGTGGGCATACATGTCCAGTTCTGAGAAGCTCTGAAATTATCGAGTGTGCCTGGCTAAAGCTTTTCATGTAGGACTTAGGAAAGCTCTACCTTCAGTGTTTTCAAGCAACACAAGTTGTGTATTTGACTTAAGCTCCACAGAGCTTACAGACTTAACTGTGGCAGCGTTTCAGAGAATCAGCACTTCTTACTGATTCTCTGTGTGTTATGGTAAGTTGTGTGGACTTTGTAGAATCATGTAGGGGCTGCAGTTAATCCTCTTATGTTTGTCTCAATCTGCTTGGCACTTAAGACGTTTAAGAGTCGTCAACACCCACGTTCATGTTATGATTTCCTCAATGTTGGCACTGATTTTAAAGTTTTCAAACTACTCCAATTAGGAAGCAAAGAAAGATACAATATGTAGTTACAAACACTTACTGGCTCGTGTCTCACACTTGAAACACTTACAGAATACTCAAACACCTACACGCTGTTCTATCTTTGGTAGGAGATGGTGTGTCTGTTAAAACTGCCTCTGTGAGGAAACAGTAACATCAAGCAGTACATATTGTTGCACATTATTTTGTGTCCTTGATACACAGGTGGAAAAGGCGACCGTGAAATGATTCCAATGAATGACATGGGACCAGGCAAGTGTGACCATAGCAAAGTCAAACATAACAGACCAATTAAACGATAGTCTGTCATTACCTTTTTCTTTTTGTAAGAATGTTCCTGAAACTCTGGTACCTGTGGTTTAACACCCCCCCCCCCCCCCCCATCCTCTACAGATGCCTACTCCACACTGGACCAGAGAGGGAGAAGGAACACTCTAGATAACACACTAGAACCTGCTGACAAAGATGCAGTACAGGTAAAGCCCAATGCTCACCACATCTGTCCTACACACATGAACCAGCATGACTGAACTTCTGTACAAGTAACGCAAACTCTATTACATACTCGCAGCATCCCTCTTCTTACCCGAGTACAACTTCAGGTATTTACAGCAGACAATTTGAAGACATGATTGTTATTTTCAGGTTCTTTCCGGACAGCGTTCCTGCAGCAGACGTTACTTTCTGTTAGCGCTGGGCAAGGCTTCCAGTTTGAAGTAACCTGATACCCTGAGACCACAGGGTTCATTAGTTAAACTTAATATATTTGTATTGCCTATTAATTAACCTATTAATTTCAAATTTTTAAGCCTGCATTCTTTAGGGCCACGATGATTTAAAATCTGAATACCTTGAACCACATAAGAGCTTCAACATGGTATGGAACAACTTTGCCTAGTGTGAGTGCGCCCTTAATGTCTGGGCTCAAGAGTGCAAACTGAAACTGCAGACTTGTTGGTTGTTGCAGGATTTAAAATCTACTGCTTTCTGAGGTTGTGAGATATAAACATAAAGTTAAAATTGTTTAATTTAAAGAGATAGTTTCTCTGCCCGGTACTGCTTTCTTTATCCTATCATCTCTCTGCACCAGCTTCTTTGTAAAGTACCTCCGTCAGTCCTGAGTCTGTCCTGACAAAGTTGAATAATCACCCATCTGAAAAGATGGAAACTGGAGGAAAAAAATCCAACTTGTTAACCATGTGATGATACAGGGACTGACATTCTCACTTCCCTTCAAAATGCTGAACTGCTGCCGTGTGAACAGACATGCTTTCACACACGCCCACAGGCAGCAAGTTGGTGCATGTCTTGTTAAAGCACTACTGGTGATGTGTGTCTTTCACATCATTTCTCACAGGTGTTCTTTTTTTTTTTCCTCAAACATGACCTAACATTTAACCAACCCCTATAACACATTCTCTCCTCTAACTTTGATTTGACTAATCGGTTCTCTCTCTCGTTGTTCCCTCTTCCTCTTTTCCTTCTACCTTCTCTTTGGATTTAAACTTTTAACACTCTTCATCAACCCTTTCTCTTGTCCTCTGGTCTCTGTCTCTTTATCTACACACTCCACTCTTTCTTGTTGTCTCTCTCTTTCCCTCTCAGGGAGGGATGTATGGGGAGAGGCAGGCCTCTTTGCCTCTAATGGATTCTTACGATGGTTAGCTACACCACTGTCACACTGCATGTCAGCGCATGGTATGTGTGTCCCACGGGCTGCTCTCCACTCACTGCATGGCCTAAAATGTCAATTGTGTATAAAGAACTAAGACTTTGTGTGTTCCATATTGCCAGTGTTGTTAATTAGCATCCATTATAATTAATTTTTGCTCCTCCTGCTGGTGAGAAGTGTCACTTATTTATGTTCTCCTTAGATGTGATTTTTTTTTTGTCTCTGCACAGTTTGTGTCAAACAAGTGTCAACTTTGTTTCCAGCTGCCTCTACTTTGAATTGTATTTTGTATTCAGTTATTTTAAAGTGTCTGCTGTGAATCTGAATTTTAAATGTGCAATTATTCCCACCCAGGCATGAAGTCTGCATATCAGCTGCTCCGCATGATCAACTCCCCACACTTCTTCTCTTGCAGAAAAACTGATTGTGTGCATCACAAGACGACAGCCTCCTCCCACCTACTGCCCTTGCTGAACTGACAATGAGGGACCACTACACTAAAGATGGGGCTACACACCATCCTTAACACTCAGCTGTTCTGTCCCTCTTTATTCTTTTGTAGCCTCTCTCTCTCTCTCTCTCTCTGCTTCTCTGACATTCCTTCATTTTAAACTGATGTAGATGCCCTCTCCCAGTGGACAAACAGAACAAGACACTATGACCACTTTGTGATCTGCGAGTCCCTGGACTCCAAAACAGTAACCTCTCAAATCAGCTACAACACTACAACTACGACTCGTCTGGACAACACTACTTCTTTCTCCGACAAAAAAATAAAGACGATGGATTCATCCAAGAACTTTTCTATTTCTTGGAGATTAGAACATAGACCGATGAAGCTTACTGGAAAGAACTGTCGGGAACAGAGCGGGATACTTTTTGGTGAAATTTTACATAATGGCTTGATACTTTGGAAGAAATTGAGGGAAATGTGACATTTCCTTTCTCTCCTTATATAGTACAACAACAAAAAAAAACGACCAACAACAACCGATGTTAAATGAGCTTATCAGATATGTGTTCAGCTTCTGCTTCTGTTTTGGTCGTGGTTGTTCCTCTTCTTGCTTTTGCTCTGTTCCACAGTAATGCACACGTGCCAAATGACACTGCTAATGCTGCGACTGCCAATACTGAATGCAAGAACTTCATACACTAAAGACTTTTTACAACAGCTACAGTCATCTGCTTTGTTTTGTGCTCAGTTTGTGTAAGTGACAGTCCATTGCAAAGATGCATGGGGATGCTGCATTTTACTGTATATGATTGTGATCTATAGATATAACCGTGGAGATACTAGAATGGGTATACCTACAGACAGAAATGGAGAGACAATAAAATGATTGTACATCTTGTTGAACACAGTATAGTCGGTTTATCTATAATGTAAGCCCCTTAACTATAATGTAATTCTTGGGCAATACCACATGAATCAGTAGGTGCATTTCCTTTTATATCTGCAGGTCTGTGATCTTATGAATGTGTACTAACAAGACTGTCTCTGAAAGTATCTGGGTGGGCTAACTGGAGTACCTCATCTGATGGGTTTGTCCAACATGACATGGGTAACCAATTAAGGTGTCTTTTTTTTTTTTTTTAAAGCAGGTTACTCTTGTTGTGAATACTGTCTACAGAACTCAGCAGTTTTACGGGACAGTTAAACTTGTATGCAAGAGTTGATTCTTGTCATTTGGATTGTTTTTTTTACAAGAAACTATTGAGTTCTGTATGATTGAAAACTTCACAAACCCATGTTCTAACCTGGCTTTAAAGAAACAAGAGAAGTAAAAAAATGGGAGGAGACACAGTATTGTCGTTTTGTTTTTTTTGCCCACATTTCTTGAGTTCAGTGCTTGTTGTGTAGAAAAATGCATTTTCTTAGTGCCGACTGAGATGTAGATACTTACTGAGCAGATGATTAAAAGAAGCACTAGGGGGGTATAATGTGTTTTTTCCTTTCTTTTTTTTTTAAACTTTCCTTTGTTATTTTTTCTCCATACTGATTAAACACGACAGGCGATGCCTCATTTTGTCAAAGAAACATGTTGCCTTTTCAAAATGGACTGACTAAAAGAGAATAGAGGAGCAAGGGTTTGTTTGATAATCTGTGTAAGGTGGACAAGACCAGAATTTGACATCAGATAAATTGAGAAAAAAAATAAAAGCACATTTAAACTATATATACAAGAGAATATTTGTTAATTTTAATAGTTTAATGTATTTTTTTGAATGTGGATTTGGGTTTAATTATTTTGGGTGCTCTGGGTGAACGCATATGCAATCAGTTTTTATGTTGAAACATTCAGTTTATGTCTTAATTAAATGCAAAATAAGTTAGCTAAATGAAATTCAAAGATACTGGAACACTAATGGAAAAATCTGATTATTGACTACAGCGTAATATCTTTGCCTTGGCTCTTAAAGTTGCACATTCTCATTTATGAATGAATTCTGTAACTAGCAATACTGTTTTTAATAAAAAGGAAAATGATTTCTCAGAGCTTTTGTTTTCTCCTGTCTTATGTTCATCACATTATTTCATAACTTATTAAAAAAGGGATTAGGGTCCAAAAATAACGACTTTTGTTGGGTCATGAAATTGTTATTTTTTTCTCGTGAATTTGAAAAGCTGCCAGTAGGTGTCGCTGTCCGTGTGAGAGTGTGTTTTAGATAACACAACAGCCTGAGAGGTGATAAACATTAAATCACTCTGGGACTTAAACGTCGTTACCTCACACTTCATTCATTATTTGAAAAACATTTCTAGTGTCCAAAACGTCTCTGCTCCTGCAAAAGAAACACACAGGTAAGTGTACACTAATGCTACTTCACTTTAGCTTTTGAAGGGTCCACTTGCATTCAGTGGCATTTTAGCTCGACTATTCAGATAAATAAAAAAGTATTCCAACGGGCAATTATTTCTTGCAAACAGGTAGAAATTGCAGTATTCTTTTAAATTAGCTATTTTTTGACTGCTAACAATGCAAGCTTTGATAACGACTAGCCACATCGGCTATAGCATGCTACTGACAATGAAATAAACATTAAATGTGTAACCTGTCCTCAGCTCTGAATTAGAGAAAATACAACCGTTATTGTTGTTAATATGCAGTTTCAAGATATTACAAGTTCTTATTGACAAGTTCACCAAAGTTAACCTTGTGTCAGCGTGTTTCTGCTCCTCCACGTGCTGCCTGACAGGTCAACTTCAGGTCAAAGTAAGAGCTAACCACAGCTAGCTCAGTTGCTTTAGTTAATATTAGACTGTTGAAGTTGACAAGTGATATTTTTGAGCTCACATTTCAAAGTATTGAATATAATGCAATTTAAAAAAATGTACAAAAGATATATCTTTGAAAAGTACAGAAATGAGGAAGGAGAATGTAAATCTCACAGATGTTAATGGCGCCTGTTCATTTTGTTCTTTTTTTTTTTTTGTTCTGTTTTTCTTAGTAGCTCGATTGGAGTATTTTTTTTTTGTATTGTCCGTTTAGTTTATTTTATTGGATTTTGCATTTGTTAATGCTGGGTAGGACTTGACAAGCCTAGGCTTCTTCCTATCCCTTTTCCAATGAGTCAAATGTGTATTATATTGAAATTGGCTTTTTATTTTTTTTATTTTATACAGATTTTCTTTTCCATTTGTTTATTCATTTTCATCTATTTTTAATCGTTCGAAATAAAGAACATTTCAAAACGCTGCCTTTTTTTTTTTAACTCAGTCCAAAGACGCTTTAATTTTCATGATTTTAAAGTAAAAATATTTAAAAATAAAAATATTTTTTTTATATGTTAGAGATTTGGGAGGACTTCTAAAGTAGCAGTGCGTGGTGTTGTATTGATAGCACATACATCAGAAAGTATTCAAGACGTATAACATACAAAAGCAAATTTCAGCTACATTTTCCTGGTAAATTTGAAGTGTGACAACTCAATAGAGGTTGTACAAATATGTGTGTGCTTGACATTGAATTTAACCATTCTCTGCAACTCTCTGTCCTTCCTCACTCCCAGCGCCCATGTGGATATGCAGAGGTTCATGTGGCCTGGTTATAAGATGCAGCTCCTTGCAGAGTTGCAGAAACAACAGAACAACACCCAGTTCTGCGATACTCTGTTGCAAACTGAAGGTAGGGGTATGCTAATTGAAGATTTCATTAGTACAGCACACTTAAAGTCAGAGCTGAAATGGTGACCCTTTTAGTTGTCTTTGGTCTTCTAGGTATCTCAATCCCCGCCCACAGTTGCATCCTTGCAGCTCTCAGTCCCTACCTGTCCCGGAAGCTGTCAGCATCCACCTCTCTGTCGGGTGAGAAGCACCAGCTCCAGCTGCAGGCTCTGAAAGCCCAGACCCTGCTTAAGATGGTCGGTCTTCTTTACTCTGGGCAGCTAGAAGTAAAAGGAAGCGTGGAGAAAAATGATGTGCTGTCTGCAGCCCGCCAGTTGGGGATCACAGATCTTGTTGAAGGACAGAATTGGCAGATGAAGGAGAGAGAACCACAGAAAAAGGGTTCACTATGTAGCAGAGATAAAGAAGAGAGAAATGAAAGTCTAAAAATGCAAGATGCACAACAAGTCCAGTTAGACTTTGCTGTAGCGAGAACTGCAGATTCTCCACCTGAAGAGAGAAGCTGTGTATCCATAGGCACACAAACTATTGCAACTGGTGAAAAGGCTGTGAGCAGCTCTTTTACTCACTCCAGCCAAACTAAAGCTTCAACCCAAGAGCCTGCATCCTCTCTACCTAAGTACAGTACATTACTAACCCAAAACTTCTGCTCTTCTTCCTGCCCAACCATTCCCTTCATGCTCAGTGAGGCATCAAGTGATGGAGTGTCTACATTAGATCCATCCTCTGACAGCGTCACCAACCCCACATCCACCTCTGCCTCGTCCAAAAATGTGATGGCTTTGCAATTTTTACTTGATGAAGACTCGAGCTCAAGCGCTACACCTCAGGAACACATTACATATCAACAGTCATCAGAGGGAGCGAAAAATGGCAAGTTGGCTGATGGCTGTGAAAACACAGAGGAGATGAACCTCCATAACCATCGAGAGGATCCACGTAGAGAAGGAAAATGTACCTCTAAAGAGAAGAGGCAAGATCATGCACATTTAGGGATGAGGAGTCTGGCTAAGATGAAACAAATGCACAAGATGATGGAGGCCACGCAGATTTCTATCAAGGTAAAAAAAAAGTTTTACACAAAGAAAAATAAGCTTGGAGGTATGTTGTTGCATAGTTATGTGTTTCTAATCCCTTCAATACGAAGTGATTGTGATGGCTAGTAGTCCACAGTGCATCAGTTGTACTTTAATTAGATGTAATGATTCCTACATGTATTGTCCCTGACAAATAACATAATAAATAAATAAACCCTGTGAAAGTTTACACTGCTTTGAGATGGAGAGCACAATGATCCTCTCAGCTATTAAGACGTCCCTCAATCAGATGAAGTGGAACTTTTCAAGATTAAACTACCAAAATTGTGAACCACCCCTCTTGTTTGGTGGAAAAGAATCCACCCCAAGAACCACAGTTTCCAGAGTTTAAGCAAACAGCAGTGCATCAACCCTGTACTCGCCTCACTTCACTATCACCCTGTTGATTTTAGAATCTGTTTTGAAATGCTCTTACTTGTTTTTAAGTCACTGCAATTTATTAGAACTTTTAACACCTTACACCCCAACACGATAACGCTGGTCCTCTGAGCAGTCTGTCCTTATCATCCCTCGGGCGTAGCGGAAAACTCAGGGGCGACCTGGCCTTCTCAGCTGCAGGCCCCCCGTCTGTGGAATCAATGCCCCCCCCCCCCCCCCCCCCCCCCCATCAGAGGTGCTTACTCATTAAAGTCAAAGCAAAACACAATACCTTCCTTTTTCCCCTGGCCTTTGAAATAAGTTAAAACATGTTGTTGTTTTTATGTCGGCTGAGGCTGTTGTTAATGTGCCATACAAATAAACTCCACTTAAGTTTGTCTCACTCTTATCCCCTGGATCCCTCTGCAGTTTGGAGTTGAACTAAAAACAGCTAAGTTAACATTAGAATCCTCAAAGTCTCTAAAATGAGACGGGAGATTTGAGACAGGCTTTGCTTGTTAACCAATACAGATTACTTTGTTAGATAAAAATCATCTCCCACTTGGGGCGCGGGTGGCGCTTTGGTTAGTGCGCGCGCTTCATGAATGGATGCTGTGGTCTTCCAGGCGGGCGGTCCAGGTTCTAATTCTACCTGTGGCTCCTTTCCCGCATGTCATTCCCCACTCTCTCTCTCTCCCTGATTTCCAACTCTATCCACTGTCCTGTCTCTACATTAAAGGCACAAAAAGCCCAAAAATAAATATAAACAAAAAAAAAATCATCTTTTATAATTAATAATTAATTAATAATTTTGTCAGCAGTTTCCTAGCTGACAGACGCAGCTTTAAAAACTTTTTGTCTTCTTTCACGATCAACGAGAAGAAAGGGGGGGGGGAGAAAGAAAGGATTTTCTGTGTCTTCATGCTTAGATGGACTGTGACTCCTTGGACTCAAGTGCCACAGATTTAGCTGCCTCCACAGTAGAATCATATCAATCATCACATCCCTTATCTGGCATGTGTTTGGTCTTGCCTTTATAGACTCAGTCACAACAAACATGTATGAATCCAACATGTCTGCTTCCCTCTGCAGGTGAAGCTGAGGAGGAGGACTGAAGAACAAGTGTGGGAGGTTGTGAACAGGCAAGACTCGGATGAAACATTAGCTGCTCTAGCTTCCCTGCAACAGGTAAAAAGTGATCCAGTTAAGTTACTTTATTGGATGTTAGCAGCAATAAATTAACAACAATTAGCATAATTTAAATTTGGAATATTTTTTTCACAATATGTCACATTTGTTTGAAACGGCTGGAGCTTACATACGTGCACTTTTTAGAGTAAGAATATTTATAATGAATAACTTCTATAAAAACTAATTTGACTACAAATAAACTGATACAGAATATTTCAACTGTCATCTATTCTCGAGAATTACATTAAGTGTCATAATGAAGTTTAAATCCCCTTTCAGCACAACAAACATGACATTTATTCATGTAGGTTTCTGTGGTTAAAAAAAGGCAACACACCCATTCAGTTTGTATGACCTGAACTGCTTTGTTTGGTGACAACATACAGTTCAATGTCACACATATAGCATTTATAGCACAGTGCATTGCTGAGCCTCTTTTCTCCTGCATAAAATAATAAGTGAGGTGGCTGAGATATGTTGCAACCCATTTAAATCCGAGACTGTAAACAAAGCTGCCTCCAGAGCAAGTTTTGTCAGCAGCATGAGTGACCATGGCAACCAAAAAAAAAAGAGCTACCTTTGTAAAATGAAAACTGCTCAACAAACCTCCCAACCTCATTTATCTCCCTACTACCTGCAGTAACTCACACAAACACATCTTTTACATTCCCCTTTCCTTGCTAAAGGACTGAGATGGTATAAGTGATGATATAAGTGAACTATTCAGAGGAGAAAATAAAGCTGTTTCAAATGTGCTACAATGTTGTGCAGCAGACACAGTGATCCAAAATCACTGGATGGTAGTTTGAGAAAGCCCTGGTGGAGTAGATTTAATTTCAAGTGGGGGAGATTGTAGGCGGAGGAAAGTGATGAAAGTGGCACACCAATGTGTCAGGACAAGTTGCTTTATGATGAAAACAAAGGGTTAAGTCTGTTTCATCATCTGCTTCCAGAATCCACACGAGCATCAGCAGCATTAAAACCACACTGATAATTGTTGCATCACTTTTTCATACTGCACTAAATAAAAAATGTGTGATTTCCTCTTCTTCTTATTTTAAGGATGGCTCCAACCATAAAAGGCCGCAGACAGACCTTACAAATGATGCTCCTCCATCCACATCAGTCCAGCCAGATTCGATCTCTAAACCAAAGAGCCCGCCTCCTCAACCTGCCACCAGCAACTCCACTGACCCACAGCCACCTCACTCCGACACCACCTCCAACTCCCAGATCCAAAATGGTGGACTCGATCCGGTCCCGCTCCCCCAGCCTTCAGGCCAAGTGGAGGACTCTGATGAGCAGATTGAGAAGCTGCTGGAAGACATCATGATGGGTCTGAACATCCTGCCTAGCTTAGAGGGAGACCCTAAGAAGTCTCATCTACTTCAACCGAGCAACGAGCGAGCACCTGCCACCTGCCAGATCCGACCTGCAGAGAACGACGCAGTGACCGGTCAGATGCATGCTGGTGTTGATGCAGCAGTGTGTGAATGCTGTCAGGATCTTGGGACACAAATTGGCCTCTCTTCAACAGAATCAGGTTTTAAATTACGTCTTTTATTTCTAAGAAAATATTTAACCTAACAAGTGTTCAATTTAGTTTTGTACTTTATTTACTTAATTGTAGATGAATGGGTGTTCATTATTTACACTAGTGTGTCTAAAGAATATTTAAATGCAACTAGAAATAATCAGTCTTCCGGTTATTTACATTCCAGCACAGCACAAAAAAAAAATCAAAGTTTCTTACATTTGTTGATTAGAGCTAGGTGATATGATTTATTAAAACTTATTGGTTCAGGATGAATGAAAAATATTTTTTACATCTTGAGAAATTATATTAAATTTCCATCACCACTCCCCTGAGCTACCTTAGGGTGCATTCACACCAGAGCTGTTTGGTCCGTTTGAAATGAACTCTGGTGCGCTTTGTCGCGTAGTCCTTTGGTTCAGTGGTGGTGTGAATGCTTATACCAACTCAGGTGCGGACCAAATAATCAAACTCTGGTCCGCTTAAAAACGGGGGTCTCAGTTCACTTTGTTGTGAACAAGAAGAAAATCTGAACCAAACAAAGAAATTAAGTAAAAAACAGTGCACCAGCCTTCAGTCCTCTTTGCTTGTTAACGTCAGCATGACTGTGCTCACTGTGGTTACAGATTGCTCCGGTTGGTTTGTCAGTTTAACATGACACAGCAGTCATATTGCTTTATCTCCATACTGCCAAACTGCCCCAGGCTACAAAATGTCAAAAATCAGGCAGGATGGCAGTAGCCTCTGAGATTATTTTCTGCTGAAAACTGTCTCAAGACTGACTGTGGCAACAAGCAGCAGCACGACTCATGTATTCAAGCTTTTTAAATAAGGGGACCCAGCCCAGCGGGAGAAGTGGCACTGACAGCAGCAGCCCAAAAGACATGCTTAACAAATATCTGTATCAAATTCATGAGTATGACAAAAGATGAGAATTTATTTTGAGCTATAGAAACGTAGGAGGACAGCATGTTTCCTTAATGTCTGATGATATAGTAAGATCATTTTATGATTTCAGAATCAGATTTATTGTCCAGGTATGCTTACACACACAAGGAATTTAACTTGGGTGAACTGTGCTCTCTTATGTACAGGTACAACATTAAATATCAACAACAAACAACACAAGAAAAGATATGTCTTTCCATCTGTTTGTACAGGTATCCATTGTTGTTTTACACTTCAGAACCAGCCCAGCTGCTCAAGCCTTTCATCGGTTCAGTCGGATGTTGTACCAGCCAGGCAGCAGCAGCAGCTGTGCTCTCCTCAAAATCCATACTCCGTCACATCCATGAGCCAAAGACCTGGACCGAGCCACCAGGACATGTCGCTGTCTAAAAGTCCAAATCCAAGCAATGAAGTTCCCACAGCTATAGTCATTCCTGTAGCTCTCTACTGTACTGGGCAAATAATACAATACCCAGAAGTCAGTCTTCACAAGTCTTCACAAGAGGATCAGAACAGCCTGGAGATTCTACCCCGGACAGATGTTCCTGATGCACCATCCTCACTCTCTGTTTCTTTACCATGCATGGAGGACTTCCAGCTCCCTCCATGTCTCTCTCCTTTGGAGTCACCTTCCTCAGCAGCGAAACATCAGTATAACTTCAGCAACCTGACGAGCCATAGCGACAAAATCCAGCTGCAGCCATGTCTGCATAGGCCACCATGGCTCACTGAAGACCCTGGATCACTACAGTATCCTCTCATTGCCATCACTCACAACAGAAGTACAGGTGGATCTTCACCACGAGAGAAGAACAACGGCTGTTGGGAAAAGTGTCAGCAGGGGGATCTGACTCCACAAACTGGAGGAACCTGTGCAGAGTCAGGCCAGGTGAATGAACGAAGAACAATATCAGCAGATCAACACAATGTAGAAGAAGGGAAGTCTCCACCCAAGAAGATGAAGACATATGAGAAATGTAAACAAAGTGAAGCAGATACTGCAGCGCCTGGAAGGAGAAAGAGAAGTCGTCTCCAAGACGCTGTGGGTTCTCTTTCCCACAAAGAAGTGAACGATGGTGATGCAACACAGAGTCAGTTCAACATCAGCGTTTGTTCTGTCCGTCTGTCGAGCAACAACGTGTTGGCAAAGAAAAGAGAACAGGCCACCAGTTCATCAAACATGCCTGACACTCCTGCAGCGACACAAAATGAACCGTCAAATATTACAGAAAACCGGACGGAGAAAACCAGAGAGCCTCGCGGTGGGATCAGGACCAGAAGCTTTTTGAAAAAAGCTCAAGAGACTGCAAATAGCACAAGCCCACAACATTCCTCTGTTTTGAAAACTATCGACCATGAAGCTACGTTCGGGAACAAACAAGGTGAGTCATGCCCCAAACGGAAACGTGGAAGGCCCCCGAAAGTGAGGCGTCAAAAGAGTCCAGAGATCTCTCATACCATCACTGAGCAAAAGGATGACTCTGCTAAAAATGAGCCCAACAGTAGTTTGTCAAAAAAGGAGGAGGGAAGAACAGCAGAGAGAAAGTGTGAGAAACGGAGGAGGAATAGAAGTCGAGTTGGGGTAGTTCCTCTGAAGAAGACCTCGAGGGCTGAGAGCACAACAGAGAAAGACCTAAACAACAACGAGGATCCAGCCGTGAGGAAACCCAAACAACCTTGCATGGTCACTTTAAAGGAGTTTCAAAAGCTTTTCAGACAGCGGCATTTAAAAACCAGGATGTCAGAAGAAAACCGGGATGAGAAAATGAATAAAACCGCAAGAAAGGAAGAAAATGATGAAGACAGTTTCCCAAGAAGTGGATGTGAAGAATCAACCAGGGAGACAGAAATAGGTCTCATTCAGCCTGATGACACCGAGGGGATCAGAGAGTCGCACAGTATCTTGGATGTCACAGTTGATAAAAAACAAAATCACATTTTAAACAACAAGGATAGTGAGTCACAGAAAGAAGAAACACACAACTCTACTGGTGAGGAGGCCTGTTTGTTTGGTGAAGAGCAGCACTCAGTGTTTTCCTCTGATGTTGGGGGAGGAGATGTGGAAGCGTTAGCAGCAGAGAGGGAGCAGCCACTCCGGAGTCGACATGAAGGTAATGATAATAACTGATGATTGTTTTTATTTTATTGTACAGGGACAGTAAGAATTGCATTAAAATAAAGATGAAACAACATCCTCTGTGGCTCTCTAGTGGTGAAACATGTCACAAACAGTTTGACGTTGCAGATTGCTCAGAGGTATCATGCCGTGTGACTTTTTTGATACAAATTAAACAACAATGTATCACAAGTAGTCCTAAAGTGAGATTTAATTTAAATGTATAAAAATACAAAAGTATAATCAGCAAAATGTCTTTAAAATATCTGCGGCCAAAGTGTTGGTTATAACTGATAACTCGGCACAAACGAAGTTCACTCAAACTAATCTAGATATAAAGGAACAAGATACTCGTCATTGAGCCAGTTTAAACATACAGTCTTTAGTTGAAATAGTTTTATGAAGTTAGGTGAAAAAATAAATTGTTCATGTTTTGGACTTCACATAAAAGCTTATTTCTCCTCATTAGAAATAACTACTCTGCAATTAATCATAAACACAATTTTCTCAAAACACTGCTTTGTCTTGTCAAGGACTACAAGCATAAAACACCTTTAGTCAAAGCATCCTCTACATGAAGCCTAACCACACATTGTTATGTTCAAGTATCTTAAACTCCTAAAGTGTTGTAAAAACTGCTGCTGATGTAGCTTACTGCTTCCTGTTTTTTAGCTCCGACTTGTGATGGAGCAGTGTCAACACAGCAGACTATCAATGACGATGGAGCTTCTCATAATGACTCCAATTTGGCACAAGACATTATGCCTTTGGACCACATTATAAACCCCCAGACCCCTAAGAGGACTGGTCTGCCGCTGATGGATGCTGATGGCTGTAAGAAGAGCTCAGGCTGTGATCAAAAAGAAGTGAATGAGGAGGAGGAGGAAGTGGAGGTAGACGTTCTGCTTTACTCACCGGACAAAGCGCCTCAGACCAGATATTGTGAGAAAGGACAGGAAAACGTGGACATTATTCCAGAGGAGGAGGAGGAGGAGGAAGAAGAGGAGGATGTGAATGAGATTGATGTGACTGGAGATGAAGCAGAGTGACCTTTTGACCTTAAATTGTAATTGGTTTTTACTCTGACATGTTAAGCCGTTGGTTAGACTGAGCCTAAACTTATGTTCTTGTTTATGGATGTTCATAGAGATTCCAGAGGAAGTGAGATAACTGTGTCCCTCCCTCTCTGTTTCCACCATCAGCCATCAGGTGATTTAAAGCTTTGTCCATGAAAGAATCACAGACTGAGGGACAGTTTTGACCTCCATTTGGTTCCATTTAAAGGTTCAATGTTATGTTTGTTTTGCCATTAACAATAATGCCTTAGCATTAATACAAATAGGGAACCAACGTTCTTATTGCTGTTTAGATTTATCCTTTGTATTTGTAAATAGTTTCATTAATTTTACATTTTCACTGAACGTTGATTTGGCAGACTGATTAGGTAAAAGTACTTGAAGTGATGACGTGTTTAAAAAGGAACCTTATTTTGAGCCTATGTTTGTAAAGTTTAATGTTTTTTATGTGAAACAAAAAATATAAATAGTGTTTATAAAATCAATGTCTGTCATTTGTTGAATTAATAGGCAGCCTACGAGTAAACAGGGCGGCCAGCAGAGGGCGCACTGTCTCCCTTTGCGGTTTGGATCCAACTTTATTGACAGCGGAAGTGCGGGCGGAAATGGTTCACACGTGCGTTCATGCAGGTTTGAAGGTTAAAGAAGAAGTAGCCGGTAGGTTTTTTTGTTCCGCTGTGTGCAGGAGAGGGTCACCAGGACGGCGTGAACAACACTGAAGTGCAGACATGGATCCTCTGAAGGCACAGCAACTAGCGGCAGAGCTGGAGGTGGAAATGATGGCTGACATGTACAACCGGTAAAAACCTAAACACGCTAACAATTAGCTAACTATCGCTATTTAGTGTTTCATCTGTCATGAGTAAACCCATGGCCTCAGTCTTTATTTAACTTGAGTCCATACGTTGTTAAATCGACATTGTGGTGAATGAATGAAGACAGTATAATAACAATTACAATAATAATATATATAATAACAGGAGTTATAATTATATTAGCCACATGTGACACATTGATGCTCACACTTGTCATAGAGCTGCAGTTTGTTACATCACTGTACAAGCATCGATTTACAAACATTTAACTGTGTCTAAAAGTCATTTATTAATGCATGCAATCTACAATGTAACATATAATAACTTAACTTTTCTTTAGTTAAAATGCAGATGAATGTAGCATTGACGTCTTCTAATGGATTTCAATGGAAAGCTAATGACAGCTTGAAGAGCTGAATGTCATCGATTGTCTTCCCCTTTCAATAAAAAAACCCCAAACAATACAATGGGATTTCATATTTTCTACCCTTTTTAAATGATTTATAAAAGCTATACAATATTGTTTATATCAATTTTCCAAAAGAGAATTTGAGAAATGTTAAAAGTTGTGTCTCCACCGTCCAGACACAGCAGGGATGATTTGATTGTTCCAGTAACAGTTGTTGTTGTTTTTTTTTTTTGTAAATGTTATTTAATTCAAACAAACAATAAAGTTAAGAAAAACAAACATAAAATCTCAAATTTTGAATAAAAAGGAGCAGAAATAAGACTAATCTTATAATATCTGCCCCTCTTTCACAAAGCATGAATTAAAACAAAACACTTAATTCAAAAACAATTAAAATGACTAAAACAATTAAAATTAATTGTTAGCTTGATGCACTGATTAACATTAAGATGCTCACAAACTGAAAGCAAAATAACTAATGAATCATTATGATCCAACGTTCCTACCTCTTTCAGTAAAATGACACATAAGGCATTATTAGCATTTAAAGCAACACATGTACATCACATAATGTGTTTGACTGTGTCAGTGAGCTAGCATGCTCACCACCAGAGCAACAAAAACACAAATCTACTGTGGCTGCTATGAATCAAATCCAAAGTTTTCTACTATGATGACATATCAAAATGTATATTGGTAACTTTGGCTCAACAGAGAAGTGAGCTGGATCATTCTAAACTATGCTAATCCAAATGCTCTCTTATAACCACTGTATATGTTTTAATTGAAGCAGCCACATGCAGAGTGGCAGATGCATGATGTGGATACACGCGAGACATATTGACTTGACCAAACTGAAGTCTTACAATATCAATATTGTCTATATTTAGGTTGTCTGTCTCATGCTCCCTGGTAATGTAGGTACTTGGTTTGTGGATTTACAAACTGTCATATCTTATCTGAGGAAAGCTAGTGTTTTTGAAATGACTTAAACTTGTATTCCCACATATTCATTTCAGTGTCCTGGTAATATGCCTGCTGCCTGTCTCCTTGTCATGACAAACTGGGACACCTAAAAGGAACAAAGCCATTATTACTGTTATGAATTATCCCTGTGCTTGTCTGCTATAAGAAACTATATTCTAGGTCATGAGGCACATTGTTTCTGGAGTCAGCTCTACGGCTAATCTCACAACATATGTTTGAGTAATGGCAGCTGCTTGATGTTATGTCTTATAATTTCAGACATAAAGATAGAGCATATTTTGCTGTAAAAAGCAACTTTTTCCAAATCGGTTTTAAAAATGAATAACCCCCATATGTGTTCTGCAGCACTGTCATTGTTTTGTAAAGATATGTTCTGTTCTGTTCTGAAGATATTTGATGACATCATAGTAGACTTAAGGACCAAATAATTTAAGCCTTTTATTCAGATGTTTTCTACACACACACACACACACACACACACACACACACACACACACACACACACACACACACACACACACACACTCTCACACACTTGGTGTAATAACGATGTTTTTTTTTAAATCTGGCTGTCTCCTGTTTTCCTTTTCTCCCAGAATGACCAACGCCTGCCACAGGAAGTGTGTACCTCCGCATTACAAGGAGGCAGAGCTGACAAAAGGCGAGTCTGTTTGCCTGGACCGGTGTGTTGCCAAATACCTGGACCTCCACGAGAAGCTGGGACGCAAGCTGACAGAGCTCTCGGTCCAGGATGAGGAGATGATGAGGAAAGCAGCTGTTGGCAGCGGATAGAGACACTGATGAAGGGAATGAAGTGGAGCATTGTGGGGGATTTCAAGGTTATGGGTCAGGGTTTGCATATTTAGTTTCTCTCAGATGAGAGCACTGTATTTTAAAGAGTGGGAGGGTTTTGTTGGAATTGAAAAAAAAATGAAATAAAAGTCATGTTGAGGGTCTAGGACCTCCTCTGTGGCAGAGACGGAGACATTGGATGCAGCTGGAGGAATCACTAAGCTGCATGGATTGCTCGCAGTTATCCATGAGCCTCTCTGGAAGTGTTCAGCGTGGCCTGGTCTTCCTGAAGTCACCCAACGACCAACTGAAGGGGAGAAATTCCTGGACCCTTAAAAACATTTCTAAGTCAAACTTTGTGCTTGTTTTTAGCTGCTCGGAGTGCAAAAAAAAATCTGCCACTACTGCAGAAATTCAAATACCTTAAGGCAGTACCAAGCATCTTGTACTTAGGGCAGGTCAAAACAGACACTCAGGATCATCACCATGCAGTCTTTGTTCCCACATCACCCTTTGAACTTGGCTATTCTTATTTCTTTTGAAAGGTTGTAAACAGAATACGATATTCAGGTAGAAATACTTAACAAACTTTCTTTTTTTGCAGCCAATTGTGTCAGTTTTTGCACAAAACAATGAAATACAGCAAATCAAATGAACAGACAAAGATTAGGCCAGGCAAGGAATCAATTATGTATGACGGATGCCAATATGTCTTTCTCTATAAGACACTATGCAGAGTTTACTCTCTTACAGCTGTAAGGTGTTGGCTCTGTGACATTAACTCACTTACAGACTGTCAGCCAGGCCCTTCAGGTTACATGGACATGTGTTGAAGTTGAACTTTGCTTATTTGTCATGCTTGTTTTGACTGTGACGTCATAAATGTCAGTGGACCATGTTTTTGACTGTGATACTTCTTTTTTCTGTAACGACTGTCAGCGGCACACCTACTTAATAGACAAGCTGCACTGTGTTGTATTTTGTTGTTGTGAATGAATAATAAAACAATGCTATCCTTTATCATATCAACAAGAGTCATCACTTTCATCGAATTAATTTTCCTTCATTTTGTTTATGTTTTATACATAGACCGTAAATGGTTTTATAACCGAGAGGAGGGAGTGTTTAGAGATATGCCTGTGCCTTTAAGACAAACAGTGAAGCACAGGAGGGAGGAAGTGAAAACTACCGACTTTCGTTTCCTTCGCGAAACTTATTTTTACTTTGACGTTGTGCCTGGGAAAGGGGAAGTAAATGTAGATATCAGAGGTGGGCTGAGTGTTTCTGTCTCATCGGGTGGACAAACTTCAGAAACACGGTAAGTGAGTTTAAGGTGTTGGTGGGGGTTGAAAGAATGAAAGCTTAAACATCAGCGTAAATAAATGATTCTTCTATTAGGCTGTGTGGCACCGATGTGTCTTGTATCATACTAATCAAATAAAGCAGAAGTCCCTAAATGTTCTATCTAATGATTGCCAGACGCTTCATTGAAGTGAGTAAAAGTTCATGATTTGGAGAACAAAAAGTAGCCTAAGTTACAACCTGTCAAACGCGTCTTAAAGTAGACTTTATTGTCCCCAAGAATAACATGTTTATTATTCATATTATGCTTAACATGACCTCAGTAGTGTAGTAACCTACGTAGACTTCGACAGGACATTTGTGCTTTAATGCTAACATTGTAGCTAACATGTTGAGTATCATATCCTCTTTTCATAGCAGATTAAAGTAAACGAAACAAAAAAAAACCCGAACAAACCTTTCAGAACCGTAGTATTTAAATGTGTTGGATACATTGTTCTTAATAGTAAAGAAAGCTAAGAACGCAAAGCAATAGCCTAAGTAAAACAAGAATCGATATTAAAAGGTAACGATCAATAATAATAACTAGAAAGAGGGGACAGTCTCGTCCTTTCCTTTGAGACTTCGGTAAAGTTAGAAAGAAATTCACAGATTCGTCTTTCCCGGATCAATAACTCATCAGCGGAACATTGCTTTTACAAAACCGACACCTCTGCATTAAAATAAGTAATAACTGTAACATGTAGTATCATCAAACTCATAATAATAACTTTATTGATAATCATAATAACTTTATTTATATAGCACCTTTTAAAAACACAGGTTTACAAAGTGCTTTGACAAACAGCAAAAACAAGAACAAAGCAAACTAAACCAATAGACCATCTCATTAGAAGAACTGAAAGACATTTGAAAGCCTGAATGGACCTTACAGGAATAATATAAAGAACATGTGTCATTGATTGGTTGGGATCTTTGCTTTATGGTGAACCATCTGTTAGTCTGGTTTTCTGCTTCTTTTGAACACCAGATGGAGGCAGCTGACGGGGAACCACTGCTCCCGGATGAGCTTGAAGCACCTCCTAACGCCGCCCTGAATGAGCTGCTGAATGTGGGGCAGGAAGCCGACATGCAGGGTCAGGTGAGATCCCCCATGTCCTGTGAAATATACTTTCAACTCCACTCTCTTCAAATCTGTGATCAAAAAATATATATCTCACCCTATCCTCCCATCACTTCTCCATGTTTACCTCAGGTGGAGGAGTTTCTGGCCCCGCAGGCAGAGTACAATGAAGAAGAGGAGGAGAGGAAATATTACAGGAGGAAGAGGCTGGGAGTCATTAAAAATGTTCTTGCAGCCAGTTTAGGAGCCATGGTTGTGTACAGTGTGTACATGGGTGAGTCTGATAAGAGAATAGTATTTGAAATGAGGAAAGAATAACTTGGACCGGCACTTTGATGAGGTATTAAGAGTATATGCGGATGTGTTTGTGTATCCCACAGGTCTCCTGCAGATGCAGCTGATTCTCCATTATGATATGACCTACCGGGAGGTGAAGTATAGCAACCTTGGTTTGGAGGACATCGACCGTAAGATGCTGATGGGCATTAACGTCACTCCCATCATAGGCCTGCTGTACACCCCCATACTTATCAGGTACTTAAACACAATCAGTAAAACATTTCTTTTTTTTGTGTCCTTGCTCAGCCTACCATATAGAGTATATACTCCATATGTTTCAGGTTTCTTGGAACCAAGTGGATGATGTTCCTGGCTTCGGGAATCTACGCACTCTTCGTCTCAACCAATTACTGGGAGCGATATTACACCTTGGTTCCATCAGCAGTAGCCATTGGTGTGGCAATTGTGCCATTCTGGGCCTCCTTGGGAAGTTATATCACTAGGTAAGAAACAGGACGGGTGGATTGAGAGGTTTCATTAAAGGCTGAAGCTTGACCTTCACTACCTACCAGTAGTAGATTTTAAACACGTTTAAAGTAAAGAGAAAAAGTCTATTAGTAGTTTTTACAGAAACTAAAAACTGTACTGCTGTGGGATTGAGAGATGTATATCTTACATGTATAAACTAAACTCAAAATAGAGTGTAAAGTCACATCCCCACTGTGTGACTGTGTGTGAATGATAAGCTAGTTAGTGGCCAGGCATGGTACATAATTAGCCTATGGAGAGTGCGTGTGAAAAGGTGACATGTGGTGTAAAGCTAGAATGTAGAAAGGCACTAAATAAATACATACCACTTATCCTTTTTTCCACCTTCTCACCCCGCACACACACGCTCAAACACACACAGGATGGCCCAGCAGTACTATGAATACACCAACTACAAGGAGGAACATGTGCAGGAGCAGAAGAAGCTTCCTAAGGGGGCGTGCAACAGCTACATCATAGTTTTCCACTCAGTCTTTTATATCATCTTCCATGTGAGTCTTCAGATGTCTTTCTCCACTAATACTTCCATCAATGCCATGTTGTGTTGCAGCGTTTGTGAAGTTGCAGAAACTAATGAGCATTATTTCCTGTCTTCTCTCTCCCTTCTTCATCAGCTGAGTTTGGTCTTTGCGGAGTTCCCCATGTTTTTTGTCCTTAACGATTACCTGCGTGAGAGCGACCACATTCTCAGTAGTGTCACTTCCTGCGGTAAGGTCACATTGGAGGACGGTAAAGTAATAATCAGTGTGTGACGGACAATTTATTCCTGTTCCTGCAACTGAGTAGCACTTGGGAGTGTCGATTGGCTGTGCACACGGGGTCGACTGTTTGTCCTTTTGACTTTCTGTTTGGCCAGTTAGGAGCAGCAGAACAAGCTGAGACACAAACTGACAAAATGATAACATTTGAAATTGCTCATTTCATTTATTCTACAGGAAAGTTTAAAAGTAACATTAAGTTACAGTTTAACGGGCCTGACTCAGTTTAAAAACTGGTTTCCAGCAGGTTCCTGTTCTGCAGAACATGAAACGTAAACCACAGTCATGACACATCAAGACAAAGACATTTACAGGACATTAGCATGGGCTAGGCAGATACAGACAAATAGAAACAAACAGTACAGATACTGCGAACAATACTTGAACAATTAATGAGTGCAAGTGTGGAGAAGGTGTCGTTTGTATGTATTCTTGAAATATGAGGTAGATGATGTTGTTGGGTGTCATCAACATTATCAGCATTTAATAGAGTCCAAATGTCCTCTGGATAGAGCAGACAGATGTGCGAGATAACATATCAGAGAGTCAGGAACAAATGAGATCAGCTGACCGGTGTTTGCAAAAGTGAATTTATGTAACAAAATTAATGTTCACAGAAACCAAATTTAACGTATGTTAAACGTTCTGTTAATCATCTTTTAAGTTAAAGTCCATGTTAAATATTAATCCAAAAATGTATATAGATAATTAACAGTTCTACAATTCTACAATTCACTTAGCAGACGCTTTTCTCCAAAGCGACGTACATCAGAGAGTAAGTACAACACAAGCAAGGATCTAGAAAAAAAGGAACAATGTCAGTAAGAGCAAACGATCAGCTTTGAGTCTGATTGGACACACAGGTGCTGACAGGAAGTGACCAGAGGCAAAACACAACATTGAGGGCAGTTCTTGAGAGCTCTAATCAGTATAGAAACCATCTTATAAGTCATCGTTATCAAACTAAAACAATCGTCATTACCACCTTAAAGGTGCAGAGGGACTCTGCAGATCCAATGGAGTTTGGAAGTTCATTCCACCACCGGGGGGCGACAGAGGAGAAGAGTCTAGTCAGTTAACAGATGAATGTAGATGTACCCAGCTCTGATTATCTATCATCACAATATAGATTGTTTAGTGTCATAGCCTCAAATGAGCACCATAGCATGCATCAAAACAACATGTCATAATTAATACCATACCCTATAGAGCTTTAAATGTTTCTTTATATTTCAAAACATCTAATTGTCTTACGAATTGTTTCATAAAAACCGTGTTTAATTTTCTCAATTCAAAGTCGTAAAAAAAACATACAAACAAACAAAAGAAATAAGGCTCAGGTCTTAAACTCATGCCCTCATAGAGGACAGGATTTTACACGTTTGCATCAAGTACAATCGTTGGCTAGCTTGTACCGTCTTTTCTTTTCTTTGGTGATAAGCGAGGTGCTACTATCTAACTTGTGAAGTGCAACACTTCTTTTAAAGCTGAAATGTTTCCATGTTGCAAGCCATGTTTCCATGGCAATGCTTTATTTTTATTGTGAACAAGAAAAGTCAAGAAAAAACTGTAGAGAGGTTTCAAACTTACAACAAGGATCACATGATCTAGTTGTCTTTCAAATGCTGCTCTGTTAGTTATTCAATAATTCATTCAGAGGCTCCGTCTTACCTGTCAGTCAAACTACACTGAAACCTGTAGTTTTCTTTTCATACTCCTCCTTATAACTGAACCTTCTGTTTTTTAGATGTTGATAAGACAGTTCTACGGGGAGAGGGGGAGAGAGAGTGAGGGATGACGTGCGACTGTGACTGTAACCTCTGCTCTACCAGATGAGCTACAGTATACACTAGCGCCCCCTGCTGAGCCTTCTCTTTCTTTCAGGAGCAAATATCAGTGGCGTGGTCCCCGGCTTCAACACCACCGTGCTGAAAAACCTGCCTGCCTCCATGCTGCTTATCAAGGTGGAGAGTGTCCTGATGGGCTTCGCCTTCCTCGCAATGATCATCGTAAGATCATATAAAACACACACAAGCCGTACACACACACACACACACACACACACACACACACACACACAGAGCCATCATACTTCAAATCAAAACACACATCAGAGCTACTCAGTAGGTTAACTGCCCATAAGGTGTAAATGTGAGTGTGGATGGTGTCTGTCTCTATAAGTGCTCTGTCAGCCCTGTGATTTACTGGCGATTAGTCCAGGGTGTAACCCCGCCTCCAGCCCCCTGTGACCCTGAACAGGACAACGCGGTGAAGATAATGGCTGGATGGATGGAAGTATAGACTACATATTTGAAACCTTTGAAGTCTCAGTTTGCAGTTTCAGTACAGGAGCTGATAGACTATAGCATATAATAGAAGCTAATAAAAATATGAATTGAATCACCCTTGTAGGAAGTTGAACACTGATTTTTGGATATTGAGCAAAATATGGGTTGATAGTTTTTGTCCTAACTTGTTTTTCAGGAGCTAGGAATTAAAACTGATGGCATCAGAGCCATCAGGAAGGTTGGCTTTAGTGGATAGAGTAGAAACTCAGGGAAAGAGAGAGAGAGAGTGGGGAAGGAGCAAGAGGTAGGACTCAAACCTGCTTGGAGGTCTACAGCCTCTATATGTGGGGGTGCGACCTACAGCCAAACCGCTTGGGCCTTCGGTGCCCCTAAGAAAGATTTGTTTTAATGTGCAGAGAATTGTGTTTGTATATTATCTGTTCACCCAAGCTCCCCCCAACAATGAGCTGAAAAGAATTGTCCTCATTGTTCTGATTAAAGCACTCACAAACACAAGATTAATCACTAAATCATTCAACATCCCCTCTACCTACAGTTCCTCGTGCTGTGTGGTGCTGCTTACCGTCCCACAGAAGAGATTGACCTCCGCAGTATCGGCTGGGGAAACATCTTCCAGCTTCCTTTCAAACACCTGAGAGACTACCGGCTGCGACTGCTCTGCCCGTTCTTCATCTACAGTGGACTTGAAATGATGTTTGCCATCACTGGATTCTCTTTGGTACTGTGCCGTCAATAAACGAGTCTAAATAGTAGAGCAGCTTGTACTTGCACTTTTTGTGGTATATTTACATCATATAATATGTTTTTTAGGTCGCTTCTCTTTTCTCCACAGTCCTATGGTGTGTGCGTTTTGGGTCTCAAAAAGCTGTGGCTCCTGATAGTGGTATATGGCCTCTCCTGCTCCATATTTTCCTCCCTCTCCCTTTGCCTCCTGCACCTCCCGCGCTGGCTGTGCCTAATCGGAGGTGCTTTTGTGCATGGCGTGCTGCTGGTGGCTCTCATGGCGTTCTCTCTAACGAAGAACCAACCATCTTATCAGGCCCCTCTGCTGGTTATCTCTGTGCTGTGGGGACTTGGCACTGCCCTCAACAAGACGGGTGTCAGCAGTGAGTAACAGCTGTGGTCCAGAGTCTGTACTGATCATACACTAACTCTGTTCACACCTGACCCCAAAAACTCCTCTGTGTTTGTGTCAGTTTTGGTTGGTATGCTGTACTCTGAGGATAAGGAACGTCTGGACTTTGTCTATACTATCTATCACTGGTGGCAGGCCATCGCTATCTTCATAGTCTACCTCTGGTCCCACCTACCAATGAGGGTAAGACAAAAGTTAGACAGCGACTATTTGAAGGAAAAGCGCCTCCTTTTACTCCCTTCACCAATATGTGTCCTTCTTCCTCAGGCCAAGCTCTCCATCCTGTTGGCCACTTTGCTGCTGGCCTGTTACTGTTATTGGTTGATGGAGCGTCGGCTGGCCATGAAAGTTCAATACAGACTGCCTCGCATCCCTCGCCCACGGCACAAGGTAAAAGAGTTTGGGGGATGTGAACCAAACTCGAACATGATTATATTAATAGTGAATAATTAGTATCAATCAATCAATCAAACTTTATTTATATGGCGCCTTTCAGACAAATTCAATTGCAGTTCAGAGTGCAGAAAAGTTATTGACGAAAAAGTAGTTCATAAAATCATTGATAAAATCATTGAGAGACTAATGCACACCAATAAGAATTAAAAAAATATGTATAAAAATGAAAAAAATATGTATAAAAATGAAAAAAATAAAATATGACATATAAAAACAATAAGATATTAAAGTTAATACATAGGAGAAGAATATTTAAAATTGTAGTAGGATAAAAAAGACAATACAGTAATGTTAAGATTTGAATTGATATAAAGCACTATATAAAAGCCAGACTGAATAAATGAGTTTTAAGACTGCGTTTAAAAATCTCAATATTCTCTTCTCAGACCCTCAGGAAGGTTGTTCCACAGTCTCGGAGCGTAACAGCTGAAAGCAGCATTGCTCTGTGGAACAACTAAAAGAGAGGAACTGGAGGATCTGAGGGGCCGTACTGGTTCATAAACTAAAATCATATCTGATAGGTAGTCTGGTGCAAGGCCAGTGGTGTAATGACGGACGATGAGATAGTTGTTTGTGTTTGGCAGCTTCAGTGCACAGTGAGGTAGGTGATGAACCATATTCACATTCACGCCGGAAGTGCTTCCAGTTGCTTGTTCACACATGCACCTCACAGCGGGAGACTATCCCTATGGAACGGGACGAGGTGGGTCTCAGGAGGCAAGACAAGAAGTGGTGGATGAAGCAACAGAGTCAGATGACGTCATGATCATTTTTGCCTAGATACCAACGCTATATGTAGTTCAAAACATGTTGCATTACATCAGCGGAGATTGCACCAGACCGTACATACAGTCTATTCAGTCGTTTCCTGAGTATTTCCTGCTGCGCTGTCGTGTCAGCTCACCTTGAGTTCACATAGACAATTTACTAAAGGAGTAAACCAAAGTGTAAACTCAAAGTGAAATATTTTTTGGGGTTTGTTGCTCCTGAAAATTTCAGGAAGCTTTCTGGAGTTTTGTGAAACACTGATCACAATCACATAAATATTGCACTTCGTAAAGCACTTTGTAACCTTTTTTAGATAAGTGCTATACAAATTAAGTTATTATAATTATAAATATAAATGCAATTATGCAAATAAAATGAATATTTGAATCTCAATCTGCAGTATGGGAGCTCTAGGTTTCAAGTTTCTGCATTGCTGTTGTCAAATTGTTGTCAAAGTTTCATGATGGATACTGTATATTGTACTTAAAGTAAAATTAGAAGTAAATTTTTTTTTTTTTTTAATTCATTAAAATGTCACAGCTCTCGGGGTGTAGATAGCCTAGCGTCTATGTATGGAGACTATAGTCCTCGTCCCAGCAGTTGTGGGTTTGAGTATTTCTGCCTGTATTTTACAAAAGGGACCAGAGTAAGAGTAAGTCTGTACATGTTATGTCACATACACTTGTTTAATTTTAATGCACATTCAGAAATTCAGTTTGTATTTGTAAACTAATTAAATATTTAAGTCTGTGGCAATACAAAGCTGTGTAAAGCAACTTTGGATGAACATGTAAGTGTTAGCTGGAGTTTAAATGTATCCAAAGGACCCAAGACCAGGATGTTGTTTTGTAACACACGTGTACAATATCAGAGCCAAACATTCTGCACATTAAGTCATTGTGGTTGCTTTGTGTGACAGGTGGATAATAAACACGGCTAGTTCAGTGAAATGTAAACTTGTTGTTGATATGTTATAACTTATTAGCAGGTTTTTTCGGTGCTCCACTGTACCTTGTTTTTGAGCTCATACAGTGTTTGTCAAACGTCTCTGTATGTTGTGGCCAATACAAAGGAGTCAGAATTGTTCTTGGCTTTCCAGTCACAGAAGACAGAGAGGCATATAAATGAGTTAAATATGTGTTGTTCGGGCCGCTGGTGGTACAGTGGTTAGTGTCGTCTCAAGCGGGCGGCCCGGGTTCGCTTCCCACCTGTGGCTCCTTTCCCGCATGTCATTCCCCACTCTCTCTCTCCCTGATTTCCGACTCTATCCATTGTCCTATCTCTCCATTAAAGGCACAAAAAAGCACAAAAATAAATCTTAGAAAAAAAAAAAAAAAAAATATGTGTGTTGTTCACTCAAAGCTGGCTCTCTACGAAACGTGTCAAAAGAAAACCCTCTTTCCTTCAGATGAACAGACGGCTGAATTTGATGACCTCTTTAAATGAAATACAAATCAGTGTATCCTCTATTGGTGTTGCCTTATGGGTAATAAGTTAAAAAGCGTTGATGCCTCCAAAGCTCAGACACCCACCTCCAAAATAAAGTGTGCTTTGCTTATTGTTTCATCATTTGCAAGTTTAAACTTCTCTCTGGAGAAATATTTGAGTGTACGGTTTGAAAATACAAGGCTTATGTAACTTTACTGGCTTAAAAAGGAAGGTAATTTGAGCTTACCTTTGACCTGTGTTGACAGTAACAAATATTGTGACATAACAACTAGACAAATAAGAAAACTGCTTTGTAGAATTTTGACACTTCCAGCCCACATACAGCATAATGAGATTCAATTCAATTCAATTTATTTTGTATAGCGTCAACTCATAACAAGTGTTACCTCAAGACACTTTACAGAAAGCAGGTAAAATACCTTACTCTTTGTCTGTTAACATTACAAAAGAGCAGGTAAAAAGACCTTACTCATTGTTATGTTACAAAAAGCAGGTAAAAGACCTTACTTATTGCTATATTACAAAGACCCGGCCTATCCATCAAGCAGTAAAAGTTACAGTGGTAAGAAAAAACTGCCTGCAGAAATCTTCGGCCGGATCCCCGGCTCATGACGAAACAGCCTTCACAGGCTTCATACTTTTGTTCTGGCAGGCCGTCAACCAACGATCTTGAGGAGCCTAAGAGAGCTCAAGAGCTCTCAGGAAAGTAGGTGGTTAGTGACTGAGATTTACAGATAGATACATGCAGAAATATGATGTACTGTATATGCACAGAGAGAGAGAGAGAGTGAGAGAGAGAGAGAGAGAGAGAGAGAGAGAGAGAGAGAGAGAGAGAGAGAGAGAGAGGAGCTCAAGGTGCCAGTTTCCCCGGTAGTCTAAGCCTATAGCAGCATAACTAAGAGCTGGTCTACACCAGCACTAACTATAAGATTTATCAAAAAGGAAAGTTTTAAGTCTATTCTTAAAAATACAGACTGTGTCTGCCTCCCGGAACCTGGCTGGAAGGCGGTTCCAGAGGAAAGGAGCCCGATAACTGAAGGCTTTACCCCCCATAGTACACTTGGAGACTGTAGGTACCACCAGCAGGCCTGCACTCCGGGACCGCATCGCTCTCGAGGGACAGTACGGCACTAGTAGCTCCTTCAGGTAGGATGGTGCCTGGCCATTTAGCGCTTTGTAGGTGAGAAGAAGGATCTTGAATTCTATTCTAGACTGTATAGGGAGCCAATGCAGAGAAGCCAGGACAGGAGTGATGTGGTCCCATTTCCTGGTTCTGGTCAGTACACGAGCTGCAGCGTTCTGGACCAGTTGAAGAATCTTTAGAGATTTGCCAGAGCACCCTGACTAAAGAGAGTTACAATAATCCAGTCTGGAGGTAACAAATGCATGAACTAGTTTTTCTGCATCATTTTGCGACAGGATATTCCTAATCTTTGGATATATTACGGAGGTGAAAATAGGCTGTTCTTGAAACTTGACTGATGTGAGAGCTAAAAGACATATCTTGATCAAAAAGAACTCCTAGATTCCTAACAGTGGTGCTAGATGCCAGGCTGATGTCACTAAGGACAGTCAAATCACTAGAAAAAGTCTCTCTGAGGTTCTTAGGGCCTAGCACAATAACTTCAGTCTTGTCTGAGTTAAGTAGCAAAAAATGTCTGGTCATCCAGGTCCTAACGTCCTTAAGGCACGTTTCTAGCTGACATAACTGACTGGTGCCATCGGGCTTCATTGATACATAAAGCTGAGTATCATCTGCATAACAATGAAACTGTATGGAGTGTTTCCTCATATTTCCCAGAGGAAGCATACATAATGTAAAGAGAATTGATCCAAGCACTGAACCTTGTGGGACTCCATGGCAAACTTTAGTGTGCATAGAGGACTCATCATTAACATGTACAAACTGAGATCGGTCTGATAAGTAGGATTCAAACCAACTTAAAGCAGTCCCTGCAATTCCAAGCAAATGCTCCAGTCTGTACAACAGGATCCGATAGTCAATGGTGTCAAAAGCAGCACTAAGATCTAACAGGACGAGCACAGACAGAAGTCCCCTGTCTGAGGCTAGAAGTAGATTGTTTGTAACTCTAACTAGTGCAGTCTCAGTGCTATGGTGGCCTTTAAATCCTGACTGAAATAAAATAAACTGTTGTCAAGGAGAAAGTCACACAGCTGTTTAGCTACCACTTTCTCCAGGATCTTCGAGAAAAAAATGAAGGTTGGATATAGGCCTGTAGTTAGCCAGAGTTCCTGAGTCCAGAGTAGGCTTTTTAAGTAGAGGTTTGATTACCGCTACTTTAAATGCCTGGGGTACATAGCCTGCCAGTACAGACGAATTGATCATATCTAATATAGAGTTGCTAACTAAGGGAAAAACTTCCTTAAACAGCTTGGTTGGGATTGGGTCCAAAAGACAGGTTGACGGTTTCAACACAGAAAAAATGGGATATAGCTCTGAAAGGTTGATTGGAGAAAAACAGTCGAGACTAATATCTGGTCCTGGAACTGTCTCTGCCGTATCAGACGTATCTGCACCAGGTAAGGGCAGGAGGTTACCAATTTTGTCTCTGATGTCTAAAACTTTGTTGTTGAAAAAACTCAGGAAGTCATTACTGCTGAGGGCTAGAGGAATACAAGGCTCAATGGAGCCATGACTCTCTGTCAGCCTGGCTACAGTGCTGAAAAGGTATCTAGGATTGCCTTTGTTTTCCTCAATTAGAGAGGAGTAGTAGGCAGCTCGGGCGTGACGTAGAGCCTTCATATATCTTCTATGACTATCCTGCCAGAAAAAACGAGATTCTACCGTTTTGGTCGAGCGCCATATTCTTTCAAAATTCCGCGACGATTGTTTTAGAGTACGGGTTTCTGAGTTGAACCATGGAGCCACTCTCCGCCGCTTGACAACCTTCTGTTTCAGGGGAGCAATCGAATCCAGAGTAACTCTCAGCGAATCCACTGCACTATCAACAAACTGATCTAGCTGAGAGGGACTAAAGCTATCATAAGAGTTTCCAACTGGGTTGAAACACGGTACTGAATCAAAAACAGCTGAAATAGCTTCCTTAAATCTAGCCACAGCACTATCAGACAAACTTCTAGAGAGCACACCTCTTCCAAGCAGAGGTAATTCTGGTTGGACAAAATCGAATGTAATAAAAAAATGGTCTGATAGAAGAGGATTTTCTAGGAAAACTGTAAGGTTATGGATTTCAATTCCATAAGCTAAAACAAGATCCAGGGTGTGGTTAAAACGATGAGTAGGTTCGTTTACACCCTGGGTGAAACCAATAGAGTCTAATAGTGACATGAAAGCTGTGCTCAGGCTATCATTATCAACATCCAGATTAGACTTTCCATTTCTATTAAATTGTTACAAATGACTCAGTGACAAGAAGTTGATGTGATCTCTTTCATGTACATGTAGAAGTGTTTTATGACCTTTTAAAAGTTAAACATCATTGTGAGTTTTTGCCGTGGAAAATGTAGAAAAAGGGGTATTTCTTTAGTGTGCTGTCAGACGATCACTAGCATTATTAACAACTAGATAGTAATCATAAATCTTCTTGCTAATGGTGTTGTTTGAAATTCATAATGAATATTCAGTATTAATTAAAGCTTGTTTCATAACCAGTAGCTTTAAAGGAGCAATCGGCAACAAAACATTGAAGAGCCCCCTCCTCTCTAGAGTCGATGCAGACGCAGGTTGCCATGTCTCTGACACTGAAGCTTCAGTGTTTATCCAGCTCTGCTCTCTTGAAACCTTTCTGTGTTCTAACCTCTCTCCATTTTTAAAAATAAGCATCTCCAATATGTATCCTATTTTTACCACGTTTCTGTTCTTGGAGCTTATTAGAAACATGTTTAAGGTCGGGTAAAATGAGTTCTATCTGAACCGTTTCTATCGCTTGAATATCATTTGGTTTACCGTTTCCCTGACAAGCTGAGGGGTGTCTAGAATGGCTGTTTGGGGGTGACTTGACACAGTCAAAAAAGGATATACCTCCAAACACATACCTGAATCTAATTACCTGGAGCCTTAGATTAGCCTAAGCTAAGACTCCTCCCAGTGTACAGTTTCAGTATTACACTCAAAATTGCAAATTCACAGTGTTGTTTTGTGTTTTCTGAAAATGTCAAATAAAAGAAGCTTTTTGGCTCCAACATTTGATTAAGTCTGATAAGGTAGCACAAAGAACAATGTTTATTGTTATTAACAATATTTTACAGTTATTTCAAACATGTTTTGACCTTTCTTTGATTGCTAATCATGGAAAGCACTAAATTCAAATTGTTGTCTTTGAATTCCTATTGCCTTCAGCCAAACAATCTGAATCAAGTATTTTCATTGCCAAAGTTATTCTTCTGAGATTTCCCCTGGAGTGTGTTTTTATGATACTGTTGGCCTCTAAATTCAACATTCAGTGTGCTTCCCATGGATGATTCAACAGCTTCACTGCCTCTATCAAGTTGTTGCATAGTCCTTAAGGGGGGAATTTAATGATTTTCCATCAGATGTGTATCACTATTTCTCTGGCTATGTAGGGGTGGACTAAAAAAATGTTTCATCTGTCTTCTGCACAGAAAGTCTAGTTTTATCTTCCCAATGGAAAATGTCCCCTTTAACCTTTGTTACATATAGAACTGATCTAACAGGCCTGGGAGAAGAGCTTGCTGAAGAGTGTTATCCTCTGGGCATTGGCCTATTTTGTGCCATGGGGAGCCACCACCTGATGGAGCTGCTGCCCAATGTGCCTACCACATGTACTACTAGTTAAATAGGCCAGGTGTCCTGTAGCTATGGGGAAGACGAAGGGAGGGACTAGGGGGCCAAAGAATAGCAGATCATCACCTCACCTCTGAAGCAGTACCAGCAATTTGATTATGAATTTTGAATTTTTTATACTTTATTAATTCTGGTTTTACTCTCTGTTATTTGTAACTTCTCACACACATAGGCCCTAATCACACACATGCACAAACACAACCTATGTACATGCCTTAATGGAAAGATGTCAGAGTGGGGCTGCTACACACTGCTATGCAGGGAGCCTGCGGGAGCGGTTGGGTGCCTTGCTCAAGAGCACATCGGCAGTACTCGATGCCCTGGCACCTCTCCAGCTACCAGACCAACTTCCATATTATGGTCCGCACTGGGACTTGAACCTGCGACCCTTCCGGTACCCAACCCAAGTCCCTACGGACTGAGCTACTGCCGCCCCCAAGTTCAAAAAGGATTAATCTTTTAAATATAGCACTAGGTCTAATGCCAAACTTCTTGACTGAGTGCACTCTTTACTGTGGTTTCCTTTTGCAACAGTGAAGCATCCTGGGAAATTGAGGGAACATTTCCATCCTAACAGAGCCGGAGGGCTGCTTTGAAATATGACACATGTGCTTTTTATAGACTAGCTGTAACAAACATATTACAAGATGTCTTAGACCCTCTGGAAACCCTCAACACATCATCCTCTGCTGATGAGTCAGATCATATGGCGGGGGAACTAGGAATGAGTTTCTCATCAATCAAAAGGGAGCTTATCTTAGGGACATATATTCAGAGTGGTTCTGATACATTTTAGTGTCACAGCTTCTGCAGGAGAACATTTCTTGCCTGAAGCCATACGTCTACAATTGTATGTTCAATTTCACCTAGGATAGATGATTTTCCTGAATCATCTATCTATAGTGATCTGGTGTGGGGAGATTTGGACTCCTGCAAACAGTAGTTGGTCCTTTGGGTAGGTTGTGATAGTCCAAGTCCAGTTATAATCAGAGCTTTTTGCTAGGCCTTTAACTATTGACTCAAATGTTACTGAAAAAACATCTTAACATAATGAACAACCTTTTGTGCCTGCAGGTCAAAGGCTACCGTTACCTGGAAGAGGACAACTCAGACGAGTCTGACTCTGACAAGAGTGAGGAGGATGAGGACAGGGGGAGTTTTGCAGGGGAGATGGGAGCAGATGACAGGGAGGAAGGAGACCAAGAAGTGGGGGCCCCCAGGGCTGACTCACCAGGAGCAAGGAGGAGAATGGCTGGGGGTCAGCGACCCAGAGAGGAGGACGCCAATGTGCAGTAGGAAGAGGGGAAAGAGCGTCATGGAGGGTAAGCGTGGAGAAAAAAGGAGCAGAATCAGAGGACATGTCTGTCAGATATCATACAGAAGAGGAAGTTAATGCTGTTGTGTTTCTGTCCCCTCCTATTCACACAGATATTTATACACATATATGAATCTTACATATTTTACCCATCAAAGCTTTTTTACCTTTTTAATAATCATCATAACTGTGATCCAGAAGAAGGGGTAAAAAACGAAACATTATATTGCATTTCAAACAACAGGTATGACAATCTTAGAAGCACATTTTGGATAAAACAAGCTTAGAACTTGCAAAACAGTTCTGCAGTTTGTGGCTCAATAATTGAATGTCTTATAATAACTAGTAGTTGTTGTTGTTGGGCTTTGCTAAGAAGGGAACATATTCTGTAACACTTTGGTATTGATTTTTAAAAGTAGAATTTATCAGACATGAAAGAACTGAAAGAGACGGAGCACAAATTAGTCATTGATTTTCTGAATCCTCCTCAGGGTGACATTGTTTGAATGGAGTTGTTTTTAGAGAGTCCTGTTCAATGTGAACAGGATGAACAGACACGCACTTTTCACTTTAATGTCTTTATTTACCTTCAAATCTACACTTGTGGATATGCTATCAATAGCATTTTCAAACCTTTTCTAACCTGGTGTCTTACAATGAGATTAAGATCTAAGTCCTTGATATGATACAGTACTCTCTAAAGAAAACCCACTGTGTAGCTTGATGTATCTCTTTGGAAGAGTAACACATGCTTTTTACAGAAAATATAAATAATATGAATGTATGTCAATATGCATAGCTCATAGTGCAACAGGTACGGGCGGTCAGTCAAGTTCAATGCTAGTGAGGTTTGCAATTTGAAAACATTTGCCACACGAATCTGAATATGTGAATTGTCTCAATAGTGAACATGCTAATGTTAGCATGCTAACATGCTCAAAGTAACAATGTTTATATTTTGGGCTAAAATGTATACCTTGCTAATGTAGCGTGATAGCAAGCTAAAGGAAAAGCAAATTTTTCACAGTAAGCGAAAACAGCCATGGCTGATAAGGATGCATTTTTCAGATATTTACTTATAAACCAAAGGTGTGGATGAATTTAAATTGTAACCCTTATAAGAAAGAAAAAGGGGAAGGTTTCTAGAAATTCAGGGGATCACCTTATTAATGTATATATTTTGACAAGAAAATGAAAGTTTGTACAGAATTAGCGGGGAAGCCATCTGAGGGCTGATTAAACATTTCACTTAAATATCCTGAAAAAAAGAAGGAAGCACCAAAGTGTTTATGATTCATCACCCAGGGACCATGAATGTTTGGACAACATGTAATGCTAATGAATTTATCCCATTAGTAATTTATGATACTTCTGTACAGATGTATAAAGTTGTTCTGCTAGAGGGGTCACCAAAAACTGTGTTTTTTAGCCAAAAGCTGGTACAGATAATGATGCATAAAAGGAACTATGCCAGTCAGTGTCCACATGCCCATCAAAAGAAGCATTGTGACATTTTACTGATAATTTAATTGTTTAATTGAATTGAGAGACTTTCCTGCTTTAATGCACACTGGCTCACTGTCGCCACATTGTCATTGCTGACTGGGACACTCATACACATTAGTCCATCATAAATGTTGTTAGTACCTGTATATGACAAGTGAAAATGTCAATAGTAAAGGGTTTATAAGGTCTTTAGATACCAGCTATTGGATCAATTATAGGGAAAAGAGGAAGGGGGTTTGGGGTCTGCAAAAAAGGTTCAGTTGTTTAATGTACTGAACTCGAATGTTTTTCTTTTTGTTACTGGCAATTTTCTGAAAAAAGTCACCTTCCTGGAAATAACCAGACTTCAGCACACTTTTTTAGTTTGTTGGTTTAATTGGTTTGATTCTTTCATTCTGCCGGTTAGACGACAGGTGAAATGTATACAGGTACTGTCCCTGACACGAGGGTAAGGGTTAGTTCACCTGTAGTTTATTCTGTCAAAGTATAAACAGAAGAATCTTAGTTAAACTTGCTATTAGAAATAGGTCTAAGTTCTCTAGTGGACATAATGCATTCCATTTTTGCAATGAAAATACATTTTCAGTAAACTGATGCAAAAGCTAGTGGATGTTACACTGATTTTTTGTAAAATGAAACTTTGTTCTTCTGTCTTGAAGAAACACATTAAACACAATGTTGTTTTGAAGAGCTTCAGTCTGTGATTGTGTCTTTGACTAGTGGGTGGTGAAATCTCAAAGTCACCTAAATATGAAAAAGTCACCTTTGTATTAAATCATAAGTGACAGCCAAACACTTATTGCCATGGAAACTGTAAAGCACTTGAGAGAAATGCAAAATTGCTAAATAAATGGTAAATGGACTTAAACGTGTACAACACTTTTGTAGTCTTCTTCCTACTCAATGTGCTTTTTACATGGCAGGTCACACCCATCACTCCACTGATGGCAGAGGCTGCTGTGTGCCCATCAGTAATGACTAATCACATTCACATGCTGACAACAAAGGGTCACATTGAGATGTGGCTGCAGGAGCTGTGGATCAAACCCTACCCTCTGGTTGACAGATGACCGACTCTACCACTGAGCCACAGCTGCAGCTGTTACAAAGTACATTTCCATACACACACATTTAAACAAAGACTGTGTTAAAGCAGACTAAGGGATTAGAAATACTACCTTCTTTAGCATCAAATTGTAATTCTTTTTTAATGAAAATTTATTTTGGGTTTTTTTTACTGTAGAGACAGGACAGTGGATAGAAAAGGAAATCAGGGACAGAGAGAGTGGGGAATGACATGCGGGAGGGGAGGCAAAGGCTGCTTGCTTCGATGACTGCAGCCTATGTACATTGGGCCCCCGAGGTTCTAGGTGTTAGCCAATTAAAAAGTGAATTGACTGTCAAACTGTATAACTGTATGTTCAATCTGTTTTGCATTTTAAACCTTGTTTTGTTGGTTTCTGCTGGAATCCTGAGACTCTCAGTAAAAACAGACCTTGGACTATAAAACCATTTAAATCCTGACATTGTAGCTGCTCTTTGTGTTTAGGGACAGCTGCATATGTTCACTCACACAGTAATATCTCAGAGCTTCTTGGGTTCTCAATCTTCACTTTATTTCACTTTGACTGAGACAAAATGAGTTTGAACAGAAATCTGACTATGAGCTGGGATAAGGAGGTAGATGCTACATCACATAGTTTGATGTTGTAGTTTTTGTTTTTGGCCCTGACAGATGATGCCTCATCCTGGATGATGTGGCTCATTTTCAGGCACCCTAAGTACAGCATCAAGGTATCAGCCTGAGCCATTTCAGTTAGCAGAGCTGTTTCTCTCAGTGCCTGATGCGTCTGATGGACTGGATCTTTGGAGTCTGGCAGTGGGAACCCCAGGTCTTCCAGTGCTGGTAGTCTCCACTATGTCTTTCACTCTCCATGATGTACTGCTGGCCTCTGTAGCCCGGGTACTCATAGCACACAAATCTAAAGAAAGGCATGATGATGCAAAGTTAGTAAATGTTGAGTTATATTTTCTTAAGTTGTATAAAAGTTCATTAAGCAAATTAGTCCAGTGATGCTGGATTTTTTATATTCTTTAGTACTAATATTTATAAAGTAAATAGTATGATAATAATACTCTCAGTTTTCTTGGGCCACAAACTACATGGGGAGGTTTCAATCTGTGACAGGAAACCAAAGGCTCTATATTAAATGCATGATTCTCTGCAAAAGAATTGTAAAAAAACATATATATATGTTAAAAATTGTGTTATTTTGAGCACCCAAAGACTGAATTAATATTCCATATTTACATTTCATTCATTTTATAGAAATGTCTAAAATATCAAACCAGTGGCACTTTGAGCGCTGCTCCTTGAACTGCTCAAGAGAAACTCATTACAAGACAGATAATCATTTAGATTTGAAGTTGGTTTCGAGCCATAGAAAATCGTGGTCAAGTGTAATGTGATTATCATGCCATGAAATGCAATCTAAGAGTTTATATTTTCAGCATCTTGGTAGAGTACAGGGATGTACAGATGTGTTATAACTTCTGCAGTTATTCTGTCCCAAAGCACAAAAACACACAAACAAGGATTTGCATGACTTAACATTTTGAATACTTTTGTTAAAAAAACAGTGGAACAAATGTAATAGTGCTCAGAGAGCGTCTGTGTAATGTGTGAGAAATATGAAGTCATTTCTGTTCTCAGTTTTGTATTTTAATGTTCTTGATTCAAACTTCTATGACTGTGTTGCGATTGTTTTTTTCCACTGAATGTGAAGCACGGTGTGTCGCCGTGTGTATGAAACGTGCTGTTTAAATAGTGAAACAAAGCTGATATAAGGTCCCCATGTGCTTATTTAGTCAGCCTGCGAACACGAGCTATTTCAGACATAATGGGTAGAGTCACCAGCATTCACTCTGCACACATTTGGTTTTGAATATTTCAATGAATGAGTGTGATCCAGTTTTTTGAGAATGACGTTAAACAAGAGTCTTGTTGTTTGGCAGCTTTAGGACTATTCAAAGCTGAGCTATTGCGTTTGAGTTAAAAGGACAGGAATTGAATTATAACACTTTAACAGCACAGATTATAAAAGAGATAAAGCAGGAAGACACTGAAGGAAAAGTGAATGTGCTTTCACGTGTGTCAATGACGGATACAGTTGCTAAGGATGTGATCTGCCTTCTAAATGATTGAATAATGGATGTCATAACTAGTACTTTTATTCTCCTTCATACTTGTTAACATAGTTTTCTCCTCTACTATGTTCTCTGCGGTAAAAACATGTTTTACATGTGAACCTTGAACAGGGGGGGCACATGTGTGTGTGAGATCACCTGGATGGATGTGTTTCCACCTGCAGGCTGAATAAAGGTGGTGTTCATTATAGTTAACACATCCCTCCCTCTATTGCTTCCTTTTCCTGTTAAAGGCCCACTGAAAACTCTTTATTATTAAATGTTATAATTCCGCTTGAACTTGAACGCTGACTTACGCTCCACACTGCACGTGCATGGAGCCCACCTCGGGCTTGATCCAGCCCATGGCCACCAGGGAGGGGTAGTCGTCACACAGCTCTGTACTGCGGCCAATGAAGTTCTCTTTCTCAAAGATCTTCATGCGGCTATTATTGTGAGACTGTGGACAAAGGCAAGAGAGGGTTAGTGTTAAAGGTTAGATGGTAAGTAGTAATTCAGCACTGAGTTTTCACATTTCAAGTTTATAGCTGTTTCAGTCACTCAAGGTGCAGCTTGTTCCTCTAATCCAGGGATTCTCGAGCTGTTCACACTGCAGGTCACCCCTAGCCGTTCTCACACTGATGGCAGAGGCTGCTATACAAAGTGTCCATCAGTCTGAACTAATCCATTAACACACATGATGCAGAAGCAGGAGCCATTTGGAGCTAAATGTCTTGCCCAAGGACACGTCAGACATAAAGCAGCTGGAGCTGGGTATTGAACCCCCAACCTTCTGGTACAGAGACGACTGACTCTACCTCTGAGCCTCAGCCTCCTCTGCAGGTACTCACAGCACAGTGTATGGGCCGAAGGGACATGAAGCGCTCGATGTGGTAAGACAGGGAGCCACTGCAGGCTTCCCAGTTTGGGTACTCGCCCCTCTCCAGAATGAACTGCTGCCCTTGGAAGTCATGATGCTCGAAACCCACCCAACTGGAAACGTGAGTGGAAGAGATGAAACAGTCAGTCAGGTGAGTCAAAATAGTAAATGTTTTCCAGTTTTCTCCCTCTAATGATCACAGGAAACAATGCACAAATAAAACAACGCACTACATGAATAATTCATTCGAGTCAACACCCAGTTTGTAATATTAAAGAAAACTGCAATTGTAAGATTTATAGCTCAGAAGCTCAGTAATTTGTTAAAACACATTTTAATTTAATTATTTGTTGCCTTTTCCATAAATGTTTTTTTTAATTTGTTAGTTTTCTCTTTAGTTGTCACTAAGGGCTCGCTGTGTCAGAGTCATAGTGATGAAAAAATCATGTTTTACACGTTTACAGTGAAATACATCCTCTGGGGTAGGCTGTTTGTAAAGGGTGACTTTAATAAGTGCTGCTGCTGTCACTGTAGTACTTTACCTGGATTTTTTTTTGTGGCTGTGCATAACATCATCTACTGTAGCTGATGAAGTCCTCATACAAACCCACTTTAAAAACAAACAAACTATGTTTAAGGTTTATATTTAAAATAGCATCTTTGCTTGAGGTGTATGTAGTCATGAATATTTAATATTGTGAAGAAAAATGAAGTTTTTGGAAAATCTTATATGAAAGTAACACAATTGAAATTTGACTAGATCATAAAGAAAGAATAGTAAAAATAAATGAACGTATAAGATATAAAGTTCTTAGACGAGTTTAACAGTCTAACACTTTTCCACATCATTTTATCAAAGGGATGATATCACCCATGCAACCTTCAATTATCCGCTTCTGACCAAAAAGAATTGCTCTCCACAGAGGAGGAACGTGTGTCAGTTTTGCCTCCGCAAATGGAAACTCTGGCAGAGTAAAGGGCTTCAGATTAGTTAAACGACCCTGTTAGCTCCTCAGGTGATCGGGATGAAGTATTCATTTCAAAATGGAAGCTGTGGCGACCTCACCACCACGGTGTACGCTGAGTGCACCTTACACAGGGTCACCCACTTTATAGAGGGAGGATGGACATTACTCCCTCTCTCAATATCTCCTCCATCTCACAGACACACACTTAATAAACACCAAGACACAAAAGGTCAGTCAACTGTCCACAGAAGCTTGCAGGCGTACAGGTTTTTGTGACTCACGCTCCACTCTCCACTCGGATGGAGCGAATGTTGTCCAAGCTGCAGTCGTGGATGTTGCAGCACTCAGATGTGAACTCCTTACACTTTCCCTGAAAATGCTCCTGCTCAAACACAGTCACCTGCACACAGAGGAGGAGAGGGGGAGGCGTGAGGGTGTGTGTTGAATGTGTACTGGACACATCTATGTTTATGCAGAATGCGCGCGTGTGTGTAATTGTGCGTATGTGAAAATTCACCTTAAAAAAAGGGGCTGTACCCTTACTAGGCAAGTACATGATGGGGGAGGTCGTGTGGGGTTTTAGTGACTTGACACGTTTCTTAAGTGAACTAAAAACAAGGAAAACAAATTAAGTGAAACAGAGAAAGGGTTCAACTGTAAAATGTGAAATAAAAGCCTTTACATTTTTTGTGGCAAACAAAACTCCCATTAAACGAAATGAAAATGAAGCATGTAAACAACTTAGAACATTTCTTTGTAAATTGACAACTCTCTTTGAAAACTAAATGAAGCACTTCATATTCGGCCTAAATCAACCTATCGGAACGTTATCAGACATTTCTCCAGCTCCTGCTTACCTGGATGTTTTTTTCCCACCTCGCGTTCCCAACGAACCAAATCCTCTATGGGCCTCTATGTAAACTTTGGTCTTCACCTGGTACCTGCTACTTCTGTTTTATACCGCCGTTCACGTCAAGCTCTTTTGCACATGCGTGTTGCCACTGTGAATGTCGAGGCAAGTTTGTCAAATGTAAAGCTACCTCCAAGTTAGGATGATTTTTCCGGTCAGTCTTTCAAATTAAGCTCCAGTAAAAAAAATATATATATTTTTTTTTTTTATTGAAGTGATAAAAATAAGCACTCAAATCGGACGTTTCGGGGCTGATACAAGCTATGCCTACTTTTCTGACCGTTTATAAGAATAGACCCAAACATAAACTAATAAATCAAGAAAATTACAGCATACAGTACATTTTGGTAAAAGGTGGGTGAGCATTCATCGATGTTAGGCCCTGTAGTGATTTATTGATACTAATAATAAAAGCCTATTGACTGGCAGCCGTTTTTTTATTTTGAAGGGAGGAAGTAGATGGGTTCTGGTGTTTGTGGTGAAAAGTGTACTTCACACTCACTCCTCTCCGTGCCTTTTTGTGTGCGTCAAAAACGCGCACAATAAACACGTGCCAGTTTGCCTGTCTCCCCAGTCGCGCCTGTCGCGCCCTCTCTCTCTCTCTTTGTGACCCTGTGCAGCTTGTCGACTCAGCACATCATATACAGCGCAGCCACAGAGGTAATGGTTAGGAATGTGGAGCTGTTGTTAGCCTATTCGTATAGGTCAGCAGTGCCATCGTATAGACCAACAATGAGCGGGGCTATAGGTAGAGAATGAGGAGGATTTGGAGAGCCATCCGGGGCGCCCGTTTTAATATCAACTCCCAAAGGTCGAAGAAATAAGGACAGAGGAATTCAATTCATAATGACAGCCATTAATATTTTCTATCTAGATGGAAAAACATTGCAGGAGAATATGATTAGATTAACAGTTCCTTTATAAATGTAAGAAAAAACCCTGAAAAGGAATAACATCCCATGACGATAAGCATATTTAAGTGTTGAACTCACTTCAGGTTGGTCCCACAATATGCAATTGTATAGGCCTGGCCTACAATAATGCAACAGTGATGGAGAACAAAAGAGCAGGATAACAGTAAATAGTTCTGGAATAGTATTGTTTATAAGGTAGTATAATGGTATGTAACTGTGAGAGAGTGGAACCAATGGTGCAGGAAAGCCTGCAGTGCAGTAGTATTCATCCAACCTATCAGTGAATAGAAGGGATTTGTAACTTATATTACTAATGTAATGTAATCTTTAAGAATTAGACAATAAAATAGTCTCATCTTTGTCCTTGAGCAAATGTGGGATCGAGTAAGCATTCGTTGCTGTGATGTTTTAATTTGACGCTCCTTCGTCCATTACTTGGATGATGGACCGCAGTTGCCTAGTAACATCCCTCATCCCCCCCACCCCATCAGATCCTTGGCCCTTGACATTTCATGAAGAGTCCTTATGAGAAGGTTCCCATCAAGTTCTCTTGTACATGTTCACAGTCATATAGACAGAAGAACACATGAGGGCAATGGCTGCTCAGAAGACACTAAAGTCACCACCAACAACAGAATTTCAGGCTAACAGAATTGAAAGGGAGTCATCAAGAAGGCCCTATACAAGTCATATAAATAAACTAACTTTTGCTCAGTTAGTGTGATGTGGTTTTGTATTAAAGATAAGATAAGATAAAACTATTCATTTATCAACAAAATATTGCAGATGATATCTAAGGACTGCATATGGAATTTAAAATTCTGATGCAAACACAATATACTGCTGTATATTTTTGGATGATGAAAAGAGTATATTAAATTAGAAGGTGTATATCTATACTTGCTGATACAATAATGATGTTCCATGTATTTGTCCAGGAGCCTTTTCAGATTCATTAAAGCAAATACAAAAAAAAAATGTATTGGCTGTATCTCATCTTTCTCATCAGATCCACTGCAGCATCTTTATACTCCAGATGAGCATATGCAGTCTCTGTAGTCTGGGCTGATATACATTTGTATTTAACACTATAGTCTTAAACCATGCTGTCCAAGAATATTTTTGCAGGATTAGTCTTTTTCTTTGCTTTATACATTTTATAATGCGGTGCAAAAAAACGTGATTCCATAACAATGAGTTATCCCAAGATAACATGTTGTTATGAATTGGCGCAATAGAAATAATTATTTATTGATTTATTGATAATTAGCTCTCCCTCAGGTGACTAGTGTTCTTCTTTTTTTTTTTGGAAAGTCCCCAAACAAATCTTTTGTTTGCATGTTTCTTGTTTACTGATTTTTAAATACTTCTTGTGTTATTTGGGTCTACCCTCATGGTCACCTGGGAACGCCTCGTTGCTGGGGAGAGAGAGCTCTGGGTTGACTGCTTGCTGACACCGTGACTCGACCTTGGATAAGTGGAAGAAAATGGATGGATGGATGGATAGATGGATGGATGGATGGATGGATGGATAGATGGATGGATGGATGGATGGATGGATGAATGGATGGATGGGTGGATGGATAGACGGATGGATGGATGGATAGATGGATGGATGGATGATGGATGGATGGATGATGGATGGATAGATGGATGGATGGATGGATGGATGTTTGGATGGATGGATGAATGGATGGGTGGATGGATAGATGGATGGATGGATGTATGGATGGATAGATGGATGGATGGATGGATGGATGGATGGATAGATGGATGGATGGATGTTTGGATGGATGGATGAATGAATGGATGGGTGGATGGATAGATGGAAGGATAGATGATGGATGGATGGATGGTTGGATGGATGGCACTTGTGTTATTTCTGTCATGTCTTTCAGGGCCTATTTATATTTTCCTCCTTGTAAATGTTTTTCATCATCAATGTGTATTTGCTTTTAAACATCATAATGCTTCTATTTAAGCATTTGTATCCCGAGAAGCTTTTCATGTAGATAAAGTAAACACATTAAAAACACTAATCCAACTGTTCTTTGGAATTGCAGACTCTGAAATGTTCTGCTCTGAGACATGTTTAGTCATGCAGGCTGGTATTCCCCCCTTAATATGTTCATCAAACATTTTCATTTTTCATTCATTTTTAATGCCATAATAAATCCTTAAGCAAGCATAACAAAACTAAAATAAATAAAAGATTCAATCAATGAAAGTGCATCACAGAAAGTTTAAAGGTTAGAAATCAGAATCAGGTCGAGCCCATGCCACTCTCTCTCAAGGACTATGGCCTCTTTACAAAGGGTGCTCACACTAACCATTAAGTAACCAACGCCCCAACAGTTTGTATCATTTGATCCATTGTTCAAATTCCTTTACATTATTATTTGCAAATAATTCTCTCAGTTTGGTTATATTTGTGTCGGTCCAATGTCAGAAGCCAGAATGCAACATTCCTGCTGAAAATTCAAAGTTATTGTTAATTATCGGAGTAAATGTGGAAATTAATTTGGACCTGTCCTCCAAATGGCAGACTGACCACCATGTCAAGAGTCACAATTATCTCTTATATTCTTAGAAAAATCTTCAAGAATAGCATTTCTCATCATTTACAATTTGATAATGATGACTCAATGTCACACCAGATTCAGGAAAATTAACTCTTTACTCATTCAGATATGAACTTCCAGTGAGCACACAGTGGGTAGACTGGCCTCTTGAACCATGGGAAATGAATAAATCCAGGGAGATGAGGGGATGTGTCCAAGAGGTATCCACTTAACTCTCCTTCCCTGTCGGACACTTCCCATCTTTTAATACCTTTCTGTGACTCACTGCGTTGACTGAACATGTCCAGCAGCCGGTTTGAGGGAAGTGTGTGATTCACTCTTTTCACCTTGAGGCTCACTTGAGGATTTGAGGAAATTAAACTTCAGGATCAATGAGGCAGACCATTAAACCCGAGGAATTAATATCCAGGATCTCATCTGGTGAACAGCTGGGACCCTTATATCCTTCCTGTCCTATTTACCACAGGTAAAGCCTTCATGTCACAGAAGATGGGACTTCCCTTGTGAAGCCATGGTTTCCCTTTCGGTCATTTTGAAAGAAGCACCTCATGGACTTTCCTCTTGCAGCTCAACGCCCACCACAATATGTAACTCACCCACGCAAGAAAAGAGGCAGAGGGGTTTTATTTAATAGCTCCCTTCCTCCATGATGCGGAGAGATTCAGATTATTGTCCATACACATACCTAACCTCATTTCACACACAGAGGTGGACCAGCAAGGTAATTGCTTCTCACAGTTTTATTGCTTTCTCTGTTATTGTTTCCCCGCTGCCTCCTAATTAAAGCACTGAAGGGAACAGCGACAGGCTGTTAAATTTGAACCTGGTCAGCCTGGCTGTGTTTATTCAGGCCAGTCAATCAGGCTTAAGTCTGAGAAAAACGTCCTGGAGATAGCTGCAGGCTAAGTGTATACTGGCTAAACTTTCCTTTTATTTTATGGATTCATGCCATGATCAGATGATTCTGAAGTTATTCTATATTTCATTCAGTTTTCTTACTCAATAAATATACTGACTTTCACATCGTCCACCTACCCCTACCATCTCTCTTTCTCTCCACCTCCCTCTCTCTCTTTGATGATGGGGGTATTTCTATTCTGTGGGGGCTGTGAGCTCAGCGAGTTTGTTTCTGTGTCTATAATCCCCCCTCTCTGGGCGCCAGCATATAAAAGCTTCAATGGGCCCGGCGCACTCTTGCACAGAGCACCAGTCTCAGCCCTGAGTCCTACTCCTTTACGCACACACACTGCCACAGGTAAGACAGTGGACACACATCTTTCAGAGTGAGGAAGAAAAGAAAGAAGTGAAACTGGTGTGAAAATGTAGTTTGAGCTCGAGATTGAGAGTCAAACATTGCTTTGACATAACTTATGACTGCTGAAGTTAGGGTGCTATTGTTTCATTTTAACTCAAAATGTTTTTGGCTATCAAACATTTTATATAATCTGAAAAAAATGAATGACTGTAAATAAGATGTACCTCTCTTCATTTAATTTGAACCAGGGGCTTAACCATGGCTATTTATTTACTGAAGAAGGAGATAGTGAAGACTAGAATGTTGTGCATTGAAGTTGGAGCTGCATTGTGTTTTGCTGGGGCCTGCAAACAAACTATTGGGGTGTTGTAGGGAGGTGAGAGAGGCTGATTGTGTTTTAATTTGAAGGACGGATAGTTGAAGCCGTACATCCTTTTGTGTGATTGAGGGAGTGTTTTAATGCTTATGGTTAATTCAGCATATCGATCAGACAAATGTTGTCACAATCCTTAACTAGCTAGCACAAACTCTAAATATTTTTTATATTAAAAAGAAGAACTATGCTAAGGGAAATCATGTAAACTGTGTACAATGTGAGCTCATGATTCAAAAATACAAGGGCTGGAAGAAGAAGGCAAGAGGACACATCTATTGTTATATTATATATTATTTTGTTGATGAACAGCAAAGTAACATTCTCTGTATTTTCTTGCAATGTTAATTTAAATGTGTTAACAGCTTTAAGAATATGTTCATGTGTGTTTATAATGAGAAAATATAATGCAACTGAAAACAGTTTGAACTAAAACACACAGTGTAACTCCTCAATCTGCTCAAATATTTCAATGTGACAGTAAAAGATTTCTCTATTTCTTCTACTTTCAGTAATCATGTCTTCTGGGGGAGATAAATCCAAGTCTGCTTCTCAGACTGACGGGAAGGCGGCTCAGAACAAGATGTCTGAGATGGGCATGATGTCCTACAAGGTACACATCACACACACACACACACACACACACACACACACACACACACACACACACACACACACACACACACACACACACACACACAACACACACACACACACACACACACACACACACACACACACACACGTACACCAGATGATCAATCATCTCCAGATATACCATACAGTCTTTTTCACACCATATGAAGCAGCTGGTATCACACTAACAGTTTACCTTCTTAGCTGCTAGCTATTATCGTGACCTCTTGTACCTTATCTCTCAGTGAAGGGGCGGTTTGACACCCACAGCTGACAGAAACATACAATGTTTGAGGCATCAAATTCCTGTTAGGAAAGCTGTCTTAATCAAACAGTCTTTTCATTTTACTGTGCTTCTACCTTTTTTTTTCTCTCTATCCTGCTAATTTGATGAAGTTTCTGACCTCCATCTGCGCCACTTCCTCATGATCTTTTCCTCTCTCCCCAGATGCGCGTGTTTGACCAGGAGAACTTCCAGGGACGCTGCATTGAGATCACTGGGGAGTGTATGAGTGTGTGTGACATGGGAATGGACAAGGTGCGCTCCCTGCGTGTCGACAGCGGCCCGTAAGTAGCCTATGCATTTGAAGCTGCACTTACACACCCACCCAGGTACACGTAATGTATCAAACACACCCACTCGTCTGAGCAGAGAGCAGGGGATTTCAACGAGTGTACCCCACCATTATGTGACATTTTACACTTTGCATTTTAAGCAATGTAGCTGATGCCTTTATCCGAGGTAATTTACAGAGAGTACAGAGGCAGAATTAACTTTAAAACTAATAACAAACAAAGCAGCAAAACTTTTAGAATGAAGTGGAGCAAAAAAACAATGTGGACCAATAAAGGTAAAAATTATGTTAATATATGAGTTTCTAACTGCACATAAAGGAGATTATTCACTAAAGCACCCCTTTATAGTTCTTTTTAGGATTGCTCCACCATGAAGTTGGCAGTCTCACAAGAGACTCAAAATGAAATTAATGGTCAAGACTAAGAGGCTTTGTTGTTTTCACTTTTCCCACAGTCATTGGAGGGCTCGTTTAAAAAGCAATATGATGTTTCGCAATTGAATGTATAACTCATCACCTTTCTTCCATCTCACCCTCGTGACCATTTCTCTCCTCTTCAGTTTCGTGGGCTTCGAGCAGATGAACCTCTGCGGTGAGATGTTCATCCTGGAGAAGGGAGAGTATCCCCGCTGGGACTCCTGGAGCAACTGCCAGAAAAACGACTATCTGCTGTCCTTCAGACCTGTCCGCATGGTATAACCTTCTCATAGGCTTTGACAGCTTATAGCCATGTGTGCGCTACAGTTCTTCATCTTCCTAATTCAATTCTTTTCTTTCCCCACCCCACCTTCTAGGACCCAGAGAAGCACAAAATCTGCCTGTACGAGGTCGGAGAGTTCAAGGGCCGCAAGATGGAGATCATGGACGATGATGTCCCCAGCCTGTTCTCCTACGGTTTCACCGACAGGGTTGGCAGCATCATGGTCGGCTGTGGAACGTGAGTATGGAAGCAACATTTTAGGAGCATTTTTTTTGCTTTCTCTAAAAGACTAAGATGAGAAAAGTAATATCACTATAATGTATGTTGCTTCAGTTAAAATCTGGTTAGCTTAGGAACATAAAGAGTTAGCCTGACAGCCAGCACCTCTATTGGAGGCTTCCGCGCTGCTCGCAGTGATTTGAGTTCATTTTGGCTTTTAAGTTGCTGGTTAGCTAACCTGACTTAGCCTAGCACGCTGGGCTAAGTAAAGTTCAGCCAAGCAGACCAGTTTAAGGTTTTAGCTTCCTGTCACGCACAGTATTTGTAAATTCTGCCGCCATGGGGCTTTCAATCCAAACAATAACAAAAGAGGGCGTCAAGGCTGTCAGGGAATTATGGGAGTGATGCTCTTTGCCCCGCCCCTGATGAGAACTAACACAGACTTGACCGTAGTCAAAAGGAACGGGTGAGACCCACCTGAGGAGGAGAATATGTTTACAGACAAGCTAAAGGTAACAGCAGCACACACAGCAGCAGAACGACAGCTTTAGGTAATTATTCCTGCTTCCTTATGTAGCACTCCTTGACGTAACAACTGGTGTTTCCACGGCAACGATACACATGTTGTATCTAATCATGGTGGCTCTGACAAGACATGTCCTGTTACAACTACAAAATGAAGGATATCTCTAGCTTTCTATGTGTTTGAAATATTTGAGGTAATGTAAGTACTCAACAAAATATATATTTATAACATAGGTTTAGTCATTTTTTTAAATGATATTAGATCATTTAGTGTAAAAATTATTCATAGTGTATCTTTAAACAAGCAAACAGATTTAAAACAGGAGGGATACGTCTCTGCAGGAAGGCACACATGTTTTCCAAAGATTAAAAAAACATCCACTCAAACATTGATTATTGTTTGACTATGGAGCTCAGCTATCTCACATCCCTTCTGTGTTTTCAGCTCCCAATTTTCAAAATATGAAACATGTCCCATGTGTCAGCAGCAAACACTAAACCCTTCCTCTGTAACAAGACGTCCATCTCCATGTGTCACCACTTATGTCAGACTATCACACCCATCTCTGCCTTGTTTCGTCATTCTCGGAACAAGGCAGCATGATCAACAACGGGTGTTTTTCTGCCAGGCTTTTTCACCAGCAGCTCACAGAGGGTGTCATGAACGTCAGCAGCTTTCTGTCTATTTCTGCGCACAGAGGTGTGGAAAGCATCAGATACTGTTTCTTAACCGCAATGATTACTTCATTTGTGGGGCTCCAGGCTGCCTGAAGCAAACAGCTGGGAGGCCGTCTGCACTGTGGTCTCACACACCGACAACATGACGAACCCGCTGATGTCTTTATTTGTCACATGTTTATCCTACCTGATTGGCCTACAGCTGTCCTTCTAGCATCTTCCTCTCACTTTCTGCTCACCACTCATCCTTTAACATGATTTTTTGTTCCTTAAATCAATACAGTTCTTCTGTTCCTTGGAGCTTTTTTCTGTATATTTTCAACTTCACAGTTTAATCCCCATTATAAAAAATGCAAACTCTTTGTCCTCCCTCTCCTTTTTTCTCGCTCTAGTTTTGTGGGCTACCAGTTCCCTGGTTACCGTGGCAGCCAGTACCTGCTGGAGAAGGGCGAATTCAGACACTTCAATGAGTTTGGCGCCCGCTGCCCCCAGATGCAGTCCATCAGGCGCATCCGCGACATGCAGTGGCACCCACACGGCTGCTACACCATGTCCAGCAAGTGAAACCCGGAGAGGGCGAGGAAGAGAGGGATTGGAGGAGAGACGCAGCATAGAGAGAAAGGGGAAAGTGAAGAAGGGAGGGTCAAAAAGGAGAGGAGGAGGGAAAGAGTGTAATACTCCTCCTCTGAATAACCTCTGGGCCGTTAAGGGGCAGGATTGAGGGAATTCATTTTCACAGGGTATTTTTAGTTCTTTCAACAATGTAATCAAAGTATAGAGGGAGATATTTACATAGATCACTAAACCAACTATGCACCCTTTTTTTGCGCTCCCTCTCACATCATCTCTGTTCGTCAGCTTGCTTCTCCCCACTCTCCTCCCTCCTCCCCTCGCTTCCTCCCTCCCCCTCAAACTTCTCTTTCACATCACATCAGCCCCTATCACTGCCTGACTGTCGGCGGGGAACCAGTTTGGATTTGTGTCTGCTCTTGTGTAGAGGAGCTGAGACAGAAGAAAACCCACGACAAGATAAGTGGTCACAGATTGTCTGTGCTGAGACTCTCAAAACATATTAGCATGAAAGCCAAATAAAGCCTCTCACATCCTGCTCCACTTGAAATTATGTCTTTTTTTTATTCAACAAAGTTTGCATGCAATGACTATGAGAAGCGATATTTCTAGAAGATGTCTTTTGGTTGTTTAAGATCTCTATTCTTTGGCTTTCAGCCTTCATTTGATTGGACAGTGGATAAGAGTAAGAAATCATGGAGAGAGAGGGTGAGGAATGACATGCGATCAAACCCAGGCCGACTGCTAAGAGGTCAACACATGGGATCGTACACGTAACCTCTAGGCCATCTGCACCCCTAGGGTTCATTATGTATTACTGTCAATTATGTGTTGCAGATTTATCTAACTGTATTGTTGGTTGACATTCAGCTTGAGATCCTTAACTTGAAGTTGTTACAAACACACACTGACTCAACAGACAGCACAATCAGCACATGTTTTAGTGTCTTTAAGCTTATATTTTGGTTCTACAGGTTCAAACGCATCAAGCAGAAGCAACTTGGTTTAACCCAATTAATGCTATGGAGCATTTGGCTGAAGAGATATTTCCCTCTGGGGTTGAAGTTGAACTAAATCTTAGAAAAAAGAAAGCCAAAATCATGTATCAGGTAGCCAAAAACAGTCAAATGAGTATGAATGTCAGTATCTGATCGTTGTGTCTAAATACTAAACCTAAACATTTGTAACATCAGGAGATAATAAATCAATGGTCTTTGGCTTTTGTCTGCTTCCCCCAAAAGGGGTAACTTAACTTTTTTTTTTACAATTAGTTTTACAAATAAAAGTCAGCATATGTGAAATATATATATGTCAAAATAGACTTATACAGTTTAATGTTGATCAAGTTGTGTCATTTGGAGCTGAAGTCTCCAGCTAGTACAAAGGAAAAAAACAGACCAAATGAATGTTATGAAAAAAGTTTGATTGGAGAAATAAAGGCTGCCTAAATGTTTCCATAAACACTGCCTCCACAAAATTTGTACAAAATAATAATGAATATTCTGTAAAGAAAACAACGGATTGAAGAAACTGAGTGACCCAACATTAGATCACACGTATGCTAAACTAATTTTACTGCATCTAACATTGGACTGAAATCTTTACAGTCACAAGTTGCATTTTCATAGAAAATTGTATTTAATTGAGATTTCCTGTCAGACCCAACATTTATGTTAATGGACCTCTTTTTACACAAGATTCATTTCTACTGTCTAACTACTCAGACTTGGAGTGAATTGAAGAATTGAGCGGCTCACTGAATTTGTTTCAGTTTGCGTCCACTCAACGTGTGATTTCTCAACATAATGATCCTGCAGTGACACAGATTTGATTTGTACAGATGGAAAACAATTTCAACCAACATTGTTAATGTTTGAAAGAAGACACCGCTTCAACTCCTCCAGCACTCTCTCTACAGGAGCACATTATAGCTGGATGCATGCTTTATTCTCCTCACCACAGAGAATATTAATACTCTGCGTGCTGTGTTAACGTCAGCCACGGAATTGAATTTTCCAGCATTCAAACTTTAAATGAAATATAATCGATTATGCTCTGCCTACCTCTTCCCCTTATGCTCATGAAATATTCAAAACTCCCAAACTTCATCCTTCATGACGTTACTGCAAATTCTGTTGGTGTGGTGAGATTTTCCCTCCGTCAGTGATGAAAAGACTATTTTAAAAGCAAGCTTTTAGCTGACTGGGGTTCAGAGTATTCAATGAGCTTCAGTAAATTATATCAGGGTGTTAGTCAACCATTGTCAAGCCTGAAGTGACCGCACAGAAACATGATTCACTATGTTCTTTCCGTTTGTTCACGCTATCAATACAAAAGCTATTCATATACAACAAAACATGTTCACACTCTAAATTTAAACACAATAACATGCTTCTTGCTCCTACTTCAAAAGTGGCTCAGTTTATCTACAGCAGCCTTTCCTGAATTTAAGACTGCCGCGGCCCACTTTGATATACAAAATTACTCTGGGGCCCGTTATAAAACTAAAGTTTTGACTACATCTATCACTTTCAGTTATGGTAAATTATTGGACATGACAACATGATATTATGGCAAGATAGACACAAATGTTTACTAAACATTATGTCCATGAATAGTCATGACACGCCTTACTAATCACTGAAAGGGTTGACTCATGGTAAATCATCATTATTGGGATATTTCTTTTATTTTTATATTTGATGGAGGACTTTTTGCGGCCCACCTGCAGTACCCACATGGCCCACACTTTGGGAAGCACTGATCTACAGTATCTTTGTTGAGTGCTTATGCAGGAAAGCAAGATTCCTTGTTGAGCGATACCAAAAGGGGAATGAGTTTCTAATTGTTTACAAAGCTCAGTAATGAGTTACCCCAGTTATTGACTTTTGCAGTTATATTGTTTGACATTTAAAAAACATGTGGTATTGGTAGACTTGGGAGTGCGGGGGGGGATCCACCTTTGGGTACTAATGTTTAAAAAGTGCCCTCTTGGATGCTTCTATGGTAGATAAAACATGATGAAGTGTCCTCCAGGGTACCATTCCTGAGGTTAGACGTGCAGTGGTGATTCTAGAGCATGTTGGGGCCCTATGCAAAAATCAACTGAGGGGACCTACTACCAACATTCAGCAGGGCAATGAGAATGAGTGCTGTCAGATGGGGCCCACTTAGGGAGGTTTCCTACCATCATTGCAAAATTTTCACATTTTAGGCCGCTGCGTTGGGGCCCCCTACTGGTCTGGGGCACCAAGCAGTTTCCTGCCTTGCCTGTTGACATGCATTGCTCTGTAGCCGTGGTGACGTGACCTCCATGGTGCCCTGCCATGGACACATGGTAATGTGCCCTCCAGTGGAAAAAACGTGGTAACACGCCCTCCAGGGTACCTGTCCAGTGGACAAAACCTGTTGAAGTGCCCTCTACAGGGCATGTGTCCTGTAGTGTGCTCCTACCCTTCAAACATCCTGAGTCTGTTGGTGTTGCTGTCTTGTTTTATTGGGAGCCAGATATGGACATATTTGAACACGTCTACTTGTGGGCTGTAGATGAGCAACAGGTTTGCAAATGCTTAGTTGTCAACGTTATGAAGTCTAAACCCTGTCATCAGTTGGAGAATTAAATAGAGTATTTCCCACTAAAGAGTCTGCGCCAGTCTCTGACTGGAGTTATTCATTTATTTGATGAAAAAAGCTAAGAGAACTTGTGTGAATATTTGATGCTCTCTGAACATGACTGAACGAGTGGTCGAGATCAAGGAGGAATTAACCATGTTATCTTGAGAAACATTTCACTACTTTTCACTTCAGCCAGCCGTCCTCTCTAAGATCTTTGAATGTAAGATTGTTGTTCTGATTGCAAAATCAATCCCGACTGCACAGACACATACATCAATGTATAGGAAACAGTTAATAAGGTAACAAGTCAGGTACAGTGCTAAATATTATAAAGGGATTATAATTCTAGAATTTCACTCAAAGATGTGAAGGCCTGTTGGTGCAATAAATAATAATAAATCCGACAGCAAGCCATACTACAGTTTTATTCTAAATATATCCAAAAGGCTGTTAAAAAGATTTGTCAACATGGCAAGTTCAGTGACTGACATCATGCAGACTAGAAGCCATACACAGCTATAGTAACCAAAACTATGTCACCCAGGCAGTAAGCATGTTTGTGCAGTAAAGTTGGTCATTTCAGTATTGGGCTGTTTGGGGATTGACTCACAGAACTCAAGCAGCCATCAAAGGAACCATAGTATTTGGCAGTTATTTCTACTAAAATAATACTTTCAGCATTACATATACAATCAAAGTAAAAGGAAAGTAATTCTTGTGCATCTCTGAGTTTCAACAATTATTCAACTCTTCCCTGGGACCAAATCAATATCTTGGAAATTTTGAGCTGCATTAAATGAAACAAAGAGGACGAGGCTAGATGTTTCAGTTTTTTGCTGCTACTCATTTGTGCAAACCTTTCACCCTTTTAAATTCAGATTATGAAGTAGAAGTAGACATAAGGCTATAGTGCTGTACTGACTACAGGGCAATGTTAGACACACCAAATGCATATATTTATATATAACCCCTAACATTGTTCATGGCATCATGCCTATGACCCGGACAGCTTAGGAAAGTCATTTTTCTTCAGTAGAGTATGAAGTTAAGTTCTCAAAGCACACACCCTGTGGTTCACTTTCTGCACAGTTGGAGCATTAAGAGAACTCGTAAGGCTTTAATGAAGATACAGCTTTTCTGGGTTTACAATTTATATAAAAATATGAGAAACTGTCTTGAAAAGAAAATCTGACTCACTGATTGAAAAGTGTTAAAAATGAATGGGATTGTATTCATAAAAACGGCAGGAGGGAGTATGACTGCATCTCCGGGGGAGCATTGCAGTAAATAAGGAGCAATTTCTCAGTTTGAAATGTTGTTGCCTGTGACTTTAATTGCAGGCTGAAGCTAAAATGTCTGTGCTGTAGACTCCTGTTAATTATTAATTTATTTTGCATTATACATCAATTCGCTCTGTTATTGAGGTCACTGACAGAACTCTCTGGTGTGGAGGATTTGAAGTCCAAAGACGAAGCCCTTTGAATTCAAAACAGCTCTGACAGATTTGACTTCTCCATTAATAATGGTTGTACTAGAACTGATAGTAATTTTCCATAAAAAACTGAATTGAAAGTTGAAACTGAACTAAATTAGGGGCGCTGGTGGCACAGTGGTTAGTGCGCGCGCTCTATGTACGCAGGCTATAGTCCTCAGAGCAGGTGGCCCAGTTTCAAAGCCAGCCTGTGGCTCCTTTCCTGCTTGTCATTACTTACCTGCTACCTGATTTCCAGCTCTATCCACTGTCCTATCTTTCCATTAAAGTCATAAAAGCCCAAAAATAAATCTTAAAAAAAAAGAAACTGAACTAAATTGCAAGAGGTAACCTGAAACCCTCCAATTCAAAAACACATTATCTTCATATATGCATCATGTGGGTGGAAAAAACAACTTAAATCTGAAAATCTATAGGAAAATCAAATCTCATATATCTACAGGCTGATTATATTTCTATATAACCAGAAAATAAAACTCATGAAACCTACAGTATAAGAGAAACATAATGTTTAGCTTTGAAAGCTTTATTGGCTGCTGCAATCTCAAATTACTTGCATGGGGGCTGTATGGTGGTGCAGTGGTTAGCGATGTTACCTTATAGCAAGGAGGTACCTGGTTCAAATCCCTGTCAGACAGTGCCTTTCTGTGTGGAGTCTGCATGTTCTCCCTGTGCATGCGTGTGTTCGCTCCTGGTACGCCAGCATCCTCCTCCCATACTCATTGTGCTTGTTTGTCTCTATATGTCAGCCCTTTGATTGACCGACGAACAGTCCAATCACAGCTGGGATCGGCTCCAGCCCCTCCTTAACCCAGAATGGGAAAAGTGATAATGGGTGGATATTTGCATGGCCTGGCAACTTCTCTGTTTGATGAATTCATTTCAAGACAGCAGGAGTGAACACATGGCCTTCGGGAAGTGCTCACTATTGCTTTCCAATGGGCAAAACCTCATTTGGACAATCATCTTTCTTTGTTGTAGGAGCTAAACTTTGGAATAGTCTACCCACGGAGCTGAAAATGCAGCACACTTTTAATGTTTGCAAGAAAGGTATTAAATCATGGCTGAAGGAGAAACAACATGTAAATCATAAGACTCAACCCAAATGTCTGTAGTATTTTTTTGCTGCCATCTTTTTGTAATTGTATGTAATCCATTCTTGTATTAATAACTGCACTGTATTAATAACTAGCTGTTTTGATTTTCTCCTATTTTGTATTTTTCTTAATTTCTATCATTTTTTCTAAAAGGGGCAGATGTGGCTAAGTTGGTAGAGTCGTCATCTCTCAACCAGAAGATCAAGGGTTCGATCCCCAGCTCCTGCAGCAGCATGTCCGATGTGTCCTTCAGCTAGACACTTAACCCCAAATTGCTCCTGCTGCTTCAGGTGTTGTAAATTAGCATTTTGCTAAAAACACTAAGAGCAGTGCATCTAGGACATGGGCATGGTTAAATGTTACAGCACCAACGTAATATTATGTTGAGAAAATATGAACCGTGTTACACTTGGAGAAACATAAATTGTGACCTTATATTTCCTTCCTGTGTTTTTCATTTTATTTTCCCTTTTGGAGCTCCTTCGTCACTAAACGCTGTTATTTCTTTATGTTGTTACATAATTTAACACTTTTGGTGTAGTTGTGCTTTTAAGTTGTAGAGCCTTGTTAACTATGTGATGATGCACCATTTCATCACATCTCTCATTCATTTTTCATGCCTCCTTCCTCATATATTCTTTATCTGCCCTCGGAGCTGCAGTAAAAACCCAGTTCTATCAAAACAGATTCCCGTGCAGTCTCACTCCAGAAATAAACTCTAAATTTAGCCCGGCTCTTTTCTGTCCTTCAAATCCATGAGGGAGAGGCACACTTGAACTGTCACATCAGCACTCAGTTTACTTCACTCTATTAATAGTTTGAGTTAAGACACCTACAAGGTTCTATGAGCCTTCCCAAAGGCTTGGCTAAATATGGACCGAAGGAGTATTGACGTCAGACTGACACACATGCACAAATACACAAGTTAACACACGAAAACGTTCATGAGTGAGTAGACCCCAGCACAATCCGGCGCCCTCACATATACACACAAGCAGGCACACACACAGCTCCTCTTATTTCCAGCCCTGCTTCTGATGTCACTCTGTGAATTGGGACCATCTCAGCAGCAGGGCATTATTGGATAGCTTATATGGGCATAATGACTCCTTGTGGAACAATACTGCTAAATAATGGACTGAGAGCGAGAAGGCAGAACAGAAACACACACTCCCAAACACATCCACATTCTTCCAATCTCCACCTTCTAACCTCCATTTTCAGCTCCGCACATGTCACTCCATCTGGTGATGTGTATGCTGTCATTGCAGATTGGCTGCTTCGACAGAGGTTCATTCACCACTATTGGTAACAAATGATTTTGTTTGTTTGCATTTGCGAGAGAAGATGAGGTGTGCAACAACCCCCCACCCCTCAGAGGGTTGAGTTCTCTCAGGTTTAGACCTCAGTGGCTACAGGAAATGGATTCAATCTAACAGCAACAGCTTGATTTCCTAAAAGTGCTAAAAAAAACCTCATTCACAATGGAAGTCTTTAGGGATGACACTTTAATTCTAAGTCTTCATTCTATGGCTCTCACCGTGAATTTAATTAGATCATCAGAATTCAATTCACTTCTGATTCCCTGGAGTTCTGCTCTATGGATCAAATCTAGCTCTTACACACATGGGTAAGAAAAAGGGGAAAGTAAAGTGAATCAAATAAAATGGTAAAATTAATTTCAAACTAAAAATAAAACGAGGATTATTAATGTATAAAAATCTATGCATCTGTTATTTGTCAGGTGTAATGTTCTTTTGATCTTGAACAGTCATAAGGCTCTTTTCAGAAGATTTAACATCCTGTTAGATTTCAAATTAAAAGAAATATTAATTAGGCCTTCATGAGTTAGATACAGCCACATTATGGAAAGCTCCCTAACCAATTATAGCGTCATTCTCCTGTGCCCTCTTGATTTATGAAACCAAAACCTTTATAATTAATAAAGAAGATGTCATATTCTAAATGAAAAAAAGAAAGAAGATCAATTGCAATTTTAAAAAGTTAAATAAAATAAAAAGCCTGGTTTAATGATTACTCATTAATAAGTATCTGTATACTTCTATGAGCTATCTTTGTAATTATTTATCACTTTATTGGTCTATTTATTCTCCTGTGTTTTTGAATTTTGTTGAATGTAACATTTCTTTTTACTTAAAGGGGCCATATGAAAAATCCACTTTTACAGTTTCCCACCATCTGCACTGTAACAGTAAGCGTCTCAGGAGGCTTAAAATTACTTTAGTCAGATGAAATACAATCACTGAGCAGATGATTTCCTGTAATGTTGATTTCTTTCAAAGCCACAGATTTCACCGTCTTCAGTGGTAATTTTACTGTGATCTTTGAATAACCTCGTCCCACATATTGCTGTATTAATCATAATATTTAGCACTATTTTAGATCCTCTCATTGTTACATGCAGGGACTGTGATGTATACCTTTGAAAAACAGCTTTTACACATATGTTGAGTAGGTGTGTGCAGACATTTGTAGTCTCATTGTCCAGTATGAGTAATGATAACCTATTATTATGAGTTATATGGATGAGGGGAAGTTGTTGGACCATATGGAAGAAAAACTTTGTCTTCTTTTGATGTTGCATGAATCTGTGGATCTGCGTCATAGTTTGTGGGTGGGATTATAAGAGCCTGGGTGTGTCAAAAAATTGGCATTAACATTGATTTTGTTTCATTTGAATTTTTTGTGTAGGGTGAGATTATATAATAAATGTTACACCTTTCGCCCTAACGACGCAACAAAAAAAAAAATGCTCCAATAAAGACTGCCATAGAAAAATGATCTATTAATGTATTATTCAATTTTTTTTTTATGGTTACTATTATTAACTTCAGTCCTCATCATACATAGCAAATATTCATTCTGAAATGTAACCCCTTGTGATTAGAACTTGATTTTAAAATCAGACAAAAAACACAAAAAGTGAATAGTTTTCCATCCCATATATGCAAAATAGATTTTTTGATTGGGATTATCAGAGCCTACTCTCTATAAAGATCTGCTCTGATAAAATAAGTGTGTATAGATTCATTAGCACACATTTGAACTTATTTTCACATGCACACATATGCAAAAATACAGGCCTCCATAAACACTGCAACCTGACAGTTGGTATGCGTCATACTGGGTTCAATTTTATTCAGCGCCTCAATGAAAAGTCTGACTGTTGAGTGATGTAAGATTGATACGTAACTCCTCTTTCCTTTGCTTAGAAAAACGAGTGGGCGTGTTGGACTTTCAGGAAGACAGATAGGCTCGGGAGGGTGAGGGAAGAAATGGGAATAAGACAACTGATTATGTTTTAAGTATTTGGATATACACCAGCAGGGATTAGAAATGTTGCTGGCAGGTATTACAGTGATGTGTTACAGGCAAGTTCTAGGAAAGCTACCAGATTGGCTCTGAGTTTTCTTGAGAGATGATTTTATGTCAGACTTGCTCTAAGTTAATCTCACCATCTGTCTTTTTTTTTTTGCCAGTCTTTCACTCAATCTTTTTTCTTCATTTATCTCGCCACTGTCTGTCTCTGTCTGCAGCCCCGGCCTTTTCCCTCTTTAGTTTGCCTTGTCTGTATTACGTACCCATCTGCGTCACGCATGAGGCATGCCTGAGGGTTAAAAATAAAAGATGAAAGGGAGACAGATGGTTGCAAGAAGTAAGGAGAGGGGGTCTGATGACTAGGGTATAGGCAGGAGAGAAGAGATGACTGACATTTTAGGCAGCAGAGTGCAAGAAAAAGTAATAAAATCCATCCATTAATAGCTGTTTGTTCATGCATTTATACTGCATCACCTGCAAATGTGGTGCCAGTTAGGCGACATAGAGTCTGAATGCTTTCTGTCTAGCAGACATGGGAGCTAATGGAAGTGTCTGAATGCTAATTGATGAGGGATAATGGGCAGTAACCACAATCAACAAAAATAGGTTAAGAGGTGTGTTTTACTTGAAAAGTGTGTGTCTGTGGTGATGTAATCTTTCATTTTCATCAGGGAGAAATGATGATTAAGCCTCTAAGTGCACCATCATCAGAGCCTGCAAGAGGAAGCAGCAACAAAAAAGTTACACTCTGTATATGATTTGACAACATGCCCTAAAAATATGTTAGTTAAAGTCACTCCTGGTCACTCCAAAATCATTTATACTATATTAAAAAAAATGTTTATTGTTCTTTAAGTTGACTGGATTTGAGAAGATAAGCTGCAATTCATTTTTATTCGTTTAACCCCCTCCCCCTCAAAAAATAAATAAAAAGAAAAAATAACAATTAAAATAAAGTCCTAGACAAATCAAGTTGTATACTCTCAATGTAATTGTTTTTCCAGTGTTTCCTTTCATTCGTTGCCAAATCGGGTTGGGACCTTGAGATCTTCTAGCTGTGAAGCCACTGCATACAATGGCATCTTTAATATACAATCACATTTCAGTCACTTTTATTGTATGGTATATCCTTTTGAATCATATTAATCATTTGAACTGAATACAATGTTTCATCAGTTGAGATGACACAAACAAACGATACTGATTGATCACAACATTTACACAAACATGTAGTTAGAATATTAAGCTACCATGACTAAGTGTTTCTCTTATTTCATGCATACACATCCAAAATGAAATTACTAATCATGGTAATGCAAAAAAATAAAAAATGTATGTATGTATAAAAGTGTACATGTATGAAGGTTTGTTGATCACTTCATTTATATAATCTGCTGTTCTGTAAGGAGTTGATTAAAGGAATTTTTCTTTGTGTTCCTGTGTCAAGTCACTAATGTCTTTCTGCATTTGTGTGTGTGTGTGTGTGTGTGTGTGTGTGTGTGTGTGTGTGTGTGTATGTGTATGTGTATGTGTGTGTGTGTGTGTGTGTGTGTGTGTGTACGTGTGTGTGTGTAACTGTCTGTTTGACTTTCCTGTCTTTTCTTTGTGGTTGCTGTAACAATTTCATTGTCCATTTGGTTGCATTATCCAGCCAGCCATTATGCTGCCTTAGAATGTTTCTTTGTCTGGTTTTCTCTTGACACATATCCCTTCATACTGTTGTGCTGTTATCTTTGAGTCAATATTCCAAAGTGGCTGTTGAAAAAATGAAGTTGAAATAAGTCTTAGAGCTCTCCAAAACATGTCTGTGAAGTTTCTTGCCCAAAATGTATTTTAGCATGCCTATAAACCTTTCCATTTCAGCTCTGCTCGAAACAGGTTGATTTTGTCTTAGTACGCACTGACACAAGGCGATCCGTACCATGCCTAAGCGTGTTTGACCCTAAAGTCCAGTTTGCTTGACTCGTGTGAGTGCTCCAATCCATGCTGAAGCACAGGGTCAGGGAGGTCAGGGCACCTGACAGGGTTGAATAAGGGTGTGTAACTGAAGCACTAATCATGATCCCGTAAAGCAATGCATGTGTTGTATTACAACATTATGTACAAGGGACCACATTACTCTTGTGTTGGCTTCTCTGCACTGGCTCCCTATACAGTCTAGAATAGAATTCAAGATCCTTCTTCTCACTTAAAAAGCTCTAAATGGCCAGTCACCATCTTATCTTAAGGAGGTACTAGTGCTGTACTGCCCCTCGAGAACATTACGGTCCCGGAGTGCAGGCCTACTAGTGGTACCTACAGTCTCTTAGTGTACTATGGGAGGTAAAGCCTTCAGTTATAGGGCTCCTCTCCTCTGGAATCGTCTTCCAGCCGGGGTCCGGGAGGCAGACACAGTCTGTATTTTTAAGAATAGAACTTTCCTTTTCGATAAATCTTATAGTTAGGGCTGGTGCTGGTGTAGACCAGCTCTTAGTTATGCTGCTATAGGCTTAGACTACCAGGGGAACTGGCACCTTGAGCTCCTCTCTCTCTCTCTCTCTCTCTCTCTCTGTACATTTACAGTACATCATATTACTGCATGTACGTATCTGTAAATCTCAGTCACTAACCACCTACTTTCCTGGGAGCTCTTGAACTCTCTGAATGGCTTGCCTGAACAACACCCCACCCCCTTGCTCCCTATCCCTCTTCCTGCAGTTGATCCCATCTCTCCTCCTATCCCCTTCCAAGCCCGGCGCAGTCTAGGCCTGTGAAGACTGTTTCGTCATGAGCCGGAGATCCGGCCGAAGATTTCTGCCTTTTAATAAGACAGTTTTTTCTTACCACTGTAACTTTTGCTGCTTTGCTAAAGTGCTCATGATAGATAGGCCGGATCTTTGTAATATAGCAATAAGTAAGGTCTTTTACCTGCTTTTTGTAACATAACAATAAGTAAGGTCTTTTACCTGCTCTTTTGTAACATAACAATGAGTAAGGTCTTTTACCTGCTTTTTGTAACATAACAATGAGTAAGGTCTTTTACCTGCTTTTTGTAAAGTGTCTCGAGAGTTGACGCTATACAAATAAATAAATACAAATAAAGGCACGGTTAGTACTGGAGCAATTTGAGTGCAGGCCAGCGGGGGAATGTGGAGGGGGGGAAATCATGTTTCAGCATGGTATGGAGCAGCTTTGCCTAGTGTTAGTGCGCCCTAGCTTTAAATGCAAATGAGCTGTGTTCATCCTCTGGAAGGGCTTGTGTGGCTTTGGCTTTCTTGTACCATGTCCTATTGTTTACGGTGAGAAGGCAGACTCAGAGGGCAGAACAAACACCTAGCTGTGGGAGTGTCACCCACCTGGAGGAGGTGTTACTGCCCTTTGTGATGTCATGAAGGGAAAATCTACAAATGGCCTGTTTGAGCACACATTTTCTGAAAATTGGAGCAGGAAAAAGATTTAGAGGATGAACTTTTCTCATCATTGGGGGGTTTATAAACAGACTAGAGACACATGTTAGTGTATTTTGCACAATATCTAACCTTTAGAGGAGGATCTGTAGCTTCCCTACATGTAATACTGCCTACGTGTGCTTTGCTTCTGTTTGTTTGCTAATTAATTTGACAACAACACTTAAAAGAAAATGTTGATGTAGACACATGCGCAAGTAAACATTTAGAGAGGGAGCTGACGGCAGCAAGCTAGTGTGGGAGATGTGAGAAAAGCAGCTGAGAGAAAGAAATAATCTTTGATTTTTTAGTAGAGCCCATGTCTGCAATAATCCTGCCAATAAAGCCTCAGAGAAACCAAAGCAAGCTGACCTGTGAGACAGATGGAGACAGAGAGGCCTCAGAAGCAAGTCAAACACTGTTAAAAGGAAAAAACAACAAAAATGCTAATTGATTCAAGATTAAAAAAAAAATAAGGGCAGACTGCTTGTCTCTCTTCTGTGCTTTATGATGATCAAACAAAGGATGAGTGATTCCACCCAGTGGGTTAAAACAACAGCAGAAAAGCAATACATCCTCTAGTTTGACAAATGTTCTTCACTGTTAGAAAACATTGAAAGATAATTGTACAAAGACATTATCCTGAATTTTAGAGCCTGTTACAAAAAAACTAAACTGGTGTGATTAGCTTATGTCTCTATCGGCACAGACTGTGGGGAGTCATTTTTTAAGAACTCATCTGTTTTGATTTTGAGAAGGATAAGAATTAGTCTGGCTGACCTGTTGGGAGGGCGCTGTGTAGCTGTTTGTCAGGAGGCTGAAGTCCTGTTGTTTGACTGAAAACTAGGTTGAGATAGCATTTCAGCACTGCCTCTGTCAGCTTCCAAGGTCCCCTGCAGTAATCAATGGGTGAGGTCACTCTGATGTCTGTCTGTTTGTATGTATGTTTGTATGTGGGCACACATGAAGTATGTACCGTATTTTCCGCACTATAAGGCGCACCGGATTATAAGGCGCACCTTCAATGAATGGCCTATTTTAGAACTGTTTTCATATATAGGGCGCACCGGATTATAAGGCGCATAGAATATACTGCAGTCAAACATTTGACTGGGGTTGCGTTATGCATCCACTAGATGGAAAAAGGGAATGTCAACAAAACAGTCAGATAAAGTCAAACTTTATTAAGCGTTCTGACAACTCCGTTCACTCCCATGGTAACGATGTTCAAACGTTAATGTGCATATTAACAATATCTCCCAGCCTTGTTCACTCTTCTCCCAAACGTGGAGGGGAACTTTTCCCTGATTCAGTAAACACGTAACAGAAACAGTCTGATACCACTAAATCAAACGTTGGTGCATTCACAATATAGTAACTCTCGAAATTGTTATTGTGCATTCACAATAACTCAACGTTGTTCAAACGTTAATGTGCATATTCACAATATCTCCCAGCCTTGTTCAGTTGTAAACACGTAAAAGAAACACAGTCTGATACCGCTAATTCAAACGTTCGTGCATAACTCAACATTGTTCAGTTACGTATAACACGTAAAGCTCACTTTTTCAGTTCATTCCCCGTCCACGAATCCCTCGAATTCTTCTTCTTCAGTGTGCGAATTGAACAGTTTTGCGAGTACGGCATCCAACATGCCCGGCTCCCTCTCGTCATTATCCGAGTCAGTGTCGCTGAGCGCCGTGTACAACCAGTATGGATCAACCAATTAACCAATTGATCCATATATAAGGCGCTCCGGATTATAAGGCGCACTGTAGTTTTTTGAGAAAATTAAAGGCTTTTAAGTGCGTCTTATAGTGCGGAAAATACGGTACTATTTAAAGACACAGTATGCCCTTCTTTCACCTAATTAAAAGTGATTGTCACTTCAGCACTGACAGACCATACTCCCTGTATCCTTCAGCCATCATGCATTCCTCACATTCCTCCTCCTTTTCTAACTCTCCCTGCTAAAGTAATCCTGCCTTCCTCTCATTTCATCCACACTCTTGAAGGTGAAAATGTCTCAAAGATTTGTTGAAATTGTTCCTGGACAAAACCAAAGGGGACCTCAATGCTTACATCATCACACATTATGCTTATAACGTTGTGCCCATTTGATTGTTTCATTTAAGTCGAGCAAAACAGTCAGATGTTCTGGAATGAAGCAAGATATATTTCAAGATATATTTCACGCTATTGTAATGTACAAGGTCATTATAACATAGTGTCTTCCAACCTAAAGGAGAACAGGAGGCCTGAGGAGCTTTATATAGTCGTGCAGTATGACCAACTCAAATTTATCTTAAACAACTTACAGTAATGCTGAATGAAATCTTCTTCTTCCTTTCATTTTTTGACACACTCCTCAATTTCCTTACATTATTCTGCTTCTAATTGTCAATAAAATATTATTAAACTGATGGCAGATATGGGTTACAAGCTGCCTTGTTGTTACAGCACACTCATATTTGTTCAAGATCCACCTTAGAGTGAAAGAAGTGGACCTGTAGCCGAAGCATTTAGGATGTAACGTCTTGTTTTTATGAAATCAGAATTGATCACATTTGGATGAGAGGGATTTCCATTGCATACCCATTGTTAAACCACAGTCCAGATTAACAGGACACTGTGGAACGCACTTGTAATACACAGGGAGCCAGCAAACCACCTTGACACAAGAGAAAGAGATGCTACAAAGGTCCTACATGAGGATGTTATTGCCATACTATCTGTAGGAGCCATGTTTGTGAGGTGCGGACACAGATTGTTCCAGCAGGTGTCGCCTTTGGGTTAAGGTGAAACTCTATATCGGTAGGAACTATCACTGTGGTGTCAGGTGTTGCTTGACGAGGAGCAAATACACTTTTTTGACCGCTGTACGCCACGCTGAGGTAACAGGAGTGAATTATTGTTTGAACAGGTCACATGTGACAGTAATCAAGAGATGGACTGAGAAATAAGAGATGGACTGAGAAATAAATATTCCCAAGAAGAAGAAGATATTGGACTGTCTTATTTCGAATGCTTACACTCAGTAGTGAAGCCGGCAAAGCGCGTCAATCAATAGGCTAGATTAGCCCGTCTATGCAGCCCCTCAGTGGCTTTAAGTTTTAGGCTTAGCCGCTATACTATCAACACTGCAACAGACTCAATGATTCACTCACACTGAGAAGAGTGAAGCCAATCAAGGACACATCGTTCATAATTAACAACCCGTCATTCAACTAGGACCGTGTTGTAAGTGTAAAAGAACATATAGTAACAACTACAACTCAGAGAAACATCACAATACAAATTAACTGTATTTTAAGATCTTTGCTCCAGTGCATGCTGGATATCATCCTTATATAGATGAGAGCAACTAATACAAGTACTTTGTCTGGCCCATCCCAGTCTCTCTAATATGACTGATTGCAACATGAACTTCTTGGTCTTTCTAGATTTAATAGCTTGAATTAAAAATACAGGAGTGTTTTGGATCTCTGTTTGGCCCAATATTAGGACAATACTATAAAGTTATTGGTGTTCAAGTGTATCAATCCAACTCTGCTGTCAGCTCCAGATACAGAGTTCTTCTATCCTTTGGTGAAAATAGAGGTGGAAATAGTGTTTTCTTATTGTTTGAAGAAGCAACAGCTTTCAGGCTTGCTGCTTGTAGCACTAACAGTGCTTATTATCATCCAAATGGAGGCAGGGTCTTTTTGGCACAAGGAAAGTGACTATTAGCTTCTCTTACCTATACTGTATATTTTTGTGATGTTTTTTTCCCCCCAAAAGCCCACTGAGGGTTTGACAGAGAGCATGCGTAGAGAGAGAGAGAGAAAGAGGGAAATGGAGAGGGAGGTAGAGATAGAGGAGGTGGAGTAAGAGTGGACAGTATTGATCTGAACACATGCAACACATATGGTTGAGTGTTATACAACTGTTCTACTGTGGATAAAAGACGTGGACAGGAAGTATCATTGACAAGAAAGCAGAGATGACTCCTCATTAGATTCATGATGAGGCATCTTCTTTAAGAGGGGCTCTTTGAATTTTGAGATTATATATGATTATAAGTGCATTTGTATCTCTGATAATATCTAAGATATTATATGGAAAACACATTATAACTTTGCATATAGCTAAGGGGATCCCTCCATAAACAAAATGGACGCTGCTCATACACAAGCATGCTTTACTGCCGAACGATTACCCTAACTCTAATTTACTCACAACACTACCATTACACTGTCGGTCCCCTTCTCTTCTCCATATACACCACCTCACTTGGTGCAATCATACGCTATCATGGTTCTTATACCACTGCTATGCTGATGAAACACAGTCCTACCAGATGACATTACAGTCTCAGTAAGAGTGTCGTCATGCCTTGTTGATATCTCTAAATGGATGAATGAAGGCCAGCTTCAACTCAATCTCAAGACTGAGCTCCTTGTCATCCCAGCCAGTCCCTCTATGCAACCACTTTACAACATCAGGAAGATCAGACCTTACCTGTCAGAACATGCTACACAGCTCCTGGTCCATGCTCTTATGATAGCACGCATTGATTATTGCAACTCTCTACTGGCAGGTCTTCCTACATGCACAATCAACTCTTCAGATAATCTAAAGCACAGTAACGCACCTGGTCTTCAACCTACCCAAAAGAGCACATGTCACTTTCCCTCCACTGGCTCCCAGTTGCTGCTCGCATGAAATTTTAAAGCCTGCTGCTCGCCTACAAAATAGTGACAAAAACAGCTCCACTTACATAGCTACACTTTTTCATCCTTACCGCCCACTACGCTCTGCCAATGAAAGGCATCTGAACCAACCGTCACAACAGGGCCCTAAGTTTATTGCTAGATTCTTCTCCTCTGTTGCCCCCCCATGGTGCAATGAACTGCAAAAGTCAGTTAGATCTGCAGAGTCCCTCTGCACCTTTAAGAAAAAAACTAAAGACCCAGCTCTTTCATTAACACATACAAACTTGATGATATTGATGACGATGATGCTATTGATCATGATATTGGTGATGTTATTAAGACTGGATTCGATGCTTATTAGAGCTCTAAAGAGCATCTGTAGATGGTGTTGTTGTTGATGACGTATTAACTTTCATTTTAAAAAAAGACGTGCTTTGCCTTTGTGCACTGCCTGTGTACCTGTGTCCCATCAGACTTAAAGCTGTTCCTTTTGCACTTACTGACATTGTTTCCTCTTTTTTTAGATCCTTGCTTGTGTTACTTACTCTCTGATGTACGACACATGGACAAAAGCGTCTTAGAATTATAGAAAATGAGGAAAATACTGCCATTTTTGTCTCCAAGCAGTTTTATTAGGTCCTGCACAGTTTTTTTTTGTTTTTACAAAGCTGCTAAATGATGAAATGTATTATTTTCTAAATGTATCTAATTTACTAAAGTCACTGTTACTCAACACACATATTTTAAGTATTATAAAACTTTTTAAAAATGTACAAATATTGTCACACATGGAGGTGAGGTGCACCCAGAATCGGCGTCATGCAATTTGGGAAACTCAAAAGCTGTTTGCTTTATCAGAAGAGGAAAATAATTACATGTCACTCTACTAAGCATTGTGCTGCTGACTGTGTGCCAGTGTGTGGAAAGAGAGAAGCAGTATATGGTTAAGCGGAAGCAGTGACGCCAGGGAACAGAACAAATGAAAGACACTGGCAACAAAAGGGAGGGAGCATTAGAAGACAAAGGGAAAAGCATTGCAAGAGAAGGGAGGTGAGCAAAAACACAGAAGATGGCTTTGTCTTTGTCTGTGACAAATGGGCAGAGACTGAAACACTGTGCTACCTCTGTGAATAAATGTGTAAGTGTTAGACAGAACGTGCCAGGAAACGTCATGGAGAGTTTCCTAGAACAATATGACTTGTTGAATCACATTCCAGAAGTGCGTGTCCTGTAATCTTTTGTCTGTATTTTATTTGCTGTTTATTATTCTTTGACTATTTGCATCTTGAAATATCTGTGTCTGAATCAGTCTTTCATTTCAAACACATCACAGTCTGCTGTAACAGTCACAGGCAATGTGTGCTCAACGATGGGAATTATTCTGTAGCAACAGATGAAGGTATTTGGAATAAAGGTAGTTGAAGTTCAAGTTAAAGATGTATTTGGTTGATTTATTACAGATTTGTACATGTATGATTACTTCTAAGAGTCTAAGAGTGCACTTTTGTTGTGCATTGGTGCAATATAAAATAGACAATTGATTGATTACAATGTTGAAAAAAACATGTCTAACTTTCAGCAAAGATGAAATAAACTCCCCTGACTCCTCACTCATTTTCCTGTCTTTCTTATCCCTCCCCTTTAGTGCTGCCCAGTAGCATGCAAAAACACAATATTTGCAAGTTATGCATGCAAAGAACCTCTTCAAATCCTCCTTCAATGATTCTCCTTATGACATCAACACCAATGCAAGATGATAATTAACACAAGCCAATTCACTGTGTTTTCAAGCTCATGTGAATTGTCTCAAAGGGTGCTACAGTTCATTAACAGAAACCTGTACTTGATATCGTTTCCAAAGTCATCATACCAGAGGGCTGAGTGTTATTACCTTGGAAACAGACACACCTTTTTTTTACAGTATCCTCACACCCTAACATATACTGTGACATGTTATCAGTGTGTTTTACAGCCACACCTCATGTCATGTCTTGGGGGGCTAAATTGGATCACACTGTATTTGTGATCAGTTTATTTCAGGGTCTCTACCACAACAGAGAGCAAGATAACCAATGGTCATGCTGGTATATGCAATGACACACTCCTCAGTGGGTAACTAAGAGTGTATTATGGATAGATAATAAATAATATTCATTAATAATAAAGAATTTAATTTATATAGTGCCTTTCAAGGGACCCAAGGACACTTTACATGGCAGAGTAACGATAAAAATACAAGACAAAACAAAAACAAAGACAAACACCAAGACTTAGACGAGTCACAAAGGATGCGAGTCCAATGGGGAGGGAGAGTTATGAGAGGTTGTAGGCTGTGGTAAACAAATGGTGTTTGAGGAGTTTAAAAAAAAAAAAAAAAATCCAAAGATAGGGCATTGCGGATGTCTGAAGAGAGGGTGTTACAGATGGTGGAGGCTGTGCTATGAAGGCCCTGTCTCCATAGGTACGGAGTATGGTGTGGGGGATGTAAAGCAGGCCAGTGTCTGAGGAGTGGAGGTTCCCAGATGGGATGTACGGGGTAAGGACGTTCGAGAGGTACTGAGGGGCAATGGCATGTAAGAAGGACTATTTTGTAATTTATGCAAGATTGATTTGGGATCCAGTGGGGGTGGATGAGGGTTGGGGTGATGTGCTGCCAGGGCTTGGTGTGGGTGAGGACCCTGACAGCAGGGTTGTGTACATACTGGAGCCTGTCCAGGGCTTTGCTGGGTACCCCAGACAGGACTCCATTGATATAATCTAGACGGAAGGTTATGAAGAACACTAGTTAGAGTTTTTACCACAGAGTCACAGAGTGATGACCAGACTCAAGAAATAAATTTTAATGAAAGAGGGCGGATTTGGTGACAGATTTGATGGGAGTGGAATGAGAGGCTGAAGTCTATGATGACGCCCAGGTTGCAGACCTCTGAGGCTAGGCGGATGGAGCACCCCTCTACATCCAGAAAGAGATCTCCAACCTTCCTAAGCAGCGCCTTGGGGGCCCACAAACATAAGCTCAGTTTGATTGTGTGCAGGTTTAAGGATATTGGTTGACATCCAGGATTTGATGTTTTGTACGCAGTTGACCCGGGAGTGGGGTGATAAGTGGAGGGTTTTGTGCTGAAATAGAGCTGTGTGTCATCAGTGTAAGAGTGTAAATTGAGACCGTGTAGGTGGATGATCTAACCGAGGGGGAGCATGTTAATGATGAAAATGAGAGGTCTGAGTACAGAGCCTTGAGGCGCACCATGGTTGGCCAGGGCTGGGCAGGAGTGGGAACTGCCGATGGTGACAGACTGTTATTTGTTTAAAAGGTAGGATTGAAACCAGCTTTGCCGGTGATGCCTATTTGGGAAAGCAAGTGACAGTAGGATGAAGACAGAGGGACAGATAAAAACAGACACTCTGAGAGAATAAGAGACAGGCTAGCAGATGTTGCAGTGTGTGGGTGTTGGCCGGGGAAGCCTCAGTTTGTTTCTGTGTGGGGAACACAACATAGCATTTGGCTATACTCATTGAGGAGACAGTGCCTACACAATACCACAAACATGCTGTGTGGGTGCTTGGCACAACATGGATTGACTGACACTCCGTAATGGCATTTAGACAAAGTTGTGCCTCAGCAGGCAAACACACATGTACATTAATTACACAATGACACACGGACTCACACACTTGCACAGCTGGTACTGTGGGTGTTTGTGAAGGAGAGACCTGTGAGGTGTTGGTCCCGGATGGACTGTGGGCACTGAAGCTGGTCGACAAGTCCAGATAAGGACACATCAGAAGGTGTTAGGGAACAACAACACACTATGTCATGGATCCCCTCACTTACTAATTTGTTTATCCCTGCCTGTGGTTCAGTGAGCTTTATGCAGAAAGATGCTCGTGTCATACAGAGTGTGAGTTCTGTACTGCAGGCATGTTGATGCACACACCCTTACGCGTGACTGTTTCTTAAATCCTACACCTCCATCTGTTTAGCCGCCTGTGTATGAATTAGTGCTCTTCTGTTGTCTACCCCCTCGTGACTTTTGATCCAGGCAGCAAACAACATTTATTTTCAATGTCAAAAATACAAAAAGGCTGAAATTCTTCCTCAAATTAATCTTGTATGGCTGGACCCACACAATAAATACTGTGAAGGTTGCTGTCCAACATTTCTGCTTGAACAAAGTAACACGAACAAAAAAGTGAAAACCTTGGAATCATAAGTTCATATTTTTATGAACTGTAGCAAAAAAAATGGATGAGCAGTATGAATTGAACAACTACTGATGTGTAGATTTGATACTTTTCTCCTGCATGCTGCTTCTTCCACCAGTCGTCTCCTACTGGGCGGCTGTGGCTTAGTTAGTAGAGTTGTCGCTTCTCAACCAGAAGGTTGAGGGTTCAATCCCCAGCTGAGCAACATGTCCAATGTGTCCTTGGGCAAGACACTTAACCCTGAATTGCTCCCGCTGCTTCAGTGGTGGTGTATGAATGGGATTAGTTACTTCTGATGGATGATACTACATAGCAATCATCACTACCATCAGTGTGTGAAAGGGTGTGAATGGGTGGGTGTGACCTGCAGTGTAAAAGCACTTTGAGTAGTCAGAAGACAAGAAAAGCGCTATAGAAGCTCAAGTCCTTTTTTACTGATTGTATAGAGATGGCGAAATCAAACTAATCAATGATAAACAAAACTGACTTCATAATTCAAATAGAAAAAGAAAGAGTTCAATGTCAGGGTGAGTTTTAATACTAGTGTTCATTTTGAAAGCCTGCATTATCTTTTTAATTGAATACTGCATATATCACAGCTTATTCTACATTTGTAATATCAGGTTTACTATACTGTAGCATTGGTTCATTGAGTCAAGTAAAGCCAATCAATAATGTTTCAATATTGCACAAAAAAGTCCAGTTCTGTTCATTTCTACCTCCTTGTGAAATAATATTTAGAAATTCCCAGAAAGAAAAACCCATGATACCATGCAATGTTATAAAATAGTCCTTCACACAATACACCTTGAGGCTTATCACTGTTTGTGTATTGCATTGCATTATTTCTCCCAAAGGTTGCTTATATTTTGTTCACCAATTTACATTGATAGAGGAAAAGAAATTGTAAAAATGTCTAATGGCACCACGACACAAACTAAGTTTCAAATGAAATTATCTATAAGTCAAAATAAAAACAATTAATCTTTTGGAAGGCTGTGGTGTTGGTTTCCATAATAGTTTACTTTTTATTAAAACAACTGAAGTCGTTTAAAACATTTCTAAATAATATTTGGTTTGATCAATGAAAAGGGAAACGGTCGTTTAATTCATCACTGTATGATTTATGCTATCTTTCTGTCTTACAGCTGGTGTTCAAACACAAGCATTGACAGCTTGAGGCACCGACTCATAGCAAAACAGACATTCAGTGGCATACATATTAAAGAAATCACTGCTGTGTTTTTGCTATATTTATGGCTTTATTACAGGCCCTTTTCCTAACATTGAATTGAACCTGAACTGAGAAATAAGAGATAATTTAAAATCTTCTAGAACTTCTAGAGTTTGGTGCAAATGCCCTTAAATAGAAATACAGTACACATCTATCTCTTACCACAATCTATCATTCTTGCCTCATAAAGCTAATTGATGCCATGTTTTATCTTCATCATCAAATGAATTATGTCAGCAGCTATAATTACATACAGGCTTGCTGGACTACGTCGTAGTACCTGTAATACTTCTCAATAAGAGTTGTTTTGAGTGGATCTATTCTGGCACGGAATTCTCCCTTGTGGCTGAATCATAATTCGGGGGGCATCCTCCTTTCCTAAGACAGCACCATCTAAGCCTTTTCTGCATTCTGTCTGGCTGCTTCAGGCCGGAAACAGACCATAACGGTCCACGAGAGAGACAGCCAGGAAGCGAGCTGTGCGCTCCTCTCCTACCCGTCCTCCGCTCCTCCACACAGCCCAGTCATCATCACCGGGCACCATGCCTTGCCCCCACCTTTCTCTACCCTCCCTTTGCTGTTTCTACTTTCACTCCCTCTTGCCCTCCCTTCCTCTTGTTCCTATGTGCGTCGAAAACGTCTCCTCCTCTCACAGACTCTGCGCGCACGTCTCCAACCAGTCTTTACGCGCGTACAAACTCTCCAAGAGAATCCCCTGTGGTCCGGCCCGCCCCTTTCCGTTTCTCGCCGCCCTCATTCATTCATGACCCTGATTTGGTGACGTAGGAGATTCCACGGTGCCCACTGCCGTAGGCAATAACGGGATGCTTGAGTATATATGGGACACTGGTAGCCATCAAACGGCACACTCTCAGTCGCTCCGACTCGGGAACCAGGGCATCAGCGGAGATAGCAGGCTTTACTTCAACCTCTTAGGCTAACTCGCTTTGGGCTTTGGTTCAGGATGGAAACCTCTCCGATTTATCGGAGCCGACGATGCTCCATCATGCGCAACTGCAAAAGTAAGTTTTCCTCGGCTTTGGACTCTTCAGGCAGATAGAGTTCATGCTGCTTTACTTCACTTGTGCTGCTTTGTCTTGCTTGTGCAACTACGGTCACAACTGTTGACGGCTTAATATAAGTTTAACATATTCCATTTGAAATCGAAATTGAATATATGATTGGATGTATTATACATAATACAATAGAAAGACAATCTGTAGTAACTCATGTAATGCCTAACACGGAAGGCATTGTAGAGACATGCTAACATCGAATGATTTCAAGTGGAATTGAAGTAACCTACTTTTTAAAAGCTGTTTTTACTTTTGCTTGAAACGTTGTGATTTTGCTGTGCGTAATTGGCGTTTGAGGTGGAGTGCTCACGCGTAAACTTAATTTATTATTGAGAAACAGTATTTCTCATGTAAGAGTTCAGGCTTTATCAGTTTAAAACATTATTTTAAGTCAATCCACAGCCAAAATGTGTGCTAATATGCACCCGTATAGACACAGAGAAATGATGTAATGGAGGCTTCAGCTACAGATGATTTCAGCACCTCGGACAGCTCCAGCTCACCTCGTTCTGTCTCTCCCTCTCTCCCGCTCTTCCACAGGCGGTCTCTCCCTCTGGTTGGTGGTGTGGCTGGTCCTCGGCAAGCCAAGTCCGGCATCGGCGTGCCCGCAACAATGCGTGTGCTACCCGACGCCCATGACTGTGAGCTGCCAGGCGCAGAACTTCACCGCCGTCCCGGTCGGAGTGCCCTATGAGTCGCAGCGTGTGTTTCTCCAGAACAACCGGATCACGGAGCTTAGAGTTGGCTCGTTTGGCTTTGGGACTCAGGTAAGAATGAGTTTTGAAAAACAGCATTTGCAGTAAGAAAATGAATGCAGTTTTTTATTTTTTCATTTTAAAGAAACATCTATTTATGCATATCTTTTTGATTCCCACCGTTTGAAGGTTAGTCATATTCACGTTTTTTTTTTTGTTCACATGTCTTCTTGCATCAGGTTCTGTGGCTGTTCTCAAACAACATCACGTGGATTGAGGCAGGGGCTTTCAGTGAGCTAAGGGACTTGGAGGAGTTGGACCTAGGGGACAACCCTGGCCTCCATCGGCTGGATGGGGGAGCCTTCCGCGGCCTCGAGAAGCTCCAGAGCCTCCACATGCACCGCTGCAAGCTCACTGCCCTGCCTCATGACATCTTTCACAAGCTGTACAGCCTGCAGTACCTCTATCTGCAGGTAGGGGTGGAACTTGCAGTGACCCTCTCCTGTACAGCATCATACATTTCCTTTAACTGATATCATCAACCATGTAACTTTGTCTAACTCCGTTTGTCTTCTCTTTTGTTCAACAGGAGAATAATCTCCACTTCTTGCAAGACGACATCTTCTCTGACCTCATCAACCTGAGCCAACTTTTCCTGCATGGCAACCGTATCCGCACCCTCTCGGAGAACATGTTCCACGGCCTGGTCAACCTCGACCGCCTTCTCCTCCACGACAACCGCATCAGACAGGTGAACCGCCGCGCCTTTCGCGACCTCGGCCGCCTGACAATGCTCTTTCTCTTCAACAACTCCTTGGCTGAGCTGCCCAGTCAAACCCTGAGGGACACACAAGGCATCGAGTTCCTCCGCCTCAACGCCAACCCCTGGTCCTGCGGCTGCGAGTCCCGTGGCCTGTGGGAGTGGTTCCGCGAGGCCCGCGTCTCTTCCTCCGAGGTGATCTGCGCATCCCCTTCAACACGCCGTGGCCAGGACCTCCGCTTTCTCCGTGAGATGGACTTCGCTCCCTGCCCCCTGCCCGACCCAGGGTCGATCGCTGGCTCCACCACCACCACCTTCAGCACCAAAACCCGCTGGTGGTTTCACAAGAACAAGCCCCAGTCGTCCATGAAAGGCGTCATCGAGAAGGCCTCAGAGACCGTTAAAGCCGGTTTGTACGGGAAAGGCCCGTCCACAACCACCTCAGTGGTCAAGTATGAGTTGGGTGAGGATGAGCTGGCGCTGCCCAAACTCGACCCAGAAGAGTACTGGGCCAACTACGGCAACGAGGACTCAGGTGTCACCCTGCGATGCTTCGAGCTCGAATGTCCACCTGAGTTTGACCTGCCTCCATCGTCCTCCTCTCCCTCATCCTCCTCGCCATCAGTCCTCTCACTACTAGCCCTTTCTCTTTCAAGCCTCTGCCTGAACCTCAACCGACTGTTCGGCTGAATCTGACTCTTAGTCGACATCTTTCCCTTTAAGCCTGTTTTATAGGCTGTGGGGATCCCTGTTAGACTCTCGACTCCCCTTTGCCCACTTTGCTCTATGCCAGTTCTCAAGGCAACAGCAAGGGAGATGGGGGGGATGGTCAGTTTTGGAATCGACCACAGGGCTCAACACTTTTCAGGGCTGCTAAGAGTTCTTCAGTTGAAGTCATATTTATCTACAATACTCTGCAGGTATGGCTTTCTGTGTCTTACCTGTATGATGTCGTGATTCCCTGAAATCAGGGCTACGAGGGCTGAGTCCATCACAAGTATCGACACGGTTTGAAAGCAGTTGATAATGATGTTGTCAATTTTTGACAAGTTCAAACTACTAGTGCTATTAGTGCATCCAATTAACTGGCTGCTACCAATATTACAATTACTGTTAGAATCAGTGCACAGTGATGACAGTACTGTAACCACTTAAAGTGTCATGTAAATAGGTTTGTGTTTTAGTGAGTGTTGATATGTGTGGTTCAGCACTCTCATTTCATATTGATCCAGGGTATACTTCTACAGGACAGAGCAGGACACACAATCAGGCATGGCTTTACAATAATAGAGAAGATAATGTCACAAAGAGGGCTGCAAGGTCAACAAACCAGAAGGTATGAAGACAAGGAAATTGACTAATAGGGGAGTGGGGGAGGATATTCTATTTAAGAAACAGTGTTAGAAAGAGAGGGGAATGGGGGCAGTGTTGTTGCAGCAATAAGGACAAAAGCAGCAAGAGTACAAGACAACACCCTGAAGGAGACGGCTGGTGGAAGAAGCACCAACATGCAGGAGAAAAGTATCAAATCTACACATCAGTAGTTATTCAATTCATACTGCTCATCCATTATTTTTGCTACAGAATACACAGTGTCATTTACGACAACCACAGGGAAAGATTGCTTCCTGTCAGGAAGCCAGATATTTTTGCTTTTTGAATGTCTTTCTGTGACATAATGATTTCATTTGATTTGTAAAGATTGTTGAATGAAGATGCATTTCTTGATATAAAGATACGGTGACTATTTCCTGAATAATGTTGTCTATCATACTTTTTTGAGCAATATTTGCAGAATGTATTTTAAAAAATGATTCACAGTTATCTACATGGTCATTTTGTGTTCCAAGCTAAAAGAATTACAATTATGGGGTAACAGAAAAAAACCCCAAAAGTTTACTATAAAGAAGCAGAATCCACCAATGTGACCAAACTGTGAATAAAAGGGACTAGAAGAGATGATAGGAACTGACCACATGGACTTGGTCTTACAGATAGAGGGCACTCAGCTCCTGCTATGATGGACATCTGTCTATGTGTGGTGAGATAAAATAGGATGAATGGATTAACAAGCTGGCATCACTGCAAAAGCAAATACGTCATTCAGTTTGCCACTACAGTGACTCATCGGTGGGCGACGCCAGATGGACAGAAGCAGTGCGAACTAGCTGATTAGTAAATATACTAAGAGAGCAATGAGAAAGTCTGGTGAGTGTCTGGACCGGAGAGAGCAGGAGATAAAAAAAGACAGAAACTGGTGGAGATAATGAGAAGTGATAAGAGGTTCTGGTCCTGAAGGCTCACATTCAGTTCAGGGGATTATTTTAGATGAGACGGCAAAAAAGTTTGGAGCAAGAATCACATGAGCATGCATTAAATAAAATACAAATAAGGGAAGTGGAAATAACCAAATATAGTCAGTGTTTATCTATTCCTCCCTATTCAAAACAAGTATTCACACAGTCTTCAGTCAGTGGAGGTGTGCTGATGTATAGCAACAGTTTCTCTTCTTCTTCTTTACTTGCCCACCTTTTTCCTCAAGCTCTCTGCATCTCTCAAGGGCTGAGAGAATACGGAAGGAGATGGTCCCTGGCTCCAGTGGAGGTGACAGGGGCAAGGCCAAGATGTAGTAGGTGTGAAAGAGTAGGAGGTAATGTGAGAAAGGCACTCACATAAACAGACCCACACACAGAGCGTGTGTGAGTGTTTGTATTACAAATAATACAAACAATGTCATCCATTTCTCTCTCTCTTATTTTCAAATTGACAGAAAATGTAACCTGATGAATTGAGAGATTGAAAATGAAGGTCACTGTAATAATAAGAATGTATGGAGGAAATATTCAGTGTGTCATCCTGTTGTTAAGTCTTTTATTGGGTTTTGCAGAGGAGGTCAAACTGAGCCCGGGTGCTCTTCAGTGGCCATCACAATGAGGTCACTTTCAGACGACCAAAGTGCCAGTTTCCCTTTGTTCCCTTGTCATTGTACACGTTCTATGTTTTGTAATTAAGAATGAAATAATAATTCTGTATGACAGATTCAATAATTTGTTATTTATTTTTACTGTAAAAGAAAAAAAACATGTTGTTCAAAGATACAGCATAAGGAAAGAATACATTCATACTTGTTTAACACAATGTCTTTGTGTTGTTTCATTTTATGTCTTGGCGATTGTCCAGCCAAAGCAATCAAAGCAGATAAACACACACTCCCCCGCACAAACTCGTGGACACACGGCCACACTTGCCATTGTGTAACTCCTCCAGGCAGTAATCCAGCTTTCTAAACTGTGCAGCAGTTCAGCCGAGAAAGACTGAGAAGCGGAAATGTGGAGATGAAACCACAGTATGAGTAGTGTAAACTTCATTACTATTCACAGTCAAGTCAAGCCAAGCAATTGTAAATGGCACAAAACTCAGCTGACACCATAAACACCTACTATTTGAAACATGCAGAAAACAATAACACTTTACAATGAATGTACTGCAGGGCACATTAATGGAACTGTTTTGCAAAAACATATGTGCAAGACTGCTTTTTAAATATAAATATGAATCATTCTTTGGGAGTTTATGTGCACCTGTAGACCACTAAAAATGGAATTTCCTATATGAAGAATGGATTAAGGTCTTCCCACTGGTGTGGGTTCTAATAATTACTTTAATTATTTACAAGCTGTAGATGTTAATTATTGTGATAATGTTTTAAGTAGTCTAACTCGGAACGCATATGCCAATATGTACTTTGTAAAGGCTATCGGCCTCAGCAATCCATCCTCTTACTCATAATGCTGGCCCTTCTTAATTAGATTCCAGTATAAATCCATCATCACCAGGCAGTACAGAGGTTAGATTCAAAGGTCATCTGAAGCTGTATAAGGCTTTAGCAGTTTGAGTTATTCAAATAATTTTGGTATTTTTCAAAGACAGTCTCTTACAAAATATCTCTTTCTCCTTGGAAAGAGTTTCCCTGAACTAATAAAATGTCTGTAACTTTGTGTGATACTCACCTGTCAACCTCAAGCTTCCCACTATTAAAACTGATCATCAGAGCATCCAGACAGTTCATTTAAATGGTGTCTACAGTCATGCAGGCAGATAGGCTGCATCTAAGAACAGCAAGTTTTACATGTTCCCTTTGAAAATGTTTTCATTCTGATATTTAGCAGTAATGAGTGTTAAAGTGTGAAATGTTCATGTTCACAATCTTGTTCACATGATGCTGTGAGTAATCGATCTTTGGCAATCCATTGAGAGAATGTTGAGATATGTCGGTGTACTATTTACCGAAGTTGCATGCAGCCGGACCAATACTATCCATTACAGAGTCAAGATGCAATCATCACTAAAAAACAAAAGTGAATTGGGTTTCTAGAAAGTAATAACTTAAGGGAAAATGCTAAACATCTGTCTTTCACTGGGACTAATTAAAAAAATATAACAAAGAGTATGGTCACTCTAGACCTGCCTTGAGCAAGCATTTTTTATGAATTGGAGCTATGCAGATATTATTCAGAACTAATTACAGTTGCTTCTTATATTTTATTGTATTTAAGTTCTTGCTAAATTTGCTTTATTTCCCTTTATTAACTGTTTTGCACCAAAACAGCAAGTTAGATTCCTTGTATGTGTAAATATACTGATTCTGATTCATTCTGAGCAACCAGATATTGATTTTTGATAGAATGCAAAGTACTAATTACTTTTGTTGAAAATGTAATTTTACAATGTATGAGGAGAAATGATGATATGAAAATCATCTATTCAAGAGTATCTTGAAGTATTTTATATATTAGGATATTACTGGATTGCTTGGGAGAAGAAGGAAAACTAGTCATCATGTATGAAGGTATTTTTTAACATGGTTTTCTAAAAATGTGTTTTAACCTGTTTGCAATTATGCTTATATTGGTCACTGTCATCAAAACTGACAAATAAAGCAAATAGAAAGCTGTTGCATACAAAAGACAAACTCACACACACACACACACACACACACACACACACACACACACACACACACACACACACACACACACACACACACACACACACACACACACACACACACACACACACACACACACACACACAGAGCTCAGTTGGAGGATCACACTTTGTCATGACTATATAAGGCTAAAGCAGACAGCTCATCCTTCACATTCCCATTGGTCTCCATGCTTCTGTGTGGCAGAAAAATTCCATGACGCATTTTCTTCTAGAAGTACATATAAACTGTGTGGGTACAATTGGGCAGCTTCAATGCCAGTCATCCATCAGCAAAGGCTGTAGGCGGGACTTGAATGTATCTGTGGAAGCTACAGTTTGTGGAGAAGATGATTATCAAAGGATGCTCATTTATTCATGAGAGGAGAGGGAGCAGAGCAGAGCTGGGAAGGGAGGCTGCTTGTTGTGCGCTTGATCAAATGCGTCACTACTTTGTCACAACTTGCCTCCACCTGCTGGGCCCCCAGCCCTCTCACAGTCTTTTTCTTACTCACATACACACCAATATGCCAGCAATTTCTCACTTCCTCATGCACATACGTAGTTTTCCCATCCTTTTATTCTGTTCAGGAGTTGACTAAAACTCTTCTTCATTCACATCTTGTGTTTCTGAGTTTATATTTTAGCACGCTTGCTCTCTACTGAGCTTTTGACATCAGAAGATTTTCTCAACTATCTGCCCTATTTTCTTTCGTGTAACCTCCAACGTGAGCTGACATGCTCCTATGATTCATGGAAGTAATTAGTAACTAGTAACTAGTTTGGAGTCAAAATGTCTGACTTATGTGATCTTCTTTGCTTGTCTATTTGAAAACATCGTTTCACTGTCTCTGAATCTGTTTTTCACTTGTGATCTCCTTCTATAACAACCAATAACCATACATATTATCCTGCAGCAATCAGTTTAAAGGCCAATTAGTACAAACCTCTGTGTGTTGTTGTCCTCCTCACAGCTAGTTGGTACCTATCTATTTGAAATATCAAAGAGTCAGAAAAGATGTTGTTGCCAGTGGGGTGCTTGTTATTTCTAAGATATGTTTTCCAGAACATGTGGACATATGCAAGACATGTTCATTACAAGAAACATTAGTTGCAACATTTTTATCTATCTATCTATCTATCTATCTATCTATCTATCTATCTATCTATCTATCTATCTAAAGCAGAAGTAAATTTAAGAGACACAACAAAAAGAGCATGTCTAGAAGAGGTGTGACGTTTGAATCATGTACTTGGATCTCTGAAGCTGAGAACATTTGGAGGGCTTAAGAGCGAACACACTCTTGTTGGCAGTGCTCGGTGATGCTGATATGCCATGTTACAGGCACACTGGGAGACAGACGTTCCTCATTGCATCACTCAGGCAGCATCCACGCACATGCACAGCGAACACCCAAAAAATACTTCGTGTCACGTGCATAAGCAGAGTAGACCGATCACATTTCACAACAATGTGGTCCAAAAATATTTACATGTTTTAAAAGACATGAGCACATGCAATTCAGTCTGTTTGTCGTTTCTGAGGAGATGAGTGCGTCATGAACTCTGCTGCGATCTGTTCACATGCCCTTATACTTTTACTAAATCCTACCTATTCAAGGAAATATTGACGCACATCAGAAAAATACTCCAAAATGAGAGCTGAGTACACCAGACAAATGCATATGCAAACATGAAGCAGCACAAACACAAAGCACACAGATGGAGATGCTTGCATGCAGATGTCTCCAATGAATTCTGACATCATCTGTCCTCTTGTCATTGAGAGGGAGAGAGAGTGACAACTCCATAGAGAAATAAAAGAAGAGAGGTGGAACAAAGAACATAGGGGAGGGCAAGATGAAAAAAGAGAACAAAGAAAATCTGAAAGGATGGGAAGGAGTGTGAAAAACAGGATGTAGAAACAATGGAGAAAATAGTGAAAGACATACACTGTGGTATTGTTGTTCAAGAGGTATCAGTTACCAAAAGTGACTATTAGAACACTTAACTATCAAAACAGAAAATTAAGCTTGCACCTGTTAAATCAGACTTTTCCACCTGCTGTGCCCTTTTTCTCCACAGGGACTCTTAAAACTCACTGACCTTTCTCCCTTTTAAGTAATAGGGCTCAAGAGTGTGGTTCTTGAAGTAAAAATCCCATTCATTTTCTCCATAGCCAATTTGACTATTATCCATAATGTCATAACTACCCTAGGTAGACTTACCACAAGCTGTGTATGAAATGATAGTATATGCTCCTGTTGGAGACACAAGTTTTATCAACCTTGTTTTAAGAAAAACATGGTCTATTCGGGATATCAGGTAAAAAGAACTAGACCATAGGGTGTCAAAGTCTCTGATTGGTGGAGCTTGCTGTTACCATGGCAATGTTTCTCGCTCCTCGGCACCGAATGAGAACGGATAGTTTTGCTAGCAGGCTAGCTAGTTAGTCAGTTAGCTAACACAAACCTTGTTATGCATCAGTG